>NC_140754.1:9625000-10225000 GCF_051527215.1 Medicago sativa
ACTATAACAAAATAAAATCTTAGTTTGACCAAAATGGACAAACTTACTGTGTGATAGGGATATTTGGAGGAAAGATCCTTTTGTTTGCATAATTGGAAACACGTTCTTTACAAATTAAGTGAAAGGTGGCGCTAACTTGTGATTAAGAGACATTATTAAGAAATCCCAAAAAACAAATTATGTTTTAAAACAATTTTTATCTTTTCAGAAATTTAATGGACAAATTTTTATATATAGTTTGTATCTTTAGTACACTAACAACTAACTAGTAGTTATCCATGGATATCAATACATACTTATGTGCTATGAAGCACGGACACGCCTCGGGTTAGGCGTGTCGTGGTGTCGGATACGTGTTGTGTCCGACACCGACACTTGTAATTACACAAAATTATGTAATTTTCTCAAATTATTAGCAGTGTCGGCATGTCAGTGTCCGTGTCGTGTCCGGTGTTCGTGTCCGTATTCGTGCTTCATAGCTTATGTGTAAAAGTACAAGTTAGTGTGAGGCCTTTCTTTTTTGATGTAGAAATTTGCCAAACATTCACCAATCTCAGATTGTAACATGTTAATAAAACAATAAAGTGTCTCTCTTGTGAATTCATAACAGCCAAATAGTATTAAATTGCAGTACAAAGAAACACAAAAAACAGTGCCTCTTCTTCTATAGGAAAGTATATAGTATCAGGAAAAAATGTACAGGGAAAAAAAAAACATAATAGAATTTAATCAAACTTTAAACTCAAATTGTTGACTTCAAAAAATGAAGTAATGTTTTAGGCCACGACAGACATATCTTTAAGCCATGGATCTAAGAGTCTTACCAATTGAATAAATAATGAAACCAATCTGAAGAAGCTTATCACATTCAAGAATATTCCTTCCATCAAAAACAAATGCTGAATTTTTTATATCATCGTAAATCTTCTGAAAATCAAGTTTCTTAAATTCATCCCATTCAGTTAATATACAAACCCCATCTGCGTCTTTTGTTGCTATATAAGCATGCCGCACCACACTCACATTCTTCTCATTTGAAGGACTAGTTGGCTGCAAATGCTTAGGATGATCCCAGTCTAATTTATTCGTCTACAAATCCCTTAGTATTTGATTCTCAGTAACCTGCGATCAAATATACTCAAACACGCTTGATCACCCCGTAGCCCTTTACACACATCAATAGCAGGCGTCTTCCTTGTATCATCGGTATCTTTCTTGAATGCAAATCCTGAAACAGCTACCTTTTTGTTTGCAACCGAGTTAAACATTGATGTGACCACAGGGATCACAAACCGACTCTTCCGATAATCGTTGATCTCAATAACTTGTTTTCAATATTCAGAAACTTCTATTACACCATAACACTTATAAATGTAAACCAGGTTCAGTATATCTTTCTGGAGTCATGAACCACCAAATGCAACACTCGCATCCAAAAACTTCCGTCCTATTCTTGTGTTGGTACCAACAGCGTACGAAGCTTGGTTAACAGTTGCGCAGGTAGCTTCGCAAAGTGCTGAAATTGCATTGACATATGAAATCCTTTGTGCCAAAAAGGAATTAGCAGTTAATTTAGAAAGTTCTGCTGATCAAACATTTGTTGTCAAGATTTTTCCCTCAAGTATCCATTGAAAATAAACATTTTTCAGAGTTTGAGTCCGATGTTTCTCTTCCACTAATGATAACTCTGTCTTGAATTGCAATTCTTTCAAAAAGAAATTCAAGATTCTGCAGAATCTGAAATTTGATACCTTTGACATTGTGTCATAATTTTCTCTATAGCTTCCACAGTTTTGACAGGAACAGTTGATTTCTCTACAACAATTTTGTCGGACTAGAGACATTGGTGATCATTCGAGTCACACTCCCAAATGTCAAATCTGCAGATACAAATACAAGTCAGCTTTGTAGAAATGTTTTTCAACATCAATGCTAAAGAAAAGGTTTTTGCTGTGACATTGCTTTACTACATCATAAGACTTGGCTTGATAGATAGGAAGTTGGTCGTTGTTCGATACTGCAATGCGCGATTTCGAGATATTGACGACTGCTACTTCAATGATGGAAATTTTGATGCAACGACTGCCATTGTTGGACTCCCAACATATCGAGCACCAATACAACAAATCCTCACCATTATTTCTTTTCTAACTTATCCACAAGAGTGTTCAAATGTTTCGGTAAAAAGAACTTAATTAATTCTAAAAGAACAAACTGATATGCACATGTGTTTTGTCAAGCATATATAAAGGGGTAGGTTGTCCCACATCGGACGTTTGAGAAGCTTATAGATGTCAAATACCATTATAAATAAAGCCTACTACGCTTTGTCAAGGCAGTGAGAAAGATCCCATCAAACTATAGTGTAACTAACTAATGAGCATTCATATGATCTTTTATTGCTCTAAAAAGAATTTTAATTCACTCTTTTAAAAGTGATAAAGAAAAGCTTTTTAGAGTGATAAAGATCATTTGAATACTCTATAGTTTGTTTTTTAAAATGAAAATTGAATTTGAAAAAGTCTAAACCTTAAGTCTTCTTTTTTAATGGAGTATTTCCTGAAAGTTGTTTCTTGTCAATAGGAACTTTGGATTTTCAGTGAATTATGTTACACCAATCTTAACAAAGTCTCTTAAATAGAACTAATTTTTTAATTAAGTGGTTGACTATGACATATATTTTGCAAGGGTCTTGCTAATGAGTGTCCCTCAAACAATTTTTAAGCATTTTAAAAATTTTTTAAAAAAAGGCTTAATTGATAATTTGGTCTCTTAACTTAATTCTTTATTTTGAATTGGTCCCCTAACTATTAAACGTTTCAAAATGGTCCTTTATCTTTGTTTTAGTCATCATTTTGGTCCTATTTTATTAATTTTAAACCCTTTAAAAAGAAGACCGTTGGATAAATGAGGTCCATCGGATATAACGGTGTATCACCAACACGTAATTTGTATTGCTTTCTTCCTTTCTTCCTCATCTTCTTCATATAACCATCATCAACATTCATTAACCTTAACCAAAAATCCAGAAAAATCATGAATCAAACTTAGCAACTAACAAACACAAGAAATCAAACCCAATTGTTTCCCATCAACACATAAAAGAAGCATAACATTCACACACCAAAATTGCCTCATCAACCACACTTTTTCTCTTCTCTTACGAAATCACTTTCTATTGAACACAAAAAACGTGTGCACAAAAAACCTAACATAAAAAAAGACCAAATTTTTATGCATCAAACAGTGAAGATCCAAGGTGGGTTTTGCATTATCACATTCAGTTGGCAAAAGGGTCATTGAAAATCAGTGAAAATCACATAGAAAACGAGAATGGCTCAGTTTCAAGGTGATTTGGATCATGAGGGTATTGATTATATGTTCAAGGTTGTTATGATTGGTGGGTGACTCTGGTGTTGGAAAATCTCAACTTTTGAATAGGTTTGTTAGAAATGAGTTTCATTTGAAATCTAAAGCTACAATTGGTGTTGAGTTTTTGACCAAAACTGTTCTTATGCATCAAAACCAATCAAACCCATTATGAGAGATTGAAGAAATACGCTCCTCAGTCTCACCGACCTCCTCCTTTGGCATCTGAAAGAGGGGAAACAATTGGGTTTGATTTTTTGTGTTTGTTAGTAGCTGGGTTTGATTCATGATTTTTCTGGGTTTCTAACGTTGGAATATTTTATTATTTTATTATATTCCAATATCATTATGTGAGCAAATATCGTAATAATAATTATATTAGTTATTTATCAATTGTGAGCCTTAATTGATTAGTGATCAAATTAAGTAATAAGACTAATAGGTTTCTAATTGGATAATTAATTAAATATTTAATTAGTTGATATGAACTCAATGAGTGGATGTCTGGATGACCCATTAACGGAATAATGGATAACCCCATCTGAAAAGAACTTGAGGCATAAAGGTATCAGTTGAGGAAGAACCAAATCAGCCGTCGCTAACACCTTCTGTTTGTTTCAGATCACTCCTCTCTGTTTATCGTTGTAGTTGAGAGGGCTGCCGTGAGAGCTTTATCCAGGTATTCCTTATACCTAATTCTTAATATCCATGATAAATCAAACATGTTGTAGATCCGATCATAATCATGTTTAATGGTTTGTTTGCTTCCGTTGTTGATTCATAATTGTTGAACATTTTTATGAAATCTAGTTTTATTAATACCTGAAAATCCAACATCTAATTCATGAATGTTGATGATGGTTAGATGAAGATGAAGATGAGCAAGAAGAGGAAGAAAGCAATATAAATTATGTGTTGGTGATACACCGTTAGATCCGATTCCTTTATCCAATGGTCTTCTTTTTAACGGGTTTAAAATTAATAAAATAGGACCAAAATGATGACTAAAACAAAGATAAAGGACCATTTTGAAACATTTAATAGTTAGGGGACCAATTCGAAATAAAGAATTAAGTTAAGTGACCAAATGATCAATTAAGCTTTAAAAAAATGAATAAAACGAAGAATCAAAAAATGTGAACTACATCGAAAGGGAAAAAAAATATTTAGATGGATATATAATTAGTCCCACATCGAAAGTTTGAGAAGCTAATAGATGTGAACTACCTTATATATATTTAAAGCATATAACGGTTGAGAAGGGTGGCATTTAGGGTGGGTAGGGGAAAGATTCTCCCACCATGGAAAAGTTGTATTTTTACCATTAGATTAAACAGGTGTACTGATCTTATGATGGTCTATCTACACTTTATATTTTTTACTCACATTTATTCATCATCTATATCTGAAATTTTACACAGTTTCATACTTTCATTGTTTATCTTCCCAAAGGCCTATGCTAAAACAAAAAATAAATAAAACAATTGATTAGTTTCATCATACATCAAAACCAATTTTAGATTCAAAAACCTTCTCTCCCACCCATTTTTCTTCAATTTCAGATTTGAGACAAAAACTACAGATCTGATCAACAAAACACTTTTCTCTTAGTATGGAAAGAAATATATATTTCTCTTACTGGACTTGAAGAAGATTGGGATAGAGGTAATGAGAGGAATTGTAGAACAACATTTTTTATACAATTAACTTTGCTTTTGAAGATGAGCTGTTATGATTTTATGGGTTTTAGTTTTGGAGATGTTGTTGTTATGGATGTACTACCGTAAGGGTGTGGTTTCTATTAGTACTTTCTTTTTGCTGAATTTTATCTATCGTTTTATTTTCTTTTCAAAAGGGTAATGGATCCAATATTTCAATGAAAATGTTTGATTCTTTTTCTTTTAATGACAAGTGAAATTAAAATACAATGAAGATTGTTTAATGGTAAAGGTTGAAGATTGAAATTAAACATGGTGGTGGTTTTGTTCTTGAGGTAGGAGAGAGAGGAGATAAAGAGAGAAACTGAGAGAGATTTGATACTGACTGACCATAGTAAATTTGTGTTCTTGATTAAATCTAATGGTTTAATACAACTTTCCCATGGTGGGAGAATCTTTCCCCTACCCACCCTAAATGCCACCGTTGAGAAGTAAGGTTCAAAAAATGCTATGCGGATTTGATTTGTTTGGCGTTCTATTTCTTGAACCGCTTTTGTTTAGTTTTTGGATAAATTCAAAAATTATTTATGTTTCTCTTTTAAAATATCAAATTAATTTTGGAACATGAATAAATTAGTTTAATATTAATTATTTTTTAAAATCTTTTTTAAAAATTAAATTAGATTTATGCGTTGTTTTAATAATTTGATTATTATTACTATAAAATTCTAAATTTATTTCTTCTTTTAGACCCCTCCTGGTAATTGAGACATCTATACTATTATATTTATATTTTATATTTTATATTATATATAAAGAAAACTACCCCTTTCAGCACTTTTGGGTAGGATTTTTCTTTCCAAAAATATCCTCAATTTTCAATACAAATAACACATGTGACAAATAGATAAGAATAAAATTAAATATTAAAACAAATGTAACAAACACGATATGAATATATATATATTTTTTCTTTATAATTTAAAAAGTGTAACAAACTAGATGAGTATATTTATACTTACTTTTTCATCATTCCAATTATACATTTAAGCAACTTTTTATATAATAAAATTGTTGTTGGTGTCATTAAAAAAATAATTTAAATTATATTTTTTTGTTATATTGTATTATTGTCAGTGTCGTTGAAATAGATAATCATAGTTAGTTTTATTTTTATAACTTGAAAGTAACAAACATTTTATTTTATTTTTAAAGTTTTAATCAAAATCAAAATTTCATAAAAAAAAAACACCGTTCATAATTTTCAAACGTTAGCGCAATAAAAAGAGCGGAAAGATGGGCACGTGAGTGTCCGTCTTTTCGCTAGTATATATAAAGAAAACTACCCCTTTCTGCACTTTTGGGTTGGACTTTTCTTTCCAAAAATACCCTTAATTTTAAATACAAATAACACATGTAACAAATAGATAAGAATTTTAATTTAAATATTAAAACATGTGTAACAAACGTGAGCAAAAAATAATGTTAAAGATTGGACTTTAAATCCTTTAAAAAAATATTAGTAACAAACGTGAGAAAATAATAATGTTAAAGATTGGACTTTAAATCCTCTACAAAAAATTAGTGACAAACGTAAGCAAAAAATAATGTTAAAGATTGTACTTTAAATCCTCTAAAAAAAAGATTAGTAACAAACATGAGAAAAAAATATTGTTAAAGATTGAACTTTAAATTCTCTAAATAAAATATTAGTAACAAACGTAAGCAAAAAATAATGTTAAAGATTGGACTTTAAATTCTCTAAAAACAAGATTATGATTCAAAATATTTTAGAAAAAGATTACTATGTTCTTCTATGGAAGTATCGTAGAAAGAAAAGGAAAGAGTACCTTCGACAAATGAGATATGTTTTGCATTGTAGCAAGTCCCACATTCAATGTTAACTTTCATTCTCTATTAATCACAAAAATTAATTTCACTCTAAAAACAAACTGCCATACACATGTGCTTTGTGAATATGTAGAGCAATAGCTAGTCCCACATCGGACGTTTGAGAAGCAAAATGGTGTAAACGAACATTATAAATAAATAAAGCATACAACACAATGTTAACAAACACAAAAGCGGTATTGCATTTTGAAATAGAAAAATGTCATATGGTATTGCGACATCCATGTCCTCTTATAAAGTTGTTCAGACTTTTTAAGGGGGAATGAGGGTCACAATTCCATGGTTTTTTTCTTTAAATAGTTGAAAGAAATTTGATGTAAGAAAAGATTACTCTGTACTCCCTCCGGTCTCAAATATAAGAAAAGATTCCTTTTTTAGGTTCATTGAGTAGTTAATGTATCTAGTCTACATTGTAAAGCAAATACATTAATTATTCAATGAACCTAAAAAAGGAATCTTTTCTTATATTTGAGACCGGAGGGAGTATGTATTTTGCATTCACTTGAAAAAGTTAGTCAATTCTCTTTTCTGAAGTGGATGACATTTCGAAACAATGTAGTCTTTTTTTTTTTTTTAAATAATAGAAAGCTTTAATATTTGAAAAAGTCTAAAATAGTTTTTGGTTTTATCAAAATAATACAAACAAACAAGGTTAGTATTATGAGAATAAATTGGCAAAAGTCTCCGATATAAATTTTAACATGCTAGAGTATAGGCGAATGAGAGCTTAGGAAATAGGGTAAATAGTGCGTTACGAGTAGACACATTAGTAGAAAAGAAAATATATTTACCCTTTTTATAGATCACGAGGCATGACCTTGTCGTTGGTGTCCGCACAAGAAAGTGTTGAACCACCCCTTCAATTGATGGATTCTTGACTTATTGTGTATGGAATGGAACTCAACCATTGAAAGCATAGTGTTGGAGTGCCAAGCTTGTCAATGAATTGATGGTGGGAGAGAATGGAAAGAAGATAAGGCAAAGGACAATTGAGTTGAAGAAGAAGAAGAAGGCAGAAGAGGACACAAGAACCGGTGGTCGTTCATACATGCATGAACCTGGACAAACTGATTCAGGAGGTCTTGCCTAAACAATTTTATATTTTACTTTTATGTGAGTGTGTTTAAACTTGTTCTCATAGTCTTGTGACTAGGGAAGACTTTCTCCTAGAATGTACGCTATGGATTGCACCTTTTCATTCAAATGGAGAGCTTCCCAATAAAATTCAATATTAGTAACATATTTAAGGATGACTCAATTATTCAAACTCATGGTGAATGATTGATGACATGCTGTCATTACGTAATTTTTAGGACTTATTGTGACATTTTGATAGAGTTCTCATGCAATTTATACTGTTCTGGAGTGCAAAAAGCTTAAAAATTGAAGTCTGTTCGAAGGAAATCGCGCCACACCAATTTCAAGCCGTGCTGCGATTTTTGAAGCAAAATTACATCCTCCCTGTTTGAGGGAAATCGCGGCACGCCTATATACATGGCGCGGCGCGATTTTGACGGGTCAGGCCCATGACTTCTATAAATACTGCACTCAGCCAGAAGAAAAAGGGTTACGATTTTGGAGAGCAAAGTGCGATTTTGAGACATCAGAGACGTCTAGAAGGGCGATTTCTTCAACCTTTTACCAATTCATGTATGTTTTATTTCAATCATTGATTATGCTATTTGTAAACTCGATTATGAGTAGCTAAATCTCTTAGAGATTAGATCCGAGATGAATCTTTGTAACCCTAATTGACACATGTTGCTGTGAAACTCTATTTTGTTTATGAATTCAATTCTAGTTTATTCAATTCAATTGTTCTTAATGCTTTTTATATCTTGATCACATATAACTTGATTTCGTGAGAATGAATGACCACTGACCATGGCTTTCAACTTAGACCTAATTGAATTGTTCTAATAAACAGGGTTA
The DNA here is from genome assembly GCF_051527215.1 of Medicago sativa. Classification (NCBI taxonomy): domain Eukaryota; kingdom Viridiplantae; phylum Streptophyta; class Magnoliopsida; order Fabales; family Fabaceae; genus Medicago; species Medicago sativa. The sequence goes on from NC_140754.1 coordinate 9,633,871, forward strand.
GTCTAGGAATAGATAATCGTTTGTTAGTGATAATAGGTTAACGTTCGGTAAAACCTTCAAGAATTAATAGACCACCTAAGGAATTAGGGGCTGTAGTTTAAGAAGAGGGTCCTAACTCAAGGGATTGATTAGGGCTAATTTGTTAATCATCGTAAACTAGAAGAGGGTTCATAACAAATAGGTGCAGTAGACCAATTAGGGGAACTTAGAGGATTCGACGGATCTGATCTCATATCTCTCCATATTTTCTTAACAAATCTTTATTTTCTGTTTCTTGATTTAATTAAAATCAAACCAAATCTACTGCCTAGTGGCAAAACAAAATAAATTTTATACATCCTATTTTTATAACGCAATTGAATTATTGAAGTTAAAAACAGTCCTCGTGGGATCGATATTTTTACTACTTCGATAGTATTTGGTGCACTTGCCAAACGTCTATCAATGATTCAGGCCAAGGCCATACTGAAAAAAGATTCACATTTTGATAGAATATATTGAATAAAATACACAATGTAAGGAAATGTTTACGCTTACACACAAACTAATCTAAGTTTGGTAGGTGTGATAACCAAAATGAACAAACTTTATCGGTGAATGAGATGTGAGTGAAAATGAGTTGGTTTTTAAGGTACTTATGAATTCCAAGTTCATTGGGCATGAATTGCAGTACAAAGAAACACATAAACATAAGGATAATTTCATTCAATAAATCTTGATCCTGAAATAATAGATCTTCTTAAGGTAGAGTTGGTTTTTGTTTTGTCCTATAGTTCTTAGGCAATCACGTCATAGTTGCTCTTATCGTCTTATGTTGTCATTATAAACGAGATTTGTTTTGCATTGTAGATCCCCATGTTACTACTGACAAACCATTAGACTTGCAATAAAGAAATTTGGTCCGATTCTTGAATCAGTAGTACCAACAACATAGGAAACTTGGTTAGCATTTGCGTCGGTAGCTTCACAAAGTGCTGACATTGCATCGACAAATGAAATTCTTTGAGAATAAATTTTATTCACTGTTTGAATCGCTTTTTCTCCATCCGGGGTTTCTATGCCTCCAATGAGAAATCTGTTTAGATTAAAAAGGTCTTGAATTGCAGTTCCTTCGGCGAGAAATTCAGGATTCGATAAAATCTGAAATTTGATATCTTTTCAATTTTGTGTACGTATTTTCTGTATAGCTTCTGCAGTTTTGATAGGGAAAAGTTGACTTCTCTACAACAATTTTGTTGGAGTTAGACACATCGTCAATCACTTTCCCAATACGTCAAATCTGCTGCTTTTCCAACTCTGAGACTGCGAGTTTTTGTTGGTGTATTGACAGATACAAACACTATGTCAGCTTCATAGACATGTTTTTCAACTTCAATGCTGAAGAAAAGGTTCTTTCTGCGACATTGCTTTACTACATCATCAAGATCAGGATAGTTGATCATGATAGTGTTTTATCTTGGTTTTTCGGGTGTCAAACATTGATTACGTTCGAACCTTTTTAACCGGTGATATCTCATTTTTTCTTGGGAAGGGAAAAAATAAGCAAAACCCTTGAGAATCGAGGTCCGGGAGTTGTTTTCGCTACGGGAAGGTGTTAGGCACCCATAACGACTATAGTATCCTATAGGAACCGTCTTTAATTTCTACGCGCGCGCTTTATTTTTAAATGCTATTTGAAAAGTGTTATTTACACCTAATGGTTTCTAAGTGAAGAATTGGAGGGAGAAGAATGTGTTTGAATTTTTATTTTAGTTGAATTGAAGGAATTTTATACCTTGCCTACGTACCCGTTTAAGGGATCAAATCCACCGTACTTCTCTTCCAAAAATGTTTTTGTTTTTGTTGGTTGATTTTAAGTTTGAAAATGGATTTTGAAGAATAGAGATTGAGAGGCCTCAAGGGCATGAGAATTAAGAAAAAGTGAGGTTTGATTAGTTATTTGCAAAGTGTGGTCTAAGCATGGTTACTTTTCATTGAAATTTGATTAAGAAAATGAAAAGGGAAAATTACAATGGGATTTTGATCCCAAGGTTTATTTAGAAAATGGTTTGAGTGATTTTGTTCATATTTTTTTGGAAAATTGATTTTTCTAAGTATAAAGCCTAAACATTCATCTAAACATACAATCCTAAACATACATCTAAACATGCATATTCTAGCTATATACTTAAAGTGATGTGTGTGCATGTGTCGGTGCTTGTGTCGGTGTACATCATTAGAGTCCATTGTCCTTATTACATCATGCCCTAGTTTACATGCTATGGTCTTGCAAGAAATTAAAATTGCATGAAAGTAAAGTACAAAAAGTTCTAATTATTACATTCTAATCTTTGGTGAAACTTAAAGTGCAAGAAATAAGATGGAGATGGAATGAGATATGGAATGTTTATGATGTATGAAACATGGAACAAAGAGATTAGTAGCACAAGATATAATATGGAAAATAAAGCAAGTAGAAATTGCATAACAAAATGAGCAAAACTCAAGCGAAAAGTAACAAAAACTTTAGCAAAAAATTGGAAAATGGACTTGAAAGATTACCATAACATCAAAGCAAATTTAAGACTTAAAATTCTCATATCAATGGTAATTTTCAAATGGCTTATTCCAGCCACATTATGAGAATTATAAAGTCAAATATGAGCCAAGACCTATAGTGCATTTTCAAATCCACTTTACACATTATTTCCCATTGTAACAACACACATCACTTACAATACAAGAAATTCACAATTTGTACTTTCAAAAACAGCCAAACAAACACAATTTTCAGAAGTAAACACATCACACATTTGCATATTAAGTATCAACATAATGTGGCAAAATATTGGAATCAAAAGCATGCAAAAACTCCACAACAATTGACACAAAATCACAAGGGAATTTACATGAGCCTTTATCAAATTTTTAACATGCAAGAAAGAAGCCAAGAATCAAGTCTCTCGTATCAATACCAGCCCCAAGAATGTTCATGCAATTTTGAAAGTTTTTTCACGATTTTCTTACCAAGGTTAAAAACACTAGACTAAACAAACGAACAATATTTTCACCTATATTTTCTAAGCAATTTTACCATGTAAAATACACCAAAAATTAACAAAAATATCAAGAATAACAACTACAAAACTCAGTAATTTTATTAAACAAATTTGGTGCAAAGAGGGGTGTAGAAGCATTTTGGCGGTGTAGAAATATTAAGAAAGTTCCCTCAAAACAAAAAACTGTAAGCAACCCACAGTCCAAGCCCAATCCAAGATGGAAAATGGGTTGGATCGGGTTTCACATGGGTTATGGGTCATGGAGCAAGGAACAACGGGTCGAATGAAAATGGGAGGATGTATACGTGTTTCCTGAAGGGAACCAACACAAAAGAACTCCCCCTTCTTCTTCCTAACATCACGTCTAACCTCTACTCTCTCTAATTCTACACTCACCGGCGCCGGTTGTCTTCTCCGGCGAGACAAGGGACTTCCGGCGCCAAAACCTTGAAGGCATACCTGATCCTTATCGCAAAATACCACTACTCATCGGATTCCTCTCTTTTTCAGATTCAAGATCAACTTTCAACAGATTTTTTCAACAGATTCAAACACAAACGCTTGACAAAACACAAACACATAGGGAGATGAATTGGAAGGAGCTTCTTACCTCTCTGGTGATTTCGTCCTAGCCTTGCTCACGGTTCCAGTTCCTCGCACCGAGCTTCGTCGAAATTCACGTGTTTGCAGGTGTTTGCGATCTCGAGCTTTTCTCACTCCTTGAATTCGATTCTGGATTTGATGAAGCTTGCGGTGTTCCCGTTCTGTTTCTTCGTTTCCGTTGCGACTTGCTTCGATTCCAATCTGCTTCAGCTTCGTTCTTCTGTGCGTGTTTCAATTCCGATTCCTTCTTGTTCCATGAATTTAGCTTGCTGATTTTTGGTGATTGTTGTTTGAGATCGAAAAGCAGTATTGTGTTAAGATGATTGATGAAGGTCTTTGATGGTGATTGAGTGGTTGGAATGGTGGTTTAAATTGGTTAGGGTGGTGGAGTGGTGGTGGAATGTGTTGGTTACGGTGGTGGAGTGGTGGTGGAATGGGTTGGAATGTGTTTGTTACGGTGGAGAGGGAAGGAAAAGAGAGAGAAAGTTGGTTAGAGGTGATGTTAGGAGGTTGTTAGGGTGGTTGTTATGGTGGTGGAAGTGGTGGTTAGAGGTGGTGGAAGTTGGTTAGGGATGAGAAAAATGGTGGAGGAAAAGTTGTTACGTGAGAGAAAGAAAAGAGGGAAAGAAAATGGATTTTTTTTTTATGATTTTGTGTAAAATGAATGAATGTGTGTACTTTGACTTGGCTTTGACCCATTTATAGATGATGTGGTAAGCCTTGGACCAATTGGAGTGGGACATGTGGCACTAGACTTGTAACAAACTCTTAAGGACCAATAGCATTTGGACACATGGCACTTGGACTCTAACAAACTTAAAAAGGGATTAAAATGCAAATACCAAAAGTACAAGGACGGAAATGAAAATTAAAACTAAAATTGAATTGAAAAAGTAAATTGAAAAATTAACGTAAAGCGAGACGATTAAAAACAACAAAGCAGATTAAAATGAAACAGAAATATTATGTGAAATGACCAAAATGCCCCTAGGGGCTTAAAACGACTAAAAGTGACTCAGATGAAAATTTAAAATGGATTTTTAACAGGGAATTAAAGCAAGAACTTATACAAGACTCAGAGACAATTTTTAGAATTTAAACAGGGCTTTAACACATGAAAATACTAAAATGCCCCTAGGGGCAAAACTGACCCAAAATGACTCCAAATGCAATTTTTAAAATGGATTTTGACATAGAATTGAAATGAAGACTTATTCACACTATTTGAAAGGACTTAAACAAATTTTTAAAAGATTGAAAGAAATTTTAACACAGGAAATGACTAAAATGCCCCTAGGGGCTATACTAACTAAAAAATGACTTAACTGATATTTTCTGAAATGAATTTTGACATGAGATTGAAACAAGGACTTATACAAACCAATTTAAAAGACTCAAACAATTTTCAAGGATTAAAATGAGTTGAATGCAGGAAATGACTAAAATACCCTTTTATGTGAATTTTGCAAGTAATATTGAAATAAAATGCAGAGAAAGATGTAACTGATCAGAGATATATCAAATGAATTATAATGCAAGAAAAGAAGAATTGAATAAGTATTTTTAGGTCCAAAATTAGGGTATAACAGCTGCCCCTATTTAAGTTTCTTTGTCCGGGGAGTCAAGAGACGAAGTCTTTGATTTGACGAGACGAAGATACTTAAATATTAACATTTGCACTGTTTTTGGACATAAAAATACGTTCTTAGATTTTCAAAACATGAATGCCATGCAACATTTTGATTATGAATGCAAGACAAACAAAACTGGAGTCTACAGAGCATGTCATATCACTGGGGATTTAGGTAGACATTGACAGGGTAGACAAACCAGGGGACAAAAGATAGGTACAAGCTGTTCTTTGGATCGAACCTGCCACTTGACCGAGAGATACAAACAAGAGATGGGTACAAGCTGTTCTTTGGATCGAACCTGCCACTTGACCAAGAGAATACAAACAAAAGGTAGGTACAAGCTGTTCTTTGGATCGAACCTGCCACTTGACCAAGAAATACAAACAAGAGAGGGATACAAGCTGTTCTTTGGATCGAACTTGCCACTTGATTGAAAATATAGCCACATAGGCAGATACAAGCTGTTCTTTGGATCGAACTTGCCACTTGATCGGAGATATAGACAAAGGGTAGATACAAGCTGTTCTTTGGATCGAACCTGCCACTTGATCAATACCACAACATGTAAGTCGGTGCAAACTGTTCTTTGGATCGAACTTGCCGTTTGACCGATAACAAAACATAAGCAAAGGGTGCAAACTGTTCTTTGGATCGAACTTGCCGTTTGACCGGAAACATAGACATATAAGCAGGTACAAGCTGTTCTTTGGATCGAACTTGCCACTTGACCGATAACAAGATACAAATTGGAAGCCTGATTTGACAAGATACCAATTGAGGGTAAATTGTCATTGACTTGATTTGAAAATAGACATGACCATTTTTGTTGGCCCAAAAGCAAATTGAGAGAGAATTGACATTGATTTGAATTGAATTGAAAGTTGACATTGAAAGAGAAATTGAGAATCGAGATTGATTAGAGACATAGACATAGACATTGGATTGGAGAAATGAAATTGACAATGAGATTGGATTGAAAATTGAGATTGAATTGAATTGAAATTGAGATTGCTTCGAATTGAGATTGAATTGAAATTGAAATTGAGATTGCTTCGAATTGAGATTGAATTGAAATTGAAATTGAGATTGATTTGAAATTGAAATTGAGATTGCTTCGAATTGAGATTGAATTTGAATTGAAATTGCTTCGAATTTGACACTTGAAATTGAGATTGCTTCGAATTTGACACTTGAAATTGAGATTGCTTCAAATTTGACAGTCGGGATTGGAATTGAGATTGGAGATTGCATCGAATTTGACAGTTGGAATTGAAGTTGAAATTGAAATTGGAGATTGCATCGAATTTGACAGTTGAATTTGAATTTGACAGTTGGGATTGAAATTGAAATTGAAATTGAGTTTGACAGTTGACATTTGGATTGAATTTGACAGTTGAGAGTTTGGATATGCAACATGTATGTATGGTATAACAAGATTATTGAATGTATGAGCACATAAAATGCATGATTATGCATGTATGAATGCTTGAAATGCATGATTGGTTTGTAGTTTGACAAGGAGGTTTCACAGAGATAAACAAGGCATTGGAAGATTGGGCACGTAGTGGCTCGTGCTGCTACATATTCACAGGGGAAAACCTCTTTGGAGAGACCGTCGTTGAGAGACGTATCAAAACCATGGCTGAGGGCAATAAAACTTGTAAAGGAAATAGCCTTGGAAAGTTCTTGGATACAGGTCGCCGTTGCTAGGAGTGTCAGTGCTGGGTAAACATTGGATGTTCGCATCTGTGGTCAATGCTTTTATTTCATTTTCATTCTTTCATTTTTCAATCCCATTTTTGCCTGAACCGCCCTTTCGGGTTTTCGATTCACCGGGGAGTAAGATTCTTTTCATTGCCCCATTTTTGCCTGAATTGCCTTTATAGGTTGTCAATCAGCGGGGTGCTCATTTTTGCCTAAGCCGCCCTTTCGGGTCTTCGGCTTAGCGAGCTTTTCATTTTCATTTTTTTCAATTTTTTCATTTTCATTCTGTTTTTTCATTCTTGCCATTGACCACAGATCATCTTGGGGAGTAATCTGCTTGTAACATGTATTGAAATGGACATTGATATTCATTTATTCATGCATGTTTCATTGAAATGTACCCTATTGCTCAGGTTTGCTTTCAAAATAGCCAGAAAAGGATTTCTTAGTTTTCAAAAGATGTTTGTTTCAGACATTGACATTATCAAATAGAAAGAAAATATTTTGTATGTAGCTTTGAAAATAGAAAGAAAAATAGAGTTTCAAACAAATAGCACAGGCTCAAATTGATGTAGAAGAGTGAGGGTCAGCCAAAGGCATGACTTCACGGATTTACAAAGCTTGGAAAATGGTAACTTTATTGGTTGGTGATACATTGAACACGATGACCGCTACATTTCATAGAAATTTTGAATTCACAAGTACGGAAACTTCTGATGAAGAAAACCATTGACAGTTGCAGATGCCCCAAGGGGTGATGGTGATTTGCCAGATATAGTTACTTGTCTTTTATCAAACTCATTTTTGCAGAACCGCCCTTTCGGGTTTTCGGCTCATCGAGGCGCTCATTCTTGCCTGAGTTGCGTACAATCTCAGCGAGCTTTTTCATATTCATTTTTTTTGTCCCTAACTTTTGCCTGGATCGCCCTTTCGGGTTTTCGATCCACCGGGAAGCGCATTCTTGCCTAGGCCGCCCTTTTGGGTTTTCGACCTACCACACTGTTCTTTTCTTTCTAGACAAAGTATTTCTTGACTATATCGGCATTAACAGGATTTGGGAGTTCAACACCATCCATGTGTGTAAGAATCAAAGCACCACCAGAGAAAGCTTTCTTGACAACATAAGGACCTTCGTAGTTAGGTGTCCACTTGCCCCTTGGGTCGGGTTGCTGACTTATCCTTCTTTTCAATACAAGTTCGCCTTCCTTGAATTTTCGAGGTCGGACTTTCTTGTCAAAAGCATTCTTCATCCGCACTTGATACAACTGTCCATGAGCCATAACATCCATACGTTTTTCTTCAATCAGATTCAATTGGTCATACCGACTTTGACACCATTCAGCCTCAGTTAATTTTGCTTCCATGATCACTCGGAGAGAGGGAATCTCCACTTCCAGAGGGAGATCTGCTTCCATGCCATACACAAGAGAGAAAGGAGTTGCCCCGGTTGAACTACGCACTGTAGTACGGTAACCATGCAAGGCAAAAGGTAGCATTTCATGCCAGTCTTTGTAAGTAGTGACCATCTTCTGAACATTCTTCTTGATGTTCTTGTTAGCGGCCTCAACTGCACCGTTCATCTGAGGTCTATAAGGAGAAGAGTTGTGATGTTCAATTTTGAATTCTTCACATAAATCTTGCATCATATTATTGTTCAGATTGGAACCATTGTCAGTGATGATCTTGTTGGGAACACCATATCGACAGATGATGTTATTCTTAATAAACTTGACAACCACTTGCTTGGTCACATTGGCATAAGAAGCAGCTTCAACCCACTTGGTGAAATAGTCAATTGCCACTAGAATGAAACGATGTCCATTGGAAGCTTTTGGTTCAATTCTTCCGATCATGTCAATGCCCCACATAGAGAAAGGCCATGGGGAAGATATAACATTGAGAGCATGTGGAGGCACATGAATCTTGTCAGCATAAATTTGACACTTGTGGCATCTTTTGGCATGTTTGTGGCAGTCACGCTCCATGGTTATCCAGTAATAGCCGGCTCTTAACAGTTTCCTTGACATGGTGTGGCCCGAAGCATGGGTCCCGAAAGTACCATCATGTACATCATGCATCAACTTCTCAGCTTCTTGTTTATCAACGCATCTCAACAAGACCATGTCATAGTTCCTCTTGTATAGGATTTCTCCGCCCAGAAGGAATTTGCTAGCCCATCGTCTCAATGTCTTTTTATCCCTGTTGGAAGCACCAGGGGGATATTCATGATTCTGCAAGAATTGTTTGATGTTGTAATACCAAGGCTTTTTATCATTCACATCTTCATCAGCTTGATCTGGCATATTTTCAATAGTAAACACATGAGCGGGTCAATCAAGACGCTGTACTTTGATCACATGCACGTCATTCCAGTGATTGACACGAAACATGGAAGACAAAGTAGCAAGAGCGTCAGCCATCTGGTTTTCATCCCGAGGGATGTGGTGCAGCTCAACCTTGGTAAAGTATGTCAACAGGCGTCTGGCATAGTCACGGTATGGGATCAGCTTCTCATGATGAGTCTCCCATTCACCTTTTATCTGATTAATAACAAGTGCAGAATCTCCATAGATGTCAAGGTGCTTAATCCTCAGATCAAGGGCTTCTTCAATGCCCAAGATACATGCTTCATATTTAGCTATGTTGTTCGTGCATTCAAAAGTTATTCGAGCGGTGAAAGGAATGTGGTGCCCCTGCGGAGTTACAATGATGGCTCCAATCCCTTTACCATAAGCATTAACAGCACCATCAAACACCAATCCCCATTTGCTATTGGGGTCCGGCCCTTCATTGATCAGTGGTTCTTCGCAGTCTTTTGCTTTCAGATACATAATCTCTTCATCTGGGAAATCAAACTTAATTGGCTGGTAATCATCAAGAGGTTGATAAGCAAGATGGTCAGCAAGGATGCTTCCTTTGATTGCTTTCTGAGCTTTGTACACAATATCATATTCAGACAACAACATTTGCCAACGCGCAATCTTTCCAGTAACAGCAGGCTTTTCAAAGATGTACTTGATTGGATCCATTCGGGATATCAACCAAGTTGTATAATTCACCATATAATGACGCAGGCGTTTGGCAGCCCAAGCTAAAGCACAACAAGTTTTTTCAAGCATCGTATACCGAGTCTCACAGTCGGTGAACTTCTTGCTCAGATAGTAGATAGCATGTTCTTTCTTACCAGTCTCATCCTGCTGACCGAAAACACAACCCACCGAATCATCTAGCACTGACAGATACATAATCAAAGGCCTTCCTTCCACTGGTGGGACAAGGATAGGTGGTTCCAACAGGTATTCTTTAATGCTATCAAAAGCTTCCTGGCATTCATCATTCCATACAACAGGCTGATTCTTTCTGAGCAACTTGAAAATTGGGCCACAGGTAGTAGTCATGTGAGATATGAATCTTGAAATGTAATTCAGACGTCCGAGGAAACCTCTGACTTGCTTTTCAGTTTGAGGGGCCGGCATCTCTCTGATGGCTCGGACTTTATCAGGATCAACTTCAATGCCTCTTTGACTGACAATGAAGCCAAGCAACTTCCCGGATCGTACACCGAATGTACACTTGTTAGGATTCAAACGCAGCTTGTACTTTCTCAATCTTTCAAACATCTTTTTCAAATACACAACATGCTGCTCCTCATCACTTGACTTCACAATCATATCATCAACATATACTTCAATCTCCTTGTGAATCATATCATGAAACAGAGTTGTCATACCTCTTTGGTAGGTAGCACCGGCATTTATCAAGCCAAACGGCATCACTTTATAACAGAATGTTCCCCACGGAGTGATGAAGGACGTCTTTTCTCTATCTTCAGGTGACATTCGTATCTGGTTATAGCCAGAGAAACCATCCATAAAGGAGAACACTTTGGATTGAGCAGTACTGCCAACAAGCACATCAATATGAGGCAGTGGAAAGTTATCTTTCGGACTGGCTTTATTCAAATCTCTGTAATCAACACACATTCGAACTTTCCCATCTTTCTTTGGTACTGGTACGATGTTGGCAATCCACTCAGGGTATTCAGCTGTCATGAGGAAACCCGCATCAATTTGCTTTTGCACCTCAGCCTTGATCTTAAGAGCCATGTCTGGACGAGACCTTCTCAATTTCTGTTTGACAGGAGGACATTCAGGCCTTGTCGGAATCCGGTGTTCCACAATCTTGGGATCTAGACCCGGCATATCTTCATAGGACCATGCAAAGACGTCTGGATAATCATGGAGAAGCTGAATAATCTTCTTTTTCACCTCTGGCTCTAATGCAGCACCAATCTTGATCTCTCGCTTGTTTTCTTCAGTACCCAGGTTGATGAGCTCAATCTCTTCCTGGTGAGGCTGAATGGCTATTCTTTCTTGCTCAAGCAGTCGAGTGATCTCATACGGTATCTCTTCATCATCCTCCTCATCTTCAGCTTCATATACAGGGAATTCAAAATTTGGAGGAACCATAGGGTCACTGTGTTCAATGGGTTTATTATGGTTCAATCTGCATAATATGATTGGGATGATTTTTAGAAAAATGTTTTTCATGCAGATTTTTGAAATTAATAAGAAAATACAGATGTCTTGGTTTTTTCTGGCATTACCATTATTTCCAAGAAAAAGGCACTAAAAAGTAAAAGAAACAAAGAGTCGCGAGGAAAACGACAACTTTTATTGATAACGGCAATGCCGAAACAAACATGCCCTTACAATGATATCACTTTCGCCTTGGGCAGAGCGAAAGGATTGTTATTTTGAAAACAAAGAAAAACATGAGCAACAAGACACATTACATGGAAGCATGCATGACTAAAGGAACATCAATGGCTTCCCAATTTCTCACAGTGCCTCCTGGTACAACAAATGTAGGCACATAACTACTCTCAGCAGCATCTTCAGCAATAGCATTGATAAACCCAGCACTGTAGAAAGTTCCTGTTGAAATACCAGAAGTTGGGGAGAATCCAAGGCCCTCTTTACGCTTGTTTTCCAAAATCTGAATCACTTTGCCCCAGCCAGCAGCTTGCCCTTCTTGGACAGCCTTCTGGGCGTCTTTCAATGAGGCCATAGCAGTACCAGCTCTTCGAGACTCCGCACCTTCAACAGTCAAGCCTTGAAGTGACGTCCCTTCAGCGGACCCTGCTTCAACACAAGAGAAAGATGACACTTGGCTAACCAGATATGCTTCTTCACCATGCACAGTGACAATCTTACCGTTCTTCACAAATTTGAGCTTTTGATGCAAAGTAGAAGTGACTGCTCCAGCGTCATGAATCCACGGTCTTCCGAGGAGACAACTGTAAGAGGCATTGATATCCATGACTTGGAAAGTAATTTGAAATGTCTCAGGGCCAATGGTGATTGGTAGATCTACTTCCCCAAGAACATCTTTGCGAGATCCGTCAAACGCTTTAACCAGATAACTACTTCCCCTTAGAGAGATTCCATGATGGCTCAATTGTCGCAGTGTAGACTCAGGCATTACATTCAAGGATGATCCAGTGTCCACCAACACATTGGATATCATGTCAGACTTGCAGTATACCGAGATATGTAGAGCCAAGTTGTGGTGTTTCCCTGCTTCGGGGAGTTCATCGTCACCAAACCCCAAGTTGTTGCAGGCAGTAATATTACTCACTATCCCATTAAACTGATCCACAGAGACTTCATGATCAACATAAGCCTGCTCTAGTACTTTCATTAACACTTTCCTGTGAGCCTCTGAGCTCAGGAGCAAAGACAAGATGGATATTTTTTACGGAGTTTGCAGCAGCTGGTCAACAATCTTATAGTCACTCTTTTCAATAAGCCTCAGAATTTCGTCCAGATTAGACTCTTTAATGGGCTGGCCCGAGGGGCTGGCATTCTCTTCCTTAAGGTTAGCCATGTTTCTTCTCTTGCACAATCTTGTCTGATAAACTCTATCTGGTTGATGAATCTTGCGAGCACGAGCCACCTTTCAGACTGCGGCAGAAGAATCAGGAGACAATGAGCACGGGAAGCCATTTGTGACCGATGAATGATGCATATGATGCATGATATGCAAATGCGAAAAGACTCTTTTTTGTCAGAGGACTTTGTCAAAGTGGTTGTGAACATCACGGAGAAACACGGTTTTATTTGAAGATTTTGAGCAAAACTAGAAGTTTAGTTGAGATGGTATCACTTGGTGTTCACATCCGTGATGTTCAAAAGATGACTTGTCTAAGTCCTCCGATAAATGCATGAAAAAAAGTTTATGCATGTATGCATGTATGCATGGATGCATGATTATGTTCAAGTACGGAGAAAACATGGTGGGTTGAGATTCAAAGTCAAGGAGTCATGGGTGGACACGGTGTCCGGTGAAACTAGGGCTTTGGATAATATTAACCGGGTTCTAAAAAGTTCCCAAGTTGCAACCTCTCCGACGTATATCATGGTGCCACGAGACAACACTCGCTCCAAGATTATCCGCGGAAGGTCTAACTTGAGTGTAGTATCGCGTGACGACTAAAACTCGAGACAACACTCGATTTAGCCTCCGCACTACGTCCTAGAAAATGGCCATGGATGGGTTCGGTTATCTACGGTTCATAGCGTCATAGAACAATTAGAAGTAAAGTGCCTAAACGCGACAACACGCGCCGACAACATCACCCCCAAAATGCCTCAGCTATGTGGGATTGATCGCATAATCCAAAACACGAGGCAACCCCCGGAATGAATTTTCGATTATATCCCTCCTAAATCCTAAGTTCACTCAGCCCGGGTGCAGGGCTTTTGATATTCTCACGCCACACGTTTGCAAGAATTTAAACATTTATTCACATAGGAAAGCAAGTAAAAGAAACAAGTAAAAAATACAAGCGCAAGCGTGGAAATAAAGACTAGGCGTAACTCTCGAATCTCCCCAGCGGAGTCGCCAGCTGTTTTATCTTGGTTTTTCGGGTGTCAAACATTGATTACGTTCGAACCTTTTTAACCGGTGATATCTCATTTTTTCTTGGGAAGGGAAAAAATAAGCAAAACCCTTGAGAATCGAGGTCCGGGAGTTGTTTTCGCTACGGGAATGTGTTAGGCACCCATAACGACTATAGTATCCTATAGGAACCGTCTATAATTTCTACGCGCGCGCTTTATTTTTAAATGCTATTTGAAAAGTGTTATTTACACCTAATGGTTTCTAAGTGAAGAATTGGAGGGAGAAGAATGTGTTTGAATTTTTATTTTAGTTGAATTGAAGGAATTTTATTCCTTGCCTACGTACCCGTTTAAGGGATCAAATCCACCGTAGTTCTCTTCCAAAAATGTTTTTGTTTTTGTTGGTTGATTTTAAGTTTGAAAATGGATTTTGAAGAATAGAGATTGAGAGGCCTCAAGGGCATGAGAATTAAGAAAAAGTGAGGTTTGATTAGTTATTTGCAAAGTGTGGTCTAAGCATGGTTACTTTTCATTGAAATTTGATTAAGAAAATGAAAGGGAAAATTACAATGGGATTTTGATCCCAAGGTTTATTTAGAAAATGGTTTGAGTGATTTTGTTCATATTTTTTTGGAAAATTGATTTTTCTAAGTGATGACATCCTGTCATTACGTAATATTAGGGACTTATTGTGACATTTTGATAGAGTTCTCATGCAATTTATACTGTTCTGGAGTGCAAAAAGCTTAAAATTTGAAGTCTGTTCTAAGGAAATCGCGCCACGCCAATTTCAAGCCGTGCTGCGATTTTTGAAGCAAAATTACACACTTCCTGTAAAGAGGAAATCGCGGCACGCCATTATACAAGGCGCGGCGCGATTTTGATGGGTCAGGCCCATGACTTCTATAAATACTGCACTCAATCTGAAGAACAAGGGTTACGATTTTGGAGAGCAAAGTGAGATTTTGAGACATCGGAGACGGCTAGAAGGGCGATTTCTTCATCCTTTTACCAATTCATGTATGTTTTAATTATTTCATTGATTATGCTATTTGTAAACTCGATTATGAGTAGCTAAATCTCTCAGAGATTAGGTCAGAGATGAATCTATGTAACCCTAATTGATACATGTTGCTGTGAAACTCTATTACTTATTAATGATATTCTAGTTTTCATTCAATTCAATTGTTCTTAATGCTTTTTATATCCTGATCAAATATAAACATGATTTTGTGAGAACGAATGACTACTGACCATAGCTTTCGACTTAGACCTAATTGAATTGTTCTAATAAACATGGTTAGTCTAGGAATGGATAATCGTTTGTTAGTGATATTAGGTTAACGTGCTTAAACCTTTGATGATTATTAGACCACCTAAGGAATTAGGGGCTGTAGTTTAAAAAGAGGGTCCTAACTCAAGGGATTGATTAGGGCTAATTTGTTAACTATCGTGAAACTAGAGAATCATTAGTAATAATAGATGCAGTAACCAATTGGGGGAAACATAGAGGATTCGAAGACCTGATCTCATCTCTCTCCATATTTTCTTAATCAAATCTATTCTCTTTTATTTGATTTCATAACATCAAACCAAATCTTCTGCCTAGTGGCAAAACAAAATAAACTTTATACATCCTAATTATATAACAAAGTTGAATTATTGAAGTTAAAAACAGTCCTCGTGGGATCGATATTTTTACTACTTCGATAGTATTTGGTGCACTTGCCAAACGTCTATCAAGTTTTTGGCGCCGTTGCCGGGGACTGTTGAATTATTTCAACAAGGCAATTACGTTATAATTTAGGGTTTTTGCAATTTAATTTTCTGTTTTTAATTTTTATTTTTCTGTTTTCATATTCATTTGATTACTTTGCGTTGTGCAGTGCTACTAAGGTATTTTGCTGTTTATGCGAGGTAAACAGAGCTCAGACGACTTAGAGTACGATCTGGAAATTGAAAGGACTGCTAGAGCACTTCGGAAAGCTGTTCGATCGCAAAGGTTAGCTCAGTCCGTTCCACCGGGTGTTCGAGAACAAATACCGGAGCCACTCTCAACTGAATCTGAAACGATCTCTTCTCCTAAATCTGCAACTATGGAAGGAGAAGGTGTTGTACCACCGAGGCCTAAGCTAGGAGACTACAGGTTAGCCACTCATCGCGGTCAACTGACCCACACTTTTCAACCAGCTAACCCCGTAGCTTTCGACATCAAGACAACTGTCCTCAACGGTTTGAGGGACAAGCAATTCGATGGGACTGAAGCTATGAGTCCTCATGAACACTTGAGCCGCTTTGCTGAAACTTGCGAGTTTTGTGTGCAACCAGCCACCGTGACTGAAGCACAGAAGAAGCTAAGGCTGTTTCCTTTCACCTTGACGGGAAGAGCAAAAGATTGGTTGCTAACAATACCAAACGGGACTGTCCAAACATGGGAAGAGTTAGAGCTGAAGTTCTTGGAGAAATATTTCCCTATGTCTAAATATTGGGAAAAGAAGATGGAGATCTCTAACTTCAAGCAAGGAGAAGGTGAATCATTGTATGATGCTTGGGAGCGATTCAATTTGCTTCTTAAGAGATGCCCTAATCATGAGTTCACTGAGAAACAATACCTCCAAATCTTCACTGAGGGGGTAACACCAAACACTAGAATGTTCTTAGATGCTTCCGCGGGAGGTAGTCTCAAGAGCAAAACTGATCATGAAGTTCAAGCTCTAATTGAAAACATGGCTGGCAATGAGTATCGTGATCAAGCTAAAAAGAAAGAAAGAGGAGTGTTTGGGGTGAGTGAACAAACTGCTATTCTTGCTAACCAAGCAGCTATGAACAAACAAATCGAAGCTCTAACTAAGGAGTTTCAAGGCTTCACTTTGGCTCATAAGCAACAACAAGTGGCTGCAATCAAATGTGACCTATGCGGTGAAGAACATCCAAACGGTGAGTGTGTTCCAGAAGGATCAAGTGAAGAAGCTAACTTCATGGGAGGTTATCAAAGGCAGAATCAATACTACAATTCAGGCATCAATAAGCATCCCAATCTAAGCTACTCAAATAACAATGCTTTGAACTCTCAGATGCTCACTCCTTCTCAACAACAACAAAGGAAGCCATCAGCTCTTGAGGAAACTATGATGAACTTCATGAAGATGACACAAGGTAACTTTGAAGAGATGAAGAAAAGTCAAGAAGCTGAAAGAAAGAACAATGAAGCTTCTAGGAAGATGCTTAAAACTCAACTGGGGCAATTGGCTAAGCAGTTGGCTGAACAAAACAAGGGCGGATTCTCAGGTAACACTAAAGACAACCCTAAGAATGAGTCTTGTAATGCTATTGAATTGAGGAGTAAAAAGGTTTTGACACCTTTAGTTCCAAAAGCTCCAAAGAAGGTTGATGAAGTAGTTGAGGTGGAGGAGAATGATGTAGTTGAAAAAAAATGATGAGGATGTAGTTGAAAAAGAAAGGAAGAAAAAAATAGAGGGAGAAAAAAGTGAGAAGTTAATTGATGAAGATTCAATCTTGAGGAAGACGAAGAGTCAAATATTGAAAGATGGAGACAAACCACAGGTTATTCCATCATATGTGAAGCTTCCATACCCTCACCTTTCGAAGAAGAAAGAAAAGGATGAAGGTCAATTCAAGAAGTTCATGCAACTTTTCTCACAACTTCAGGTGAACATTCCTTTCGGCGAAGCTCTTGATCAAATGCCGTTATATGCTAAGTTCATGAAAGACTTGTTGACTAAACGAAGGAAGCCTAAGGATGATGAGAATATTGCACTTTCTGAAAATTGTAGTGCTATTCTTCAAAAGAAGCTGCCACCTAAGCTGAAGGATCCTGGTGCTTTTACTATCCCTTGTTCAATTGGACCGGTAGACATTGGAAGAGCTTTATGTGATTTGGGAGCAAGTATCAACCTGATGCCTCTTTCAATGATGAAGAAGCTTAAGTGCGGGGAACCAAAACCAACAAGAATGACCATTACTTTAGCTGATCGGTCAATCTCTTATCCTTTCGGTATAATTGAAGATGTGCTAGTCAAGGTTAATGACTTGGTATTTCCGGCAGATTTTGTGATCTTAGATATGGCTGAAGATGAGGACATGCCACTCATTCTAGGAAGACCTTTCCTTGCAACTGGCCGTGCTTTGATTGACATTGAGAAATGAGAGCTAATGTTGAGATTCCATAAGGAGCAAGTAGTGTTTAATATATTTGAGGCCATGAAGCACAAAGATGAAAATCCCAAGTGTTACCGGATTGACATTGTTGAAGAAATAGTTAAAGATGACTCTTGTGAACATCAACCAACACACCCTCTTGAACGTACAATTGTGAATTCTATAGCAAAAGGTGAAGATGATGAAGATCTTGAAGTAAGTGATTGTGTGAAGCAACTAGCAGCAAGCAAGCAAGAGTTGGGACCGGTAAAAATAGAAGAATTAATGGGTAAGCACTCTATGGATGCTCCTATTTTGAGTGGAGAAGGAGAGAAAAATCCAGAATTAAAAGAACTCCCTTCTCACTTGAAATATGTTTTTCTCACTAAGGATGCCTCTAAACCAGTAATTATCAGCAATACCTTGACACCTTTGGAAGAAGAAAAATTAATGAGGGTTTTGAGAGACAATCAAGGAGCTTTGGGGTGGAACATTTCTGATTTGAAGGGTATTAGTCCAGCTTATTGCATGCATAAAATACACATGGAGGCTGAATACAAACCGGTAGTTCAACCTCAAAGGAGACTTAACCCAACAATGAAGGAAGTGGTGAAGAAAGAGGTGCTGAAGTTACTAGATGCAGGTATGATCTACCCTATCTCAGATAGCTCATGGGTAAGTCCAGTTCATGTGGTACCCAAGAAAGGAGGAATGACGGTGGTAGCAAATGAAAAAAATGAATTGATACCTACCCGCACCGTCACTGGTTGGAGAATGTGTATAGACTACCGGAGGTTGAATACCGCAACAAGAAAGGACCACTTTCCATTACCATTCATGGATCAAATGATTGAGAGATTGGCTGGCCAAGCCTTTTATTGCTTCTTGGATGGGTATTCGGGGTATAATCAAATTGCAGTGGCTCCGGAGGATCAAGAAAAGACTGCCTTCACTTGTCCATTTGGAGTGTTTGCTTATCGAAGGATGCCCTTTGGGCTGTGTAATGCGCCGGCAACCTTTCAAAGGTGCATGCTTTCCATCTTCTCTGATATGATAGAGAAGAACATTGAGGTATTTATGGACGACTTTTCTGTTTTTGGTAAGTCTTTTGATCAATGCTTGTTCCATTTAAATGCTGTACTTAAAAGATGCACCGAAACTAACCTTGTTTTGAATTGGGAAAAATGTCATTTTATGGTAACTGAAGGTATAGTTTTGGGGCATAAAATAAGTGCTAAAGGCATTGAGGTAGACCAAGCCAAGATAGAGGTTATAGAGAAACTTCCTCCACCCATCAATGTTAAAGGAGTGAGGAGTTTCTTGGGGCATGCCGGTTTCTATCGGCGGTTCATAAAAGACTTTTCTAAAATTTCCAAACCCCTCTGTAACCTCTTAGTCAAAGAAAATGAGTTTAATTTTGATTCTGAATGTCTAAATGCTTTTTCTTTGATTAAAAACAAGTTGGTGACTGCACCAATAATCATTGCACCCGATTGGGATTTACCTTTTGAACTTATGTGTGATGCAAGTGATTATGCTGTTGGTGCAGTCCTAGGCCAACGCAAGAACAAATTTTTTCATGCAATTTACTATGCAAGCATGGTTTTAAATGAAAATCAAGTTAACTATTCCACAACTGAAAAGGAATTGCTTGCGGTAATCTTTGCATTGGAAAAATTTCGTTCTTATCTAATAGGCTCCAAAGTCATTGTTTTTACAGATCATGTAGCTCTCAAATATCTCTTAACTAAAGGGGATTCAAAGCCTCGATTGTTGAGGTGGATCCTATTATTGCAAGAATTTGATCTTGAAATTCGTGACAAGAAGGGAGTCGAGAACGTGGTAGCTGACCACCTCTCAAGGCTGGAGAATGATGAGGTGACAAAGAAGGAGAAGGCCATTAAGGCCGAGTTCCCCGATGAACAGCTGTTTGCTATTGGAGAAAGACCTTGGTTTGCTGACATGGCGAACTTTAAGGCCGACAACATAATTCCTGATGATCTGACCTACCCTCAGAGGAAAAAGTTCTTCAAAGATGCAAACCACTACTTGTGGGATGACCCGTATCTGTTTAAGGTAGGTACTGACGGTTTGATTAGACGTTGTGTTGCAGGTGCGGAAGCACATAGTATCATGTGGCACTGCCATAGCTCAGCTTATGGAGGCCACCACAGTGGAGAAAGAACAGCTGCAAAAATTTTGCAAAGTGGATTCTGGTGGCCCACCCTTTTCAAAGATTACCACAACTTTGTCACAAGATGTGACAGATGCCAAAGGACAGGTAACATATCAAAGAGGAATGAAATGCCCCTAAAAGGAATCATTGAAGTTGAACCATTTGATTGTTGGGGTATTGATTTTATGGGACCATTCCCTTCCTCTTACTCTTATCTCCATATTCTAGTCTGTGTTGATTATGTCACAAAGTGGGTTGAAGCGATACCATGTGTTGCTAATGATGCCAAAACGGTTGTCAACTTCCTTCAAAAGAATAATTTCACTAGGTTTGGAACCCCTAGAGTATTGATCAGTGATGGGGGGAAGCATTTTTGCAATAATTTTCTTGAAAATGTGCTCAAAAAGTATAACATTAAGCACAAAGTTGC
This sequence comes from Medicago sativa, assembly GCF_051527215.1. Classification (NCBI taxonomy): domain Eukaryota; kingdom Viridiplantae; phylum Streptophyta; class Magnoliopsida; order Fabales; family Fabaceae; genus Medicago; species Medicago sativa. The sequence goes on from NC_140754.1 coordinate 9,654,519, forward strand.
AACTCCCTATCACCCACAAACTAGTGGTCAAGCAGAGGTTTCAAACCGACAGCTGAAACAGATTCTGGAGAAGACAGTTGCGTCAAATAGGAAAGATTGGTCTAGGAAATTAGATGACGCACTGTGGGCATATAGGACAGCCTTTAAGACCCATCTTGGGTTCTCACCCTATCAGTTAGTCTATGGGAAGGCATGTCATCTTCCAGTCGAGCTAGAACATAAAGCTTATTGGGCCATTAAGGCCTTAAATTTTGATCAAATAGCCGCTGGTAAGAAAAGAATTTTGAAACTTAATGAACTTGAGGAGATGAGGCTTAGAGCGTATGAAAATGCGCTCATCTATAAAGCCAGGACAAAAAGGTATCATGACAAAAACTTAGTGTCTAGGGATATTAACTGTGGACAACTAGTTTTGTTGTATAATTCCAGGTTGAAGCTGTTTCCTGGGAAGCTCAAGTCAAAATGGTCTGGACCATTCTTGGTCAAAAGTGTGTCACCATATGGAGCTGTTGAACTAGTGACACCTGAAGGAGATCGAAGTTTCAAAGTAAATGGACAAAGAGTTAAACCATACCTAGGTGGCGACCTACCAAAAGGAAGGGTGGCACTCATTCTGAAGGACCTCTGAGGATCCGTATCAGTCAAGCTAGTGACGGTAAAGAAGCGCTGAGTGGGAGGCAACCCACTAGATTTACTTTGTTTTCAATTTATTTTCTTTATTTTCTTTTTAATGTCGAAGTCCATTGAACTTATTTCCCTATTGTAATTGCTCCTGCACTTGTTTATTATTAATGAATTTGTTTTGTTTCATGTGACTTATTCCAGTTTAGTAATAGTTGTTTGATGAAACGTTATTCCAAAAGTTCTAAAGGAGGGGTGACTTGATTCAAAGGCGAAGTGTACGGCGTTGCTAGGTAGTCACATACTCCCAGAAATCTCAGCCATAAGGTTCATTGCCAAATCTTGTTTTTCAATTTACTTATATTTAGATTAGTTTTCCATGCAACTACATTTCTAGAACTTGCATTGTTTCTCTATTATTGATTGGTCTTTGTCAATTACACACTGAGGCAAAAGTGCTTGGTCCTGTGAGCCTTTTTGAAGCCTACCCTGTTTTAATTTGTTGAATTTATCCTTTCTTAACCAATTGTGAGCCGGTAGGATTAGAACTTTTTGTTCGGTGACAAACTACATTACAAGCCTAGAGACTTTTAAGACTTGTCCCTTAATATATTTTCTGAGTTAAGGCATTGTAGAATGTTGCTAAAGATTAAGTTTGGGGTTGCTATTGGAATTTGCAACCAACTAAGTTTGGGGTGGGGGTACTAGAGAATTAGAGAACAAAAATGAAAAGAAATATGAAATTGTCAAAATACACACAAAAATGGTGTATCAAAAAAAAAAAAATTGAATGATGAAAAAGGGACAAAACATTTAAAATCCGAGTAACTTCAAACTCGATTGTCCCTAAATGTTAAAAATGTTCTCTAGTACCTTTGCATTGATTGTATTTCCACAAGGTGAATGATTGAAGGATTGAATTTTGTGCTTTAACTTCCGTAGGAATGCCTAACTCAAATTTTGTGTAGCCTACTTATCCAAATGTATCCCACCTTTCACCTAAGCCCCGTTATAACCCTAAAGACCTCAAAAGTGTGTAATGATATTGACTTTGATTGATATTTAGAAACTTTTCAAGCGTATGGTAATATGTAGACCTGCATGTCGACTGGTAGAACCCTGTTTCAATTTGATGCGAGGAGTTGTGAATTGGTGGATGCGAACAAGTCAAACTAGATCATCTTTAGCTAGAAGGAGAATGAACTTTTGGGTACTATCGTTTTGTCAGGTAACTGTTATTTTACTGTCATTTGTCACTGTTGCAAGCAAATTCCTTGAGGACAAGGAATGGTTTAAGTTTGGGGTTGTGATGACATCCTGTCATTACGTAATATTAGGGACTTATTGTGACATTTTGATAGAGTTCTCATGCAATTTATACTGTTCTGGAGTGCAAAAAGCTTAAAATTTGAAGTCTGTTCGAAGGAAATCGCGCCACGCCAATTTCAAGCCGTGCTGCGATTTTTGAAGCAAAATTACACACTTCCTGTAAAGAGGAAATCGCGGCACGCCATTATACAAGGCGCGGCGCGATTTTGATGGGTCAGGCCCATGACTTCTATAAATACTGCACTCAATCTGAAGAACAAGGGTTACGATTTTGGAGAGCAAAGTGCGATTTTGAGACATCGGAGACGGCTAGAAGGGCGATTTCTTCATCCTTTTACCAATTCATGTATGTTTTAATTATTTCATTGATTATGCTATTTGTAAACTCGATTATGAGTAGCTAAATCTCTCAGAGATTAGGTCAGAGATGAATCTATGTAACCCTAATTGATACATGTTGCTGTGAAACTCTATTACTTATTAATGATATTCTAGTTTTCATTCAATTCAATTGTTCTTAATGCTTTTTATATCCTGATCAAATATAAACATGATTTTGTGAGAACGAATGACTACTGACCATAGCTTTCGACTTAGACCTAATTGAATTGTTCTAATAAACATGGTTAGTCTAGGAATGGATAATCGTTTGTTAGTGATATTAGGTTAACGTGCTTAAACCTTTGATGATTATTAGACCACCTAAGGAATTAGGGGCTGTAGTTTAAAAAGAGGGTCCTAACTCAAGGGATTGATTAGGGCTAATTTGTTAACTATCGTGAAACTAGAGAATCATTAGTAATAATAGATGCAGTAACCAATTGGGGGAAACATAGAGGATTCGAAGACCTGATCTCATCTCTCTCCATATTTTCTTAATCAAATCTATTCTCTTTTATTTGATTTCATAACATCAAACCAAATCTTCTGCCTAGTGGCAAAACAAAATAAACTTTATACATCCTAATTATATAACAAAGTTGAATTATTGAAGTTAAAAACAGTCCTCGTGGGATCGATATTTTTACTACTTCGATAGTATTTGGTGCACTTGCCAAACGTCTATCAAGTTTTTGGCGCCGTTGCCGGGGACTGTTGAATTATTTCAACAAGGCAATTACGTTATAATTTAGGGTTTTTGCAATTTAATTTTCTGTTTTTAATTTTTATTTTTCTGTTTTCATATTCATTTGATTACTTTGCGTTGTGCAGTGCTACTAAGGTATTTTGCTGTTTATGCGAGGTAAACAGAGCTCAGACGACTTAGAGTACGATCTGGAAATTGAAAGGACTGCTAGAGCACTTCGGAAAGCTGTTCGATCGCAAAGGTTAGCTCAGTCCGTTCCACCGGGTGTTCGAGAACAAATACCGGAGCCACTCTCAACTGAATCTGAAACGATCTCTTCTCCTAAATCTGCAACTATGGAAGGAGAAGGTGTTGTACCACCGAGGCCTAAGCTAGGAGACTACAGGTTAGCCACTCATCGCGGTCAACTGACCCACACTTTTCAACCAGCTAACCCCGTAGCTTTCGACATCAAGACAACTGTCCTCAACGGTTTGAGGGACAAGCAATTCGATGGGACTGAAGCTATGAGTCCTCATGAACACTTGAGCCGCTTTGCTGAAACTTGCGAGTTTTGTGTGCAACCAGCCACCGTGACTGAAGCACAGAAGAAGCTAAGGCTGTTTCCTTTCACCTTGACGGGAAGAGCAAAAGATTGGTTGCTAACAATACCAAACGGGACTGTCCAAACATGGGAAGAGTTAGAGCTGAAGTTCTTGGAGAAATATTTCCCTATGTCTAAATATTGGGAAAAGAAGATGGAGATCTCTAACTTCAAGCAAGGAGAAGGTGAATCATTGTATGATGCTTGGGAGCGATTCAATTTGCTTCTTAAGAGATGCCCTAATCATGAGTTCACTGAGAAACAATACCTCCAAATCTTCACTGAGGGGGTAACACCAAACACTAGAATGTTCTTAGATGCTTCCGCGGGAGGTAGTCTCAAGAGCAAAACTGATCATGAAGTTCAAGCTCTAATTGAAAACATGGCTGGCAATGAGTATCGTGATCAAGCTAAAAAGAAAGAAAGAGGAGTGTTTGGGGTGAGTGAACAAACTGCTATTCTTGCTAACCAAGCAGCTATGAACAAACAAATCGAAGCTCTAACTAAGGAGTTTCAAGGCTTCACTTTGGCTCATAAGCAACAACAAGTGGCTGCAATCAAATGTGACCTATGCGGTGAAGAACATCCAAACGGTGAGTGTGTTCCAGAAGGATCAAGTGAAGAAGCTAACTTCATGGGAGGTTATCAAAGGCAGAATCAATACTACAATTCAGGCATCAATAAGCATCCCAATCTAAGCTACTCAAATAACAATGCTTTGAACTCTCAGATGCTCACTCCTTCTCAACAACAACAAAGGAAGCCATCAGCTCTTGAGGAAACTATGATGAACTTCATGAAGATGACACAAGGTAACTTTGAAGAGATGAAGAAAAGTCAAGAAGCTGAAAGAAAGAACAATGAAGCTTCTAGGAAGATGCTTAAAACTCAACTGGGGCAATTGGCTAAGCAGTTGGCTGAACAAAACAAGGGCGGATTCTCAGGTAACACTAAAGACAACCCTAAGAATGAGTCTTGTAATGCTATTGAATTGAGGAGTAAAAAGGTTTTGACACCTTTAGTTCCAAAAGCTCCAAAGAAGGTTGATGAAGTAGTTGAGGTGGAGGAGAATGATGTAGTTGAAAAAAAATGATGAGGATGTAGTTGAAAAAGAAAGGAAGAAAAAAATAGAGGGAGAAAAAAGTGAGAAGTTAATTGATGAAGATTCAATCTTGAGGAAGACGAAGAGTCAAATATTGAAAGATGGAGACAAACCACAGGTTATTCCATCATATGTGAAGCTTCCATACCCTCACCTTTCGAAGAAGAAAGAAAAGGATGAAGGTCAATTCAAGAAGTTCATGCAACTTTTCTCACAACTTCAGGTGAACATTCCTTTCGGCGAAGCTCTTGATCAAATGCCGTTATATGCTAAGTTCATGAAAGACTTGTTGACTAAACGAAGGAAGCCTAAGGATGATGAGAATATTGCACTTTCTGAAAATTGTAGTGCTATTCTTCAAAAGAAGCTGCCACCTAAGCTGAAGGATCCTGGTGCTTTTACTATCCCTTGTTCAATTGGACCGGTAGACATTGGAAGAGCTTTATGTGATTTGGGAGCAAGTATCAACCTGATGCCTCTTTCAATGATGAAGAAGCTTAAGTGCGGGGAACCAAAACCAACAAGAATGACCATTACTTTAGCTGATCGGTCAATCTCTTATCCTTTCGGTATAATTGAAGATGTGCTAGTCAAGGTTAATGACTTGGTATTTCCGGCAGATTTTGTGATCTTAGATATGGCTGAAGATGAGGACATGCCACTCATTCTAGGAAGACCTTTCCTTGCAACTGGCCGTGCTTTGATTGACATTGAGAAAGGAGAGCTAATGTTGAGATTCCATAAGGAGCAAGTAGTGTTTAATATATTTGAGGCCATGAAGCACAAAGATGAAAATCCCAAGTGTTACCGGATTGACATTGTTGAAGAAATAGTTAAAGATGACTCTTGTGAACATCAACCAACACACCCTCTTGAACGTACAATTGTGAATTCTATAGCAAAAGGTGAAGATGATGAAGATCTTGAAGTAAGTGATTGTGTGAAGCAACTAGCAGCAAGCAAGCAAGAGTTGGGACCGGTAAAAATAGAAGAATTAATGGGTAAGCACTCTATGGATGCTCCTATTTTGAGTGGAGAAGGAGAGAAAAATCCAGAATTAAAAGAACTCCCTTCTCACTTGAAATATGTTTTTCTCACTAAGGATGCCTCTAAACCAGTAATTATCAGCAATACCTTGACACCTTTGGAAGAAGAAAAATTAATGAGGGTTTTGAGAGACAATCAAGGAGCTTTGGGGTGGAACATTTCTGATTTGAAGGGTATTAGTCCAGCTTATTGCATGCATAAAATACACATGGAGGCTGAATACAAACCGGTAGTTCAACCTCAAAGGAGACTTAACCCAACAATGAAGGAAGTGGTGAAGAAAGAGGTGCTGAAGTTACTAGATGCAGGTATGATCTACCCTATCTCAGATAGCTCATGGGTAAGTCCAGTTCATGTGGTACCCAAGAAAGGAGGAATGACGGTGGTAGCAAATGAAAAAAATGAATTGATACCTACCCGCACCGTCACTGGTTGGAGAATGTGTATAGACTACCGGAGGTTGAATACCGCAACAAGAAAGGACCACTTTCCATTACCATTCATGGATCAAATGATTGAGAGATTGGCTGGCCAAGCCTTTTATTGCTTCTTGGATGGGTATTCGGGGTATAATCAAATTGCAGTGGCTCCGGAGGATCAAGAAAAGACTGCCTTCACTTGTCCATTTGGAGTGTTTGCTTATCGAAGGATGCCCTTTGGGCTGTGTAATGCGCCGGCAACCTTTCAAAGGTGCATGCTTTCCATCTTCTCTGATATGATAGAGAAGAACATTGAGGTATTTATGGACGACTTTTCTGTTTTTGGTAAGTCTTTTGATCAATGCTTGTTCCATTTAAATGCTGTACTTAAAAGATGCACCGAAACTAACCTTGTTTTGAATTGGGAAAAATGTCATTTTATGGTAACTGAAGGTATAGTTTTGGGGCATAAAATAAGTGCTAAAGGCATTGAGGTAGACCAAGCCAAGATAGAGGTTATAGAGAAACTTCCTCCACCCATCAATGTTAAAGGAGTGAGGAGTTTCTTGGGGCATGCCGGTTTCTATCGGCGGTTCATAAAAGACTTTTCTAAAATTTCCAAACCCCTCTGTAACCTCTTAGTCAAAGAAAATGAGTTTAATTTTGATTCTGAATGTCTAAATGCTTTTTCTTTGATTAAAAACAAGTTGGTGACTGCACCAATAATCATTGCACCCGATTGGGATTTACCTTTTGAACTTATGTGTGATGCAAGTGATTATGCTGTTGGTGCAGTCCTAGGCCAACGCAAGAACAAATTTTTTCATGCAATTTACTATGCAAGCATGGTTTTAAATGAAAATCAAGTTAACTATTCCACAACTGAAAAGGAATTGCTTGCGGTAATCTTTGCATTGGAAAAATTTCGTTCTTATCTAATAGGCTCCAAAGTCATTGTTTTTACAGATCATGTAGCTCTCAAATATCTCTTAACTAAAGGGGATTCAAAGCCTCGACTGTTGAGGTGGATCCTATTATTGCAAGAATTTGATCTTGAAATTCGTGACAAGAAGGGAGTCGAGAACGTGGTAGCTGACCACCTCTCAAGGCTGGAGAATGATGAGGTGACAAAGAAGGAGAAGGCCATTAAGGCCGAGTTCCCCGATGAACAGCTGTTTGCTATTGGAGAAAGACCTTGGTTTGCTGACATGGCGAACTTTAAGGCCGACAACATAATTCCTGATGATCTGACCTACCCTCAGAGGAAAAAGTTCTTCAAAGATGCAAACCACTACTTGTGGGATGACCCGTATCTGTTTAAGGTAGGTACTGACGGTTTGATTAGACGTTGTGTTGCAGGTGCGGAAGCACATAGTATCATGTGGCACTGCCATAGCTCAGCTTATGGAGGCCACCACAGTGGAGAAAGAACAGCTGCAAAAATTTTGCAAAGTGGATTCTGGTGGCCCACCCTTTTCAAAGATTACCACAACTTTGTCACAAGATGTGACAGATGCCAAAGGACAGGTAACATATCAAAGAGGAATGAAATGCCCCTAAAAGGAATCATTGAAGTTGAACCATTTGATTGTTGGGGTATTGATTTTATGGGACCATTCCCTTCCTCTTACTCTTATCTCCATATTCTAGTCTGTGTTGATTATGTCACAAAGTGGGTTGAAGCGATACCATGTGTTGCTAATGATGCCAAAACGGTTGTCAACTTCCTTCAAAAGAATAATTTCACTAGGTTTGGAACCCCTAGAGTATTGATCAGTGATGGGGGGAAGCATTTTTGCAATAATTTTCTTGAAAATGTGCTCAAAAAGTATAACATTAAGCACAAAGTTGCAACTCCCTATCACCCACAAACTAGTGGTCAAGCAGAGGTTTCAAACCGACAGCTGAAACAGATTCTGGAGAAGACAGTTGCGTCAAATAGGAAAGATTGGTCTAGGAAATTAGATGACGCACTGTGGGCATATAGGACAGCCTTTAAGACCCATCTTGGGTTCTCACCCTATCAGTTAGTCTATGGGAAGGCATGTCATCTTCCAGTCGAGCTAGAACATAAAGCTTATTGGGCCATTAAGGCCTTAAATTTTGATCAAATAGCCGCTGGTAAGAAAAGAATTTTGAAACTTAATGAACTTGAGGAGATGAGGCTTAGAGCGTATGAAAATGCGCTCATCTATAAAGCCAGGACAAAAAGGTATCATGACAAAAACTTAGTGTCTAGGGATATTAACTGTGGACAACTAGTTTTGTTGTATAATTCCAGGTTGAAGCTGTTTCCTGGGAAGCTCAAGTCAAAATGGTCTGGACCATTCTTGGTCAAAAGTGTGTCACCATATGGAGCTGTTGAACTAGTGACACCTGAAGGAGATCGAAGTTTCAAAGTAAATGGACAAAGAGTTAAACCATACCTAGGTGGCGACCTACCAAAAGGAAGGGTGGCACTCATTCTGAAGGACCTCTGAGGATCCGTATCAGTCAAGCTAGTGACGGTAAAGAAGCGCTGAGTGGGAGGCAACCCACTAGATTTACTTTGTTTTCAATTTATTTTCTTTATTTTCTTTTTAATGTCGAAGTCCATTGAACTTATTTCCCTATTGTAATTGCTCCTGCACTTGTTTATTATTAATGAATTTGTTTTGTTTCATGTGACTTATTCCAGTTTAGTAATAGTTGTTTGATGAAACGTTATTCCAAAAGTTCTAAAGGAGGGGTGACTTGATTCAAAGGCGAAGTGTACGGCGTTGCTAGGTAGTCACATACTCCCAGAAATCTCAGCCATAAGGTTCATTGCCAAATCTTGTTTTTCAATTTACTTATATTTAGATTAGTTTTCCATGCAACTACATTTCTAGAACTTGCATTGTTTCTCTATTATTGATTGGTCTTTGTCAATTACACACTGAGGCAAAAGTGCTTGGTCCTGTGAGCCTTTTTGAAGCCTACCCTGTTTTAATTTGTTGAATTTATCCTTTCTTAACCAATTGTGAGCCGGTAGGATTAGAACTTTTTGTTCGGTGACAAACTACATTACAAGCCTAGAGACTTTTAAGACTTGTCCCTTAATATATTTTCTGAGTTAAGGCATTGTAGAATGTTGCTAAAGATTAAGTTTGGGGTTGCTATTGGAATTTGCAACCAACTAAGTTTGGGGTGGGGGTACTAGAGAATTAGAGAACAAAAATGAAAAGAAATATGAAATTGTCAAAATACACACAAAAATGGTGTATCAAAAAAAAAAATTGAATGATGAAAAAGGGACAAAACATTTAAAATCCGAGTAACTTCAAACTCGATTGTCCCTAAATGTTAAAAATGTTCTCTAGTACCTTTGCATTGATTGTATTTCCACAAGGTGAATGATTGAAGGATTGAATTTTGTGCTTTAACTTCCGTAGGAATGCCTAACTCAAATTTTGTGTAGCCTACTTATCCAAATGTATCCCACCTTTCACCTAAGCCCCGTTATAACCCTAAAGACCTCAAAAGTGTGTAATGATATTGACTTTGATTGATATTTAGAAACTTTTCAAGCGTATGGTAATATGTAGACCTGCATGTCGACTGGTAGAACCCTGTTTCAATTTGATGCGAGGAGTTGTGAATTGGTGGATGCGAACAAGTCAAACTAGATCATCTTTAGCTAGAAGGAGAATGAACTTTTGGGTACTATCGTTTTGTCAGGTAACTGTTATTTTACTGTCATTTGTCACTGTTGCAAGCAAATTCCTTGAGGACAAGGAATGGTTTAAGTTTGGGGTTGTGATGACATCCTGTCATTACGTAATATTAGGGACTTATTGTGACATTTTGATAGAGTTCTCATGCAATTTATACTGTTCTGGAGTGCAAAAAGCTTAAAATTTGAAGTCTGTTCGAAGGAAATCGCGCCACGCCAATTTCAAGCCGTGCTGCGATTTTTGAAGCAAAATTACACACTTCCTGTAAAGAGGAAATCGCGGCACGCCATTATACAAGGCGCGGCGCGATTTTGATGGGTCAGGCCCATGACTTCTATAAATACTGCACTCAATCTGAAGAACAAGGGTTACGATTTTGGAGAGCAAAGTGCGATTTTGAGACATCGGAGACGGCTAGAAGGGCGATTTCTTCATCCTTTTACCAATTCATGTATGTTTTAATTATTTCATTGATTATGCTATTTGTAAACTCGATTATGAGTAGCTAAATCTCTCAGAGATTAGGTCAGAGATGAATCTATGTAACCCTAATTGATACATGTTGCTGTGAAACTCTATTACTTATTAATGATATTCTAGTTTTCATTCAATTCAATTGTTCTTAATGCTTTTTATATCCTGATCAAATATAAACATGATTTTGTGAGAACGAATGACTACTGACCATAGCTTTCGACTTAGACCTAATTGAATTGTTCTAATAAACATGGTTAGTCTAGGAATGGATAATCGTTTGTTAGTGATATTAGGTTAACGTGCTTAAACCTTTGATGATTATTAGACCACCTAAGGAATTAGGGGCTGTAGTTTAAAAAGAGGGTCCTAACTCAAGGGATTGATTAGGGCTAATTTGTTAACTATCGTGAAACTAGAGAATCATTAGTAATAATAGGTGCAGTAACCAATTAGGGGAAACATAGAGGATTCGAAGACCTGATCTCATCTCTCTCCATATTTTCTTAATCAAATCTATTCTCTTTTATTTGATTTCATAAAATCAAACCAAATCTTCTGCCTAGTGGCAAAACAAAATAAACTTTATACATCCTAATTATATAACGAAGTTGAATTATTGAAGTTAAAAACAGTCCTCGTGGGATCGATATTTTTACTACTTCGATAGTATTTGGTGCACTTGCCAAACGTCTATCACTAAGTATAAAGCCTAAACATTCATCTAAACATACAATCCTAAACATACATCTAAACATGCATATTCTAGCTATATACTTAAAGTGATGTGTGTGCATGTGTCGGTGCTTGTGTCGGTGTACATCATTAGAGTCCATTGTCCTTATTACATCATGCCCTAGTTTACATGCTATGGTCTTGCAAGAAATTAAAATTGCATGAAAGTAAAGTACAAAAAGTCCTAATTATTACATTCTAATCTTTGGTGAAACTTAAAGTGCAAGAAATAAGATGGAGATGGAATGAGATATGGAATGTTTATGATGTATGAAACATGGAACAAAGAGATTAGTAGCACAAGATATAATATGGAAAATAAAGCAAGTAGAAATTGCATAACAAAATGAGCAAAACTCAACCGAAAAGTAACAAAAACTTTAGCAAAAAATGGGAAAATGGACTTGAAAGATTACCATAACATCAAAGCAAATTTAAGACTTAAAATTCTCATATCAATGGTAATTTTCAAATGGCTTATTCCAGCCACATTATGAGAATTATAAAGTCAAATATGAGCCAAGACCTATAGTGCATTTTCAAATCCACTTTACACATTATTTCCCATTGTAACAACACACATCACTTACAATACAAGAAATTCACAATTTGTACTTTCAAAAACAGCCAAACAAACACAATTTTCAGAAGTAAACACATCACACATTTGCATATTAAGTATCAACATAATGTGGCAAAATATTGGAATCAAAAGCATGCAAAAACTCCACAAAAATTGACACAAAATCACAAGGGAATTTACATGAGCCTTTATCAAATTTTTAACATGCTCACGGTTCCAGTTCCTCGCACCGAGCTTCGTCGAAATTCACGTGTTTGCAGGTGTTTGCGATCTCGAGCTTTTCTCACTCCTTGAATTCGATTCTGGATTTGATGAAGCTTGTGGTGTTCCCGTTCTGTTTCTTCGTTTCCGTTGTGACTTGCTTCGATTCCAATCTGCTTCAGCTTCGTTCTTCTGTGCGTGTTTCAATTCCGATTCCTTCTTGTTCCATGAATTTAGCTTGCTGATTTTTGGTGATTGTTGTTTGAGATCGAAAAGCAGTATTGTGTTAAGATGATTGATGAAGGTCTTTGATGGTGATTGAGTGGCTGGAATGGTGGTTTAAATTGGTTAGGGTGGTGGAGTGGTGGTGGAATGTGTTGGTTACGGTGGTGGAGTGGTGGTGGAATGGGTTGGAATGTGTTTGTTACGGTGGAGAGGGAAGGAAAAGAGAGAGAAAGTTGGTTAGAGGTGATGTTAGGAGGTTGTTAGGGTGGTTGTTATGGTGGTGGAAGTGGTGGTTAGAGGTGGTGGAAGTTGGTTAGGGATGAGAAAAATGGTGGAGGAAAAGTTGTTACGTGAGAGAAAGAAAAGAGGGAAAGAAAATGGATTTTTTTTTATGATTTTGTGTAAAATGAATGAATGTGTGTACTTTGACTTGGCTTTGACCCATTTATAGATGATGTGGTAAGCCTTGGACCAATTGGAGTGGGACATGTGACACTAGACTTGTAACAAACTCTTAAGGACCAATAGCATTTGGACACATGGCACTTGGACTCTAACAAACTTAAAAAGGGATTAAAATGCAAATACCAAAAGTACAAGGACCGAAATGAAAATTAAAACTAAAATTGAATTGAAAAAGTAAATTGAAAAATTAACGTAAAGCGAGACGATTAAAAACAACAAAGCAGATTAAAATGAAACAGAAATATTATGTGAAATGACCAAAATGCCCCTAGGGGCTTAAAACGACTAAAAGTGACTCAGATGAAAATTTAAAATGGATTTTTAACAGGGAATTAAAGCAAGAACTTATACAAGACTCAGAGACAATTTTTAGAATTTAAACAGGGCTTTAACACATGAAAATACTAAAATGCCCCTAGGGGCAAAACTGACCCAAAATGACTCCAAATGCAATTTTTAAAATGGATTTTGACATAGAATTGAAATGAAGACTTATTCACACTATTTGAAAGGACTTAAACAAATTTTTAAAAGATTGAAAGAAATTTTAACACAGGAAATGACTAAAATGCCCCTAGGGGCTATATTGACTAAAAAATGACTTAACTGATATTTTCTGAAATGAATTTTGACATGAGATTGAAACAAGGACTTATACAAACCAATTTAAAAGACTCAAACAATTTTCAAGGATTAAAATGAGTTGAATGCAGGAAATGACTAAAATACCCTTTTATGTGAATTTTGCAAGTAATATTGAAATAAAATGCAGAGAAAGATGTAACTGATCAGAGATATATCAAATGAATTATAATGCAAGAAAAGAAGAATTGAATAAGTATTTTTAGGTCCAAAATTAGGGTATAACAGATAGTTTTACATAACAGACAGTCAAAATTAAGGCGACCAAAATGCAGCCGATGCTGCCTCATCTGCAATTGCATTGTAGTTTCAACAATAACAAAAACCGTTATATCATGCGGTCACGAACCTTTATTTAAAAACCCTCGATTATTTGCTCATTTTCTTTTCGAATCACAAAACAATTACCGAGAGCAACAAAGATCATAGAAGAATTCAGATTTATATAAAACATGCAATCTCTATTGATGATGACATAAACTTCCATCCATGACCACAAGTTGACCGATAGTCACTACATATTTATAGAGCCATAGTTTGTCCCACATCGAAAGTTTGAGAAACTTAGAGATGTAAACTACCATTATAAATAAAGCCTACAACACTAATTCAAGGAATACAAAATTGTAATGCATTTCAAGTGTATGAAAGACACCTAGGCATTAATGAATTTTTTATCTTCTGAAAACATTCTTCAACCTTTTCAGAGGATAAAGAATTCTTAATATCTACTCCCTCTGTCTCATATTACTTGACCTAGTTGACTCTGTCACGTATGCCAATGCACAATTTTAAATTTAAATTTCTTTAATAATCTAGTAGAAAAAATTACGAAAATTTGATATTTTGAAAATATTAATCGAGACGAATCTAACAACATCTTATATGCTATATTTTGTTTTTATATATTAGTAGAAAAATAGAGTCAAAGCATGGTACATGAATAGTGCAAATATTCTAAATAGGTCGACGGAGAGAGTATTAGTTTTTTTGATTGTTTGTGGAAATGCCTATGCTCCACTATAATGTGGGGTAAAATAGTATTAAAATAATTTTTAAAAAATAATAACTAGTTTAATAGTAACTTTTAAACTAGATTTGCTGATATGCAATTTTGTGTGAATTCTTCATAGTTGTAAAAACCGGCCGGTCCGACCAGTCAGATCGGAAACCAGAGGGGTATCCGGTTCGAGCTTCTCATTGGATCGGTCATGCAATTAGACCGGTGTAAACCGGCATGGCTCGTTTAAAACCGGTCAAAACCGGTGACTCGGCCGGTTTAAAGAACAGTCCGGTTCAATGCTTGCATACTTAAAAGAAGAAGAAGAAAGATTTAAGGACGTTCTGTCAATGGAAGGAGAGAAAGAACTTAAAGCCTGAAACCGTAAAATTGCACTGTGCGGCAATTACAAATCAATGTTATTTATTTACTTTTTTTTTGGATAATTATATTTTTTGTTAAAGGGAAATGTTATGTTTTTGAAAATTAGAAATTAACATTAATTTTTTATAAAAATAACTTTTTTTTGATAGATATAAGATAAATTCTTCTATCTTTATGTTCTACAACTTCAACAAATAACAAATAAAGTATAAATCTAGTTTGTTATATTTTTACAAATAACAAATAAAGTATAAATATAGTTTGATATATATTTTTAATTTAGTTAAATATCTATAAAAAAAAATTAATCTTAAGACCGGGCCACCTAACCGAGTTATCCGGTTTAATCCGATTCAGTCATGCGGTTCAACCAGTGACTCAGTGGTTCGACCATTGACCCAGTGACCCAATACCCCTGCCGAGTCGATGACCGAGCCGAGTTTTAAAACTATGGAATTCTTCACGATTTGCTGATATGCAATTTCGTGTGAATTCTTCACAAATTTGGAAGTTCCTTAAAAACTTGAAAGCATTGTAATATTAACCTAAAAGCAGTCATAATTTCTTCCCCAGGAATATCAACCTAAAAGCCAAAAAAAGAAAGAAATCTGAACCACCAAATAATGTGCCATTCTTAAAATATTTTAGTCCATGTCATCACATTTCAACCCCTTACGACAACCAAACAAAAGGTTAGGTCATATTTTTTCAATCATTTGTTGATTAACTTGTAATTTATTTTTAGTATCGTATATGTTTGGATTATAATCTGAGAAAAAATTTCAATAAATTATAATTGGTTTTAATTGGTTCGTTAGAATTTGATTGTGATTCTTGTATTTATGCACCGTTATATATTACGGTTTAGATTGCATGTTTATGCACCATTAATTATATCTCGATCAAACTAAATGTCGATTATATGAATGCGTGAGATTGTGACTGCGTGCAATCCGAGTCCAACATTCACTCGAGAAACAAAACAATTTGAGATATTTCTATGTCTTTAAATTGGTCCCCCTATAGGTGGATGATGTGATTGGGACTACATATTAGTTGTTCCTTGAGTTAGATACATAGTTTTCAAAAAAGGGTCATGTTAACTTGTGCCCTAAGGGCACATGTTAAGCAATCCTAAAATAGAAATATTTCATTAACATTTGTGCATTCAACTAATTAAAAGTCAACAAATTAAATGCAATACACGAATTCCAATAAAAAGTTTCTACATTTGACTAATTAACTTGTGCCTTGAGGGCACAAGTTAACATTTCCCTTCAAAAAATAACAACTTGAGATTTATTTACCCTTAAATTACACAAGATCAAAGAAACGTGGGAAATGTTAACTAGTGCCTTTGGGGCACTGGTTAAGGATCCAAAGTAGTAACTTTTTATAAAAGTTTGTGTAATCAGTGCATTGAAAATTGAAAACTTTTAAATTTTGAAAGAATAATTACTTTATTTAGCATGCTTAAAGAGTGCCCCGGGGGCACTCGTTAACAAGATTACCATACAAGAAACATAAAACTGAAGATATACTCCATCCGTCCCTTAATGTAACCCCCTTTACTTTTTTCACATTTCTTAAGAAAAGTTGTTAGCGTAATTATTATGTCTGTTTTGTGTGTTAATATTACCATATTGTCCTTTGTTTGTATATGTATTAAATTTGACTTTTTAAATTTCAAGATAAGTTAGTAGTATTAATTAGGGGTATGTTTAGGAAAAAAATAAATGCATCTAGTAATTTGAAAAGGGGTTTAGATTTAGAGACAAAAATAAAGTCAAATGGGTGGTTATATATATGGACGGAGGGAGTACAAATTTTACACAAATCAATAACTACCATTCAACCATTAACATATTAAAGGATGATTCAATTATTTAAACCACCAATGAGTGATTTATCTGTAAGAGCCAAAACAGGCATATCTTTGAGCCATGAATCAAGTGGCTTATTATTTATCACAATCAACAACGTTCCTTCCATCAAACACCGTGTGCATGTGCATCTTTTGCTTTTTAAAATCAATTTTCTTAAACTCATCTCATTCACTTAAAATACAAACACTGTGTGCATCTTTTGTTTTGAATATTCAGAGATTACTGGTAAACCATTGGAAGTAAGATTTTGAACTTCGGTCCAATTCTTGTGTCGGTACCAACAACATAGAAAACTTGGTTAAAATTTACTCCAGTAGCACACAAAGGCTGACATTGCAATGACAGGTGAAATTCTTTGAGCCAAGGAAGCATTGGAAGCTAACATTTGGTGAAAACTTGGTTAACATTTGGGCAGGTAGCTTCGCAAACTGCTGACATTGCATTGATAGATGAAATCCTTTGAGCTAGGAATCCATTGCAGCCAAAGATATTTTCCTTGGGAACTATCAAGATTGGATATGTTACGTTTTAGATATGGGTCATAATGCAGACTAAGGCGGAATCACTCAATAACGAAAGACAGGCATGTATGATTCATCGATCCATATATACATAGACGCCAAATGAAATTTGGGCAAAATTCTTGATATTTTTATTAGGGTTAATAGTGTTTCATCCCTGTAATATAGGTTATTTCCGGTGTATCCCCTGTAATTCTTTTATTTTATTTGAGATTTCATCTTTGTAAAATAAAGGTTCTAACATGCAACATACTTAACATACTTGACAACAAAGAACCTGTTCGAAATTTAAAATTAACTTACAAACCCTCGTGTGATTATGCCCAAATCATATACATTACGAAGCTACATTCAAAATTGACATTGTTCTTATCCTCTTTATTTTATTTTCCACATTGGCCACAAATCAAGCTATACCATTACCTAATTCTAGCCCATCGACATCAATGATCCACATGTAGTCGATATTGGTAATTTTGTTGTTACCAAGTACAACAAGCAAAACAATGAGACAAAACTGATTTTTGAGGGAGTCACCAATGGTGTAGTTGATATTGTGAACGATGAGACAAAATACCGCCTCAGCCTTTCTGCCAACAATGGTTCAGCTTCTAACAATTATGGAGCCATTGTGTTGGAAAAACCATTTGGATCATATGAGGAGCCACACAACCTTTGCACTTATTTCCCGTTTTATATGATCATTTAGAAATAAAAGTTATGTTTTGTGTTTCACAAAGGATTGTGGGTCTAAAATATATGATATGATTGTTTGACTATATTTAAACTTTCTCGTGGTTATGACTTTTTGAATCGTTAATACTAGTTATTTTGGCTCCACCTTCATTAACTTTGAAACCTAATCTTCTAAATTGCATGATTAAGAACTAGTGTCATCCACACTGTCTTTTTGCACTGTCTCCAATTCATGTTGGGATATATTTTTTTTTATTTACAAAATAGGACAAAACTAAAAAGAAAAGAAAAAAAAATGTTATGCGCATTTGCTTTGTCAAACAAATTTAGAAGGATATATAGTTAGTCCCACATGGAAAATTTGAGAAGCTTATAGATGTAAACTACGTTATATATGTAAAGTTTGAGTCAATGTTGTTTTGACATCCTAATTGTTGAGAAGCTTTTGTTTAATTTTTGGATTTGGATAAATTCAAAATTATTTATGTTTCTTTTGATCAAATGCCAAATTTAATTTAAATAAATTAAATTTGGCATTTTGTTTAGGGAACATGAATAAATCAGTTTAATATTAGTTATTTTAAAAAATAAAATTAGATTTACGAGTTGGTTTTATAAGTCGATTATTATTATAAAGAAAAATGATATTTGTGCAACTATTTTATAATAATGTACAAATATCATTGCTCTATTTTAAAATTAAAAACTTATTTCTTCATTTCTAGCCCTCCTCCCCCCTCCTGTATTTTTTCCTTCATTTTTTGTTTGAAAAAAGTCTTTCGAATTATATACATTGAAACATGCTTATAAGAAACTTCCCCAATAATATCAACCTAAAAGCCAAAAAAAAAATCAAAAAAATCCAAACTACCCAACAATGTGTCATTCATATCATCACATTTCAAACCTTTACGACACCCAAATAAAAGGTTAGGTCACATTTTTTCAATCATTTGTTGTTTAATTTGTAACTATTTTTTAGTACCGTATATGCTTGGATTATATAATCTGAAACAAAATTTTAATAATTTACACTTGGTTTTGATTGGTTCTTTAGAATTTGACCATGATTCTCGCATTTATGCAATTAGAGATCAAATATGACAGTCTAGATTGCATGTTTCCATTCTATCTTGATCCAATGGAATGTCGACTATATGAATGTGTGAGATTGTGACCGCACGCAATACAAATCCAACATTCACTCGAGAAACAAAACAATTTGAGATATCGACGACTGCTTCTTCAACAGATGGAAACTTTAATGCAATAACTGCCATTGTTGGACTGATACTCACATTCCAACAACTCACAAAAAAATTGATTTATATTTCTTTTACAAACCACATTCCAACTTATGTCACAAAAAGTGACTTTATACTTTTTGAGTAGGATGTATATCACAATCTGAGTGGTGTTTTTTTAATCAGTTAACATAATTTTTTTTAGTTATTTCAAAGAAATGTTTGAGAAAGTGTCGGAATAAGGATCGAATACATCAATTTGACCTATTTGCAATGAGAAATGATATTTGTACAACCATTTTAGTACAACTTTCTCTCTCATACTCACATTATGTTTTTATTCTCTCTCTTCCTTTTTCTCTCTCTATTGTTTTTGACCAATGAGAAAAAAGAACAACAAAGTTGTCTCAAAGGTTGTACCAAAATAGTTGTCAAAATATCACTACTTATTTGCAATGTCTCCTCCTATCAAAAGAGCTAGAGGTCTTAACTTTGAATTGTTTTTCGAAGTTAAGGGTGGATTTTGGGGAAAAGAAATTGTTATTGGATGGGTGAGGTGAATGCAATAAGTGGCAATTAATTAATTAGTGGAAATTGAAGAAAATTTAGTTGGAATTGAAAAAGAAAGAAAACTTAAGTCTACATTTTAATAAGTTATAGGATTTGGCCGGTGGTGTTGTATTATATAACAAGTTAACTGGCAAAGGTTCATTGAATCAAACATAATTTGAGAAGCTAGAAGATATCAATCACAATACAAGCACCATGAGATATCAATCCATTGTTCTTATCCTCTTTGTTTTATTTGCCTCATTGGCCATAAATCAAGCCATACCATCACCTAATTCTATCCCCGTCGACATCAATGATCCACATGTGATCGATATTGGTAATTTTGATGTTACTGAGTATAACAAGCAAAATAACAAGTCAAAATTGATTTTTGAGGAAGTCACCAATGGTGTAGTTGATGCTCTGAACGATGAGACAAAATACCGTCTCACCCTTTCGGCCAACAATGATATACAATGTAATTTCTTGTGAATACGTGCTGACTGTATTCATTGATTAATCTTAACAAAGTCGCTGAGTAGATCTAATAGTATACAACAAGTGAATAGGATGATCGCAATCAAATTTATACAAATCAGAATCAAACAAATTAATCAACAACAACTAAATTGACTCAATCAATAAGATATGCTCTACAACAATTTTGTCGGACTTTGAGACATTGGCTGTAACAGCCCTGCAGGGTGGGTCCTGCATGCACACCTTGGTGGCACCGGTCTCGCCTTACGACCCCCGACACTGTTACTCACAAGCTTAATCACTACCCCCCTATAGTAGTGTTTTTGCCTCCCGTGGGAATCGAACCTAGTACCTGGGGTTAAGTACTAGTTCAATGCATTCCCACTACCAATTGAACTTTATGTATGCATGAAAAGATGTTTTAAGTTGCAAGTAAGCACTGCAGGGCAAACCTGGGTTCCGGTAGGATTCCAGTTAAAAGGCAAATCCTGAGTGTTCAAGTTTAAGACAAGTTACTTATATGAATGGTTTATGTTAAGCGGGTAAGATACGAGTCTGAGACAATAAGTCTATGTGTAGCAAGGAAGGTTCCAAATCACGATATACTAAGATAACTCTACCAATAGGAATTTGATTGTTGTTCCATGCTACATTGCGCGATTTCAAGACATCGATGACTACCCAAACCCATATCTTCGACGGATGGACATTTTCTTTAATGCAATGACTTCCATTATCTTTGTGAAGTGTTTCAAGTTTAACCCTTGGTCATTTATCTGAGCTAAGTGCTGCTCATATCTCCTATTTGGGGGTTGTATATTGGGGATACATTTTTTTTTTAATATTTTCCTAATTTCCTAGTCTCCTTATTTTTATATGGGACTCACATGATTTGGTGGGGCCATGTGAATTTTAATCAATCAAAGAGAGTGTGTTAGAAAGTGTGTGTTAGAATGTGTGTTACTAACATTTCTCATTATACTTATGATCGGGGGATTGATGTCATAAAGAAGGATAGTGTGGTACTCACAAAAATTGCTAACATTATAATATTAGTGTCAGTAGTAATAATTGTTTTATCACAAAAAAAAAAAGAATAAAAAAAGCTATGCAGATTTACTTTGTCAAACAAGTTTAGAACGAATATATATATAGTTAGTCCCACGTTGAAAGTTTGAGAAGCTTATAGATGTAAACTACATTATATATATAAAGCATACAACGAATGCTAAGGAACACAGTGAGTCAACGTTGTTTGGTATCCTAATTGTTGAGGAGCCTTTGTTTAATTATTGGATTTGGATAAATTCAAAAATAATTTATGTTTCCGAGATCAAATGCCAAATTTAATTTGAATCAATTAAATTTGACATTTGTTTCGGAAACATGAATAAATCAGTTTAAGAATTTGATTGTAATTCTCATATTTATGCAATTAAAATGAAATATGACAGTCTAGATTGCATGTTTATGCACCATCATATCTCAATCCAACTAAATGTCGACTATATGAATGCGTGAGATTGTGACCGTGCGCAATCCAAGTCCAACATTCACTCGAGAAAAAACAATTTGAGATATTTCTATGTCTTTAAGGTCCCCTGTTAGTGGACGATGTGATTGGTACAGCATATTAGTTGTTCCTTGAGTTAGATACATAGTTTTCAAAAAATAACAACTTGAGATTTATTTAACCCTAGTTTCAAAAAATAACAACTTGAGATTTATTTAACCCTAAATTACACAAGATCCAAGAAATTTCAAAAGGGTTTCCAGACAGAACACTCAACAACATAATTGAATAACTTACCATACAAGAAACAAAAAACAGAAGATATACAAATTTTACACAAATCAATAACTACCACTCAATCATTAACATATTAAAGGATGATTCAATTATTCAAACCACCAATGAGTGATTTATCTATTAGAGCACCTTTGCCTTTAAGGATTCACAAATAGGGGCTGTTTCTGGTACCTTAGGATCAATACAACTTGGAAACCACCAATGAGTGATTTATCTATTAGAGCACCTTTGCCTTTAAGGATTCACAAATAGGGGCTGTTTCTGGTACCTTAGGATCAATACAACTTGGAACCGAGAGGAGGAGATTTACTTGATGCAACTGACTAGGAATACTAAAGGAGTCTTAGTAGCAGAAGAGTTTCTTTCGTACACAACATGTCATGTAGTATCCTTTCGTAGTCATCCAATCACAATAGTGATGGATATAAGAAGAAACTAAATCATAAACTTGACCACTAGATTAGAAATGGCCGCTTTAGATAGAGAATGGGCTACCATATTCGTCGAATAAACTTTACCTTAAAAGTTATGATTCAAATCTAAAATTCCCCTGATATTAGTATTAATGTTACTAAACTCAGAAATGGCTACACCTCTAGAATGGCCTGCATTATTCACATTGAAATGTCATGTTGTGCGGCCCCAAGCCAAGGACCCAATTCATAGCATTCGATAATCCCAACGCTCGCCTTCATGAACAGTTAATTCTAGATCCATCTAACCTGATAGAACTTTAATAAAATCACCATCGGAACCTTGATCCACGGGTACAACAGCCATAACTATTTATGCTCATGGACCTCGGATCAGGCCTCTGCCAATGCGTGCTGCTTCTGCTATTCACCTTGGAATTTGCTCTATCACAACGATTCTTGGCAGATTTCCACTTCACCCACTTTTGCTGAATGTTAATAACGATTTGTTGTGCATTGAGTTGACATAAAAACGGGATGGAGTACACAGTAATATCCTACCATTGTTGGACCCCCCACATATCCAGCAGCAGTGAAGAAAATCTTCACCATTATTCATTTCCTAAGCCATCCACAATGGTGTTCAAATGTATCGGTAAATACAATTATGCAGCAAAAGCTAATTATATAGCACGGTAAGTTATCCCACATCGGACGTTTGAGAAGCATAGAGACTTAAACTACCATTATAAATAAAGCTTTCAACAATACGTCAAGGAACACAAATGTGTGATGCATACTAGTGTATGAAAAGACTACGAAGTACCAAGTTCAGCAGTGAAAATCATACGTCTAAGTTCAGCAGTGACCTTACCATTCATGAATATGCAAAATATATATGGAACATTGAGCCAGTCAAATTGTTGTGGAGGAGGGGTAATCTACTATGCCTTATTAATAGCCGAAAATTTGTGCCACGTTGTAATGTCTTAATGTGCATCTATGTATCATGAATTATGGTGGAAATCTATAGTTCCTTGCAACAGACACTAATCATGATGAAAATTAAAAGCTTTTACTTTCTACCAAATATATAGATTTCTTATTTCGACTCGCCATAGAGGGGAGGCCTAAGTAACTACCGCTACCAATATTCCTTATCACTTGCAGACAATTTGATATGCTAGTGATCACATCAGTCGTAGCATATCAAATATTCGTATTCGAATAATCCGTGAATTTATTTATACGTCAACTAACAATATATAAAAATTGAAGTATAGCAAAATTTCATAATCGTCCTTACTAAAACTCATAATCTCCTTAATTTTATGTGCATAAAGGTCATTTCACAAAATTTAATTTATTTATTTAAAAAAAAAATGTATTACGGATAATTGTTTGTAACAATATTTTGGATAACTATGAAGTAAATAATAAGTAATCACAAGATTTTTTTAAGGAATAAGTAATCACAAGTTGTAGAGAATTATCCTTTCGGTAAAAAAATAGTGATCACAAGTTTTTTTTTGTTGATGGAAAAGTAATCACAAGTTGCAAACAAAAATTCGTTACAATAAAATAAAAATTTGATTAATAGAAATCAACTAACAATATATAAAAATTGAAGTATAGCAAAATTTCATAATCGTCCTTACTAAAACTCATAATCTCCTTAATTTTATGTGCATAAAGGTCATTTCACAAAATTTAATTTATTTATTTTAAAAAAAATGTATTACGGATAATTGTTTGTAACAAATTTTTGGATAACTATGAAGTAAATAATAAGTAATCACAAGATTTTTTTTTAATGAATAAGTAATCACAAGTTGTAGAAAATTATCCTTTCGGTAAAAAAAAAGGTGATCACAAGTTTTTTTTTTTTTGATGGAAAAGTAATCACAAGTTGTAAACAAAAATTCGTTACAATAAAATAAAAATTTGATTAATAGAAATTTGTAACCAAAAGTGATCTCAACTTAATTTTTTAAAACATTGAATGATGTTTTTTATATAAAATAATAATTTAATTAATAGAAACACTGTATTAATGTTGATGTTTTGAAAATAGTCACAAGTTTTCAAAAGTTTTTCATATCGATATACAAAAACTTTCTTCTGCATATATAAGCATATAAAATCTTCAACGAGTGCGGTTTAAATATTTAATGATGTTTTAAATATAAAATATAAATAATTTTATTTAATAGACACTACATATTTTGAAAATTGTCACGGGTTTTTAAAATTTTATCATATCGACTTTCTCATATATGTATATAAATTTATTTTTATGCAGATATAAACATTTAAAATCTGCAACGGGAGACGGTGCAAACATTGAACAATATTTAGCATATAAAATTAAAATAAAAATAATAGAAACACTGCATTAATGCTGATATTTTAAAAATAGTCACGAGTTTTCAAAATTTTATCATATCGACTATCGTGTATCGGTACATAAAAAATTTCTTCTGCATATATAACCATATAAAATCCTCAACGAGTGTGGTTTAAAAATTTAATGGTGTTTTAAATATAAAATAAAAATTTACTTAATAGACACACTACTTATTTTGAAAATAATCATGGGTTTTTAAAATTTTATCATATCAACTTTCTCATATATGTATATAAATTTATTTTTATGCAAATATAAACATTTAAAATCTGCAACGGGAGACGGTGCAAACATTGAACAATATTTTGCATATATAATAAAAATTTAAATAATAGAAACACTACATTAATGTTGATATTTTAAAAATAGTCACGAGTTTTCAAAATTTTATCATATCGACTATCGTGTATCAATACATAAAAAATTTCTTCTGCATATATAACCATATAAAATCCTCTACGAGTGTGGTTTAAATAATTGAAGGTGTTTTAAATATAAAATAAAAATTTATTTAATAGACACACTACAATAATGTTGATATTTTGAAAATAGTCATGAATTTTCATATCGACTTTCTCATATATGTATATAAAAATTTGTTTATGCAGATATAAATACATAAAATTTGCAACGGGTGCGGTGCAAACATTGAACAATATTTTCCATATAAAATAAAAATTTATTTTATAGAAACACTACATTAATTTTGATTTTGAAAATAGTTATGAGTTTTTAAAATTCAATCATATCGACTTTCTCATATATGTATATAAAAATTTGTTTATGCAGATATAAACGGGTGCGGTGCAAACATTGAACAGTCTTTTGCATATAAAATAAAAAATTATTTTATAGAAACACTACATTAATTTTGATTTTGAAAATAGTCATGAGTTTTCAAAAAAAAAATCATATCAATTTTCTCATATATCTACATAAAAATCTGTATTCACATATATAAGCAAATAAAATCAATAACTGGTGTTACTCAACTATATAACAAAGTTTTGTATATGTAATAGGAAAACATTCAATAGAAATATTACAATAATACTCATAATTTTCATTAATATATTTAAACATTCTACAATATTAACAATCTAATTATTTTTTATATAATTATAGCAATGTTACCCGTGCGAAAGCACGGGTCTTTTACTAGTTCATATATGTGGAACCAATCAGCTTTGATCTTTGACAACTGTTTCATTTATACGTTCATATCCATGAATTTATTTATACGTTCATATATCTGGACAAGACTCGTGCTTGGGGGCTGTGGACCGGAGAAATCCGGATAAAGGACATGACACCCTTCACAAGGGCCAAGGTGCCCTTCATAGGGGCCAAGGAAACCATAGGCGCCTCCTATGCGGGCACTGCCTATGAAACCTTCTAGAAGCAGCTAGAAGCCTCGATGCATATCTCGGCCCAAGTAACTTAATTCCTAAGCTAGTGGATAAACGGGCCCAACTACATAATGGTAATTTAAGTGATTATTATTGTACTGAATCAAGTGAAAGAAAAACATAGTTCCTCTCCGCCATCTTTCCCATAATTTACACTCATTTATAACAATTGTGAAACAAACAAAATAATTAACCAAATTAAATCTAACTGTAAGCCTAAAATTTTGACTTAAAACAATGAAGTATTAAAGGTTTATGCCTCAGCAGGCATATATCATTGAGTCATGAATCAAGTGGCTTACCAATTGAATATACAATGATCCCAATAAAATTTATTCACCAAGAACTCAAACGCACTTTATCATCAAGTACCCCTTTAAGCAAGTTCCCTTGTATCACTGGTATCTTTTATGAACCGAAGTTTTCTTTGGTATCTTTCTTGAAAGCATCATTACCAAAGAAAACATTGTAAGAAAGCATCAGTAACAGCTAAATAATAAAGTTCAGCTAACTAATATGATTTTTTTCCTTTGAGAATAAACATTTTCCAACGTTTGAATTGCTTTCATAGCCCTAAATCAAAACTCTCCAATAACTTGTTCACCGTCTTCTGGAATCAGAAAATAATTACAGAAAAAAGAAAGAGGTAGTCCCATAGTTACAAAAATTATGGCAGAAATATATAAGCGCGCACCTTCAATTGGTAGTCCCACATCGGAAGATTTTGAGACTGATAGAGTAAACTATATTATAAATAAGCTCACACAACACAACAATTGTAAACTATATTATAACTGGCCTGGAGCACTTTCTACAGTGATAATCTCCACATTAGTTTTATTTTATTTTAGTTATATTTTTGGCAAAAGTCAAAAATAATTTATGTTTTTTGGGAAAAGTCTGCAAATTAAATTTAAATTAATTTAATTTAAATTAAATTAATTAATTAGATTTGTGGGTTTTCATCAAAAAAACTTAAATAATCTAGTTTAAGATTAGTCTTCCTCAAATGTAATTTAAATTAGTAATTAATTAATTTAGATTAGTTATTTTTTTAGTTTAGTTATTTTGTTTATTGATTTTTTAATACATTAATAGGTACTCTATTTAAAATAAAAAATAATAAGTGGTTGTAGTTGAAAAGTAAAATATTATTTAGTCTACATTAATTTTTCAAGCTTTCATTGTAATATTATTTTGATTGGTTAATCCCTGTAACAAAAAAAAAAAAAATCACTGTCACTTATCTTAAGATGAAATTTAATTTAATTAAAAGTATAAATTATGAAACAAAAAATTTATATGTTGAATTTTCTTTTTCTTCTTTGACTTCAGACCTCCTCTCTCTCTCTCAACACCATCTTCAATATCAACATCATCTTACGTTAGAACTTCATCTTCCATCAAAGCTTCATCTTCTGTCATCACCCCTTCAAAACATAAAACCAAAACAGGCAGATGCCAAAAGTGACTCTCGGCACTATGCATTTGCGGTACAAAATGAATCATTGATGCTATCTTTGAATTGATAGAATGTAATAAAGTGGTAAATAATTGGCCAAAATGGAATGGAGTGTTAAATAGTTAGATTCTATTGTTTGGATTTGTATAAAATAAATAGATTAAAATATAGTACAATAAAACTCATTCCATCCCATACCATCCAATCCTTCAATTTTCCATTCATCCCAAAGTTACAAGTTACTTACTCTGAAACAAAAAGTTACAAGTTATTCGCTATAAGCTCAAAAGTCGATCTACCCAAAAGAAGAGTTTTAGTGTGTAAATTGATATGGAAATGTGATGAATATTATCCAAATAAGCCAAATACTTCTTTGAATCAAACTTGAAGCCTCAAATTATGAATTAAGAAAAGGAAGTAATGTTTTAAGCCATGAATGAGAGACTTACCAATTGAATGAACAATGCAACTAATGTTTTAAGATTCAATGGAGTGCTGGTTTTCTCATATTATCATATATTTTCTGAAAATCACAGTGATACAGCCACATTTGCAATTGCAAAAACCTAAACTATCTTAATGTTGCAATCCAGATCGCACCATAGGCCTTTATTTAAAGGACTAAACTTAGACACAGTGTGTATAGTACTGTTCTTACTTTTCCTGAAAGATTTTCACATCCATCCAAATTGTTGGTGACAGTTAAACTATCTTTACGTTGAGAATGGTAGGAACAATTTCTATAGCACAGTACCGAAGTTTTATAACCTTTTAAAAGCATGGTGGAAAGTATTTTCATCATTACATTCATATATCATATGTGCATGTCTAATACAATTTATTTTCCCCAATGTAGTTAGGGGCCATGTACCCCTTTGCAAGAGACCATTCAGATAAAACTTCCTTCATGCAAGAGCTTTACCTTCGGGATTCAATAGCAGCATCAGCTCGAAAAGGGCCAGGCCTTCGTTACCGCCTTCTTGCATTTTTGTGGATTGCTTGTTTTATACATACACCATTATATCGTATATCAAAGGGCTTCAAAACAGAACACCTCAACATTTAATTGAATAACTTATTATACAAGAAACAGAAAATTGTTGAAGATCTACAAACTATTATTCAGAATCAACAAAATCACAACGAATAATTTGGCCGTTAACATGACACCATACCGAGAAAGATTAAAAGTTGGATAGAATATTGAATAAAATACACAATGTAAGGAAATGGGGTGTCTAATGAGATGCTTCATATGTGTACTAATAAAGAGAAGCAAAGCAAAGGTTATATATACTCTCCAACAAATCTAAGTTCTTTTATGTTACTATGAGTGGAAGTGAGGGCATTATTGGCAAAATGGTTGAATTCACATTCAATTCCCATGAATTCAAAGGTCATTTTAGACATCAACATGTTAATTAGATAAAAAAAATAAAAAAAAAGCCTCTTGTAAATTCATAACAGCCAAACAGTATTGAGTTGGCAGTACAAAGAAACATAGTGATAATTTCATTCATAGACAACATTGTTGTTTCTCAATAAATCATGATGCTGAAATAGTACATCTTCTTATTTCTTAAGGTACTTATGTGGTCATTATAAATTCAATGTTCACAAATGAGGTATGTTTTGCATTGTAGATCCCCATTTTACTTCTGGCAAACCATTACACTCACAAATGTAAACCAGGTTTAATATATCTTATTTGAAAGCAAGAACCACCAAAACCGACACTTGCATTTTAGAAATTCGGTCAGTTTCCTGAATCAGTACCGACAACATAGGAAACTTGGTTAACATTTGCCACGGTAGCTTCGCAAAGTGCTGACATTGCATTGACAAAAGAAATTCTCTGAGAATAAATTTTATTCAATGTTTGAATCACTTTTTCGCCTTCTGGGGTTTCTATGCCTCAAATGAGAACTCTGTTTGGATTGAAAAGGTCTTGAATTGCAGTTCTTTCGGCGAGAAATTCGGAATTCGATAAAATCTGAAATTTGATATCTTTTGCATTGTGTGTATTTTGTTTATAGCTGCTGTAATTTTGACAGAAATAGTTGATTTCTCTACAACAATTTTGTCGAAGTTTGACAAATTGGCAATCATCTGAGCTGCACTTTCCCAATAAGTCAAATCTGCTGCTTTTCCAACTCCAAGACTGCGAGTTTTCGTTGGTATATTTACAGATATAAACACTATGTCAGCTTCATAGACATGTTTTTCGACATCAATGCTGAAGAAAAAGGTTCTTTCTGCGACATTGCTTTACTACATCATCATCATGATCCGGCTCATAGATAGGAAGTTGATCATGATAGTTTTACATAACATACAGTCAGAGTGAAGTTTTGGTCAGGTTTTGATTCTTAATATTGTGGAGAAAGGCGATCAAAATGCAGCCGATGCTGCCTCGTCTGCAATCACATGATGGTTTCAACAATATCAAAAAACGCTATATTACGCGGTCACAAACCTTTGTTTAAAACCCCTCGATTATTTGCTCATTTTCTTCTAGAATCACAAAACAATTACCGAGAGCAACAAAGATCGTAGAAGAATTCAGATTTATATAAAACATGCAATCTATATTGATGATGACATTAACTTCCTTCCATGACCACAAGTTGACCGATAGTCACTACATATTTAGAGTCATAGTTTGTCCCACATCGAAAGTTTGTGAAACTTAGAGATGTAAACTGCCATTATAAATAAAGCCTACAAAACTTTGTCAAGTAATACAAAATTGAAATGGGTTTCTAGGGCATGAAAGACACTTAGGCATTAAGGTTTTTCTCATCTTCAGAAAATGTTATCCAACCTTTTCAGAGGATAAAAAATTCTTAATATCTATTAGTTTTTTGTTTATTTGTGGAAATGCCTATGCTCCACTGTAATAATTACTAGTTTAATATTAATTTTTAAACTAGATTTGCTGATACTCAATTTTGTGTGAATTCTTCACAATATGCTGATATGCAATATTGCGTGATTTCTTCACATATTTGGAAGTTCCTTAAAAACATAAATAAAGCATTGTAATATTAACTTTTTAAATCAGATAAGCATTTTTTTTCTTTTCTGACTTAGAAAGAAATTAAGATATTAATGAAAGATCAATTGGGTCAATGCTTGTATATGTAGTAAAAAAATGAGTCATATCTCCAACATAACTAGCCTTAATTTCACCAGCCTGCATATCACTAATTGATTTCATATTAATTGCAATTATTTGCATTAACCATTTTTCAATTCTAGCATAATACTAGCTAGTACCTTTTGCAGATTACAGTCCTTCGTAAAAAAAATATTTATATATGTAATTTTTTTTGTCAAGTAGTTTAGTGGCTGAAACTTACACATTTTAAATGTGGAAA
This sequence comes from Medicago sativa, assembly GCF_051527215.1. Classification (NCBI taxonomy): domain Eukaryota; kingdom Viridiplantae; phylum Streptophyta; class Magnoliopsida; order Fabales; family Fabaceae; genus Medicago; species Medicago sativa. Next base: position 9,685,371 of record NC_140754.1, read on the forward strand.
AATGAAAAGTTCAACGTTCGAACTCCTCCAACCTTTACATATATTATATAATGTCTCTAATAACTGAGATAAGCTTACTGAAATATTATGCATATCAATTGTAAATTCATAACAACAGCCAAACAGTATTGAGCTTGCAATACAAAGAAACACATATAAAACATAGTGATAATTTCATTCAGACAACATTGTTGTTGCTCAATAAATCATGATCCTGAAATAGTAGATCTTCATCATGTGCTTATGACCATGTTATTTTAGAGTTGGTTTTTGTTTTGTCCTAAAGTTCTTAGGCAATCACGTCATAGTTACTCTTATGTGGTCATTGTAAATTCAATGTTCACTTCTATAATGAAAGAACTTGTGTACTCTTATAATCATCAAATTTCTAATGATTTTCTTTACAAGTTTAACTTCTTAGATCACTCATCCTATTACTATTTATGTGCAAGCACACTTAATTGCGGAGTTCTAATGGGATGCAGTGCATTAGTGTTGGTATGATCGCACCTTCAAAATAAAATAATTTATACGCCAGGAATAATTTCTTTTAGCTAATATAATTTATATGCTCTTTCTTCTCTACTCACAAACATAACTTTTTTTTTTTAAGAACTCACAACATAACAAGAAAAAAAAATCAACTGATAGTTTTTTTTAATAACAAATAAAAATTCATTAGATAGAATTTTTTTATTGACAAATGTTAGTGGCAATATTCGAACCATGTACCTTTACTCTTTACCTGTCACATAAAAATGATTATGTTAAACCCTTAGCTCAACCAAATAAGCTACTCATCCCCCAATTGTTAGTTCTTTTAAAAACCACATTCCTACCTGTCACATAAAAATGATAGTCCGATTGTCACAACAAAATTGATAATATTAGTAGTAATAACACTAATTGTTAACTTCATTCTCTATGTATCGCAAAAATGAATTTCACTCTACTAGTATATGTTTAAAAATTATTAGTAATAGTATGTGCTTTGTGAAACATATGGAGAGCGATAGCTAGTCCCACATGGGACGTTTGAGAAGCTCAGAGATGTAAACAACCATTATAAATAAATAAAGTGTAGAACACAATGTTATCTAACACACAAGTGAGATGCAAGTAGAAAAATGCTATGCGGCATTGTCACATGCACGGCCTTTTAGAAAGTACTTTAGACTTTTAAAGAGGTGGTGTGTGGGACAATCCGAGTGGTTTTTTCTTTAAATAGTTGAAAGAATTTTTTTTAGTTGTTTCAAAGAATATTATAAGTTAGTTTAATAAATCCTTTGGTTGTTTTAATGAGAGAGAAAGTGTCAGGAATAAGGATCAAGTATACATCAATTTGACATATTTGCAATGTCTCCTCCTATTAAAAGAGCTAGAGGTTTTAACTTTTAAAACTAGTTTTGTTGTTATATATGTAATTTCATGTGACTATGTGCTGAATGTATTCATTGATCAAAACCAATGCTTGCATTTCAGTCTGATTCTTGATAACATAGGAAACTTTCATAACATTTTCGCCGGTAAGTGCTTACATTGCATTGACAGATAAAATTCTTTGAGATAAGAAAGCATTAGCAGCTAACTTAGAAAGTTTGGCTGACCAATGATTTTTTGTCAAGATCTTTCCCTCAGGAATCCATTGAGATTAACTTTTTTCATAGTTTGAATCTCTTTTTCTCCTTCCGGGGCTTCTCTACCTACAATGAGAACTCAGTCGGGATTGAAACTGGTCTTAAATTGCAGTTCCATCAGCAAGGAATTCAGGATTAGACAGAATTTGAACCTTTTCTCTACAGCTTCAGCAATTTTGACAGGAATAGTTGATTTCTCTACAACAATTTTGTCGTATTTTGAAACATCAGCGATCATTCCAGCCGTGCTCTCCCAATACGTTAAATTTGCGGTTTTGCGAGTTCTAGATCCCCAGTTTTCGTTGGTGTGCTTACAGATACAAAAACAATGTCAGTTTCATAGACATGTTTTTGAACATCAGTGTTGAAAATAAGGTTCTTGCAGCGACATTGCTTTACTACAATCAAGACCTGGCTCATAAATCGAAAGTTGATTGCTATTCCAGGCTGCAATGTACGATTTCGAGATATCGACGACAGCTGCTTGAATTGATGGACATCTAAATGCAAATGCAATGACTGCCACTCAATCATATATTATTTTAATTGGTTCTTTAAAATTTGACGGTGATTCTCACATTTATGCAATTAGAGATAAAATATGACAGCCTAAATTGCATGTTTGTGCACATTCTATTTTGATCCAACGAAAGTCGACTATATGAATGCGTGAGATTGTGATTGTGTGTAATCTGAATCTAACATTCACTCGAGAAACAAAACAATTTAGGATATTTCTATGTCTTTAAATGGGTCCCCTGGACGATGTGATTGGTACTACATATTAGTTGTTCCTTAAACTAGATACCAAGTTTAAAAAAAATAACTTGAGATTTATTTAACCCAAAATTACACAAGATCCATGAAATTACGAAAGGGTTTCCAAACAGAACACCCAACAACATAATTGAATAACTTACCATACAAGAAACATAAAACTGAAGATATACAAATTTTACACAAATCAATAACTACCACTCAATCATTATCATATTAAAGGATGATTCAATTATTCAAACCACCAATGAGTGATTTATCTATTAAAGGATGATAAGGATAAAATCTAGATAAAAAATGATGCAGTATAAGCTCAAACGCAATTTGAACTACCATATGAAAAAATGGTATAAGCTAGTGAAAAAAATAATATATGTTGTTGAGGAAATGAACATCGCCAAACAAATCTATTATACGTTTATATGTTATAAGCTACTTGTATAAGATCATAAAGGATCTTTTCCAGATTGTAATTTCGAATTCATCCGTGAGAATGCAACAATATTAAATCATATGAGAGAGTTTTGTCATCTATTGTGGTCCTACTCATCTATTGTGGTCCTACTTGTATAACATTTTTTCAAATGAGAAACTTTTTTCCCTGCCTCCAATGTGAACTCAGTTTGGATTGAAAAGGTCTTGAATTGCAGTTCCTTCAGCTAGGAATTCAGGATTTGACAGAATTTGATCCTTTTCTCTATAACTACATTTTTGACAGGAACATTTGATTTCTGTACATCAATTTTGTCAGATTTTGAGACATGGGCGATATATCATCCGAGCCACGCTCTTCAAACAGGTCAAATCTGAGGCGCTGCCAGCTCCAAGACCGCGAGTTATCGTCAGCGTGTTGACGGATACAAAACCTATGTAAGATTCATAAACATGTTTTTCAACATCAGTCAGTGCTAAAGAAAAGGTTCTTATAGCGACATTGCTTTAATACATCATCAAGATCGGGATCATAGATAGGAAGCTGATCGTTGTTCCACGCTGAAATGTGCGATTTTGAGTTATCAGCGACGTTGACTTCAATGGATGTGCACTTAAATGCAATGACTACCAATGCAGCAAATAATCATTTTTCCTTCACAGTGGTGTTGAGGTGTATCAGTAAGTAATTTTCTTTAAGAATCACAGCACATTCCATCAAGTCACAACAAAGGATAGTCCGACACTCAGTATATAGAAGTAAACTATTGGTAGTCCCACATTGGAAGCTTTTGAAGCTTGTAGAGGTAAACTATGTTATAAATAAACGAGCACAAGTATTGTGTGATAGTAACTGGAGCACCCTCTGGAGTGGAGTGATAATCTAAACCTTAGTTTCGCTTTAGTTAATTTTTTTGACATAAGTCAAAATTAATTTGTGTTTCCCCCTGTAAGAATCTTCAAATGTAATTTAAATTAATTAATTATATTTGAAGATTTTATATGGAAAACATAAATAAAACTAGTTTCTAAATTCTAAATTTTTAGATTAGTTTTTTCTTTTGTTATTTGTGACTTTTTCAAATTTTAATTATAATATGAACTCTCTTTCTTTGGAATAAAAATAATCAATTGTGGTAGTTGAAAAGTCAATACATATGGAAAAAAGTTTAGTCCATATATATCAAATTTTCAATTACTCTTTTCAATTAACCTCTTTGCTTATATTACTTTGGAGTTGAATATGCGCAAAATCAAACATTGCATTCATTCGAGAAACAAAACAACAGCTTGAGACTTTTGATCGAACTTTATATGGATGTTCAGTAGTTGAATGTGGAATTGGTCCCTTAGATTAGCCGTTACTTGACCGAATATCAAATTTTTAATAAAAAAAGAAAGAAAGAAAAACAACTTAAGATTTATTCAACCATTGATCACACAAGATCCAAAAAATTCCAAAGGATTTCAAAATTGTAGTGGATCGTGAACAATGTGGAGGATTCCGCCAGAATCGCGACTGAATTGTAGTTTCAACAACATCAAGAACCGTTATGTAGTCTTAGCCTGATATTTATACACACATCCCCTAAAATTATAGGCTATTATTCCCCAATCATTTTTTGTACATCCTAGACAGGAACATCTTTGAGAACTCAGCATGATATTTTTAAAATTAAAGACTTAGCAAAACTTTTGTAATCTTCTAAGATTGTATCAATGGTGTCTATTTTGGTATTGGTGGTCAATGGTTATTTCAGTAAGATTGGAGATTAGACACTATTTCATAATTATTTGTCTAAGTAAAACTTAGTGTAGGCCTTTCTTTTTTCATAATGTAGAAATCTCCCAAACATTCACCAATCTCTGATTGTAACATATTAATGCAAAGAAAATAAAAAATAAAGAGTATTTTGTAAATTCATAACAGCCAAACAGTATTGAATTGCAGTACAAAGAAACACAACATAGTGCCTCCAGCTTTCCCATAAAATTGTGAAAGAAAAAAATTAATAAAATTGAATCAAACTTTAAGCCTCGAATTTTGACTTGAAACCATGAAGTACTGAAGTTTTATGACACAACATACATATCTTTGAGCCATGAATCAAGCGGCTTACCATGTGGTTTTTTCATATTATCATCAATCTTCTAACAATCTGCATCTTCTATTGCCTCAAAATCATCCCAAACCACACTCACATTCTTCTCACTTGAAAGAATAGTTGGCTGCAATGAATAGGATGGACGCAATCAAATTTAAGCACGTCAATAGCCGGCGTCTCCCTTGTATCACAGGTATCATTCTTGAATGCAAATCCTAAACGAGCTACCTTTTCATCATCAACTGCTATGAACATCGATGCAACAACACAATTCACAAACAGACTCTTCTAAGAATCAAATATTCAGCAACTTAAGGTAAATCATTACACTCCCAAATGGAAACCAGGTTCAATATATCTTTCTAGAAACAAGAACCGCTGTGGAGAATCTTGATCAAATGCAGATGATGTTGAATCGCGACAGCATTGTAGTTTCAATAACCTCAAAAACCGGTATATCACGGCTATCACGATCACAAACATTTATCTAAAACCCTCCAATAACTTGCTCAACTTCTTCTAAAATCTTAAAACAATTACAACAACAAAAAAACCATAATAACCCAGATGTGTAGTTTGCTAAAAATAAAAAAAAAATTTGAAACTCAACTGATATTTCTTTTAAAAAACCACATTCCCAAAAATTATTATGATTAGTAGTAGTAAGTAATAATTGTTAACTTCATTCTATGAAGTATTAATTTACGTTTAAAATAAAAAAAAATTGTTAACCACATGTGGGCTTTGTTAAAGCAATAGCTTAGCTAGTCCCACATCGGAGGTTTTAGAAACTCAGAGAGGCAAACAACCATTATAAATAAAGCCTACAACGTTCTCCAAATGTGAAGTGCATTCTCATTCTCATTCTCATTCATGTAACAAAATATTACTCTGTATGGGATGTCAACTTTATGGAAAGAAAAAAAAAAGTTGAGTGTAATTCTTTTTTATAAAGAGAATGGCAATTCAATAAACCTTTTTTGATTCCATGGGTTGCCATTTCATACTGTGTGTTTATTTTTAAAAAAGTAAAAAGTAAATGAAATTTTTAAGTTTTTTTTAAGGGAAACCTTTTAATTTTTAAAAGCTTAAAATAATAAAAATTAGTTTTTGGCTTTTACTGAATCATATAATAAGATATGCACACGTGCTTTGTTTTGCTGGAGCACTCTCGTGATAATCTCCACCTTAGTTTTATTTTAGTTATGATTTTGACGAAGTCAAAAATAATTTATGTTGTTTCTGAATAAAATGCTCCTAATGTAATTATAATTGATTAAATTAATTACGTTTGAGTTTTTCTTCAGAAAAACATAAATACAAATAGTTTAATTCTAATTTTTTAGACTATTTTGTTATTTTGGAATATTAAATAATCAATGGTTGTAGTTGAAAAGTAAAAAATTTATTTAATCTCTTTTTTAAAATCAATGGTCATTCTAAAATTTGATGGAGTACTAAGTAATATTGAATCATTTTTTTTTAAAAAAAGACTAAATCTATGGTGTCTATTTTGGTGTTGGTGGTTATTTTGGTAAGTTTATAGATTAGACCTAAGACCTTTAACGGACTTTAGAATCTGTGTCAAAGTTCATGTGTTTTTTTTTTGTTACATTTTCTTCATATGTGTATTTCCCAAACATTCACCAATTTGAGATAGAAGCATGTTAATATTTTTTTAGACGAAGTCTCACACATTACTCATTTAAACTTATGCGTTCCAGATTTGAATTTAAGTAAAGGTGTTCAACTTAGTAATATCATATTGTCAGTTGAGATATGTAAGCCACTTGAATAAGCAATGACCATCGACGACATTCCCTCCGTAAAAAATAAATGATTACTTTCTCATATTATATCGTAATGAAGATTCTTAAACTCATCCCATTGAGTTAAAATACAAACACCATTTAATTTACATTTTTGTTACACTCACATTCTTCTCATTCAAAGGACTAGTTGGCGACAAACAAGTGAATAGGATGATCCAAACCAAATTTATTCAACCTCAACTCCCTTTGTATTTGATCCTAGACCTGAGGATCAAATATATGCAAACACGCTTTATCACCCAGTAGCCCTCTACAAGCGTCAGTAACTACCGGCACCTCACTTGTATTATCGGTATCTTTCTTAAATGCAAATCCTAACATAGCTATCGTTTTGGTTACGACTGTGCTAAACATCGACTCAACCACCCGATTTAGAATGAAACGGTCTTCAATTGAGAAGGTCTTCAATTGTAGTTCCTTCAGCAAGGAATTCAGGATTTGATAGAATCTGAAATTTGAGAAATAATTTCAACGCAGCTAAAATCTCCACCTGATCAAGAAACTTACTAGTTTAGAGTTTAAAAAAAATGATCAAAAACTGTTTGATATTTGCACAATTATATCTCGATACAACAACCATTGAAATGTTGACGGTAAAAATGCGTGGAAATGTGACAAAGCAACTTCTGATAACATAAGATCCAATGAATTCCATGGTGCTTCAAAACAGAACACACAACATAATTGAACCAAATATAAAAAAGTGAACAACTTAATACACAAGAAACAGAAAATAGTTGTAGATCTACAAACTTTTACGTAAATCAAAATTAAACTCATTAATCAACAAGAACTAACTACACTCAATCAAAACCCACAATGATTCAACTGATAGCATGATACCATAATGAAAAAGGTTCAAAATTTTATAGAATATTGAATAAAATACATAATGTGAGGAAATGGAGTGTCAGTTAATGTGAGAAAGAAATTAATAAAATACGTAGATTTTACTTTGCAATTAAGTAAAATGTTTGTTGTCACTTTTTTTTATGACTAAAATGTGCTTTCTCAACAATTGCCAGTCCCACATCGGAAGGTTTTGAAGCTTATAGAGGTCAACTATTTTATAAATAAGCGCACACAAATGTTATGAGATAGTAACGATTGGTCAAAGTTGCTGGAGTATTTTCTGGTGTATATTCTCCACCTTAGTTAGTTTTATTTTAGTTTTCTCTTTTTGACAAAAGTCAAATATAATTTATGCTTTTTTTTGTAGAACTTGAAATATATTTTAAATTAATTTATATATATCTCAAGTTCTTCAAGAATGCTTAAATATAAGAATAGTTTAATTCTTTTTCTCTTTTTTTTTTGTAAAGAAACTCGAGCAACAAAACAAAGGGGTGCCTACTGATAAAAAGAAAGTACCAGAGAGATAGTGAGATGCTTATATGTCTGATAATAAAGAGAAGCAAAACAAAGGTTATATAAATGTGATTAACAAAATGGAAAAACTTTCTCTGTGCAAGGGCTGTTTGGTGGAAAGATCTGTTCGTTTGTATTTCAACTTCAAGAGGGAAAATGAAGGCATGATTGGAAATGAAGGCGGTCGTAACTTGTTAACAAATCCACACTTACTACTTTACCTTCAAAACAATAATTATAGCATTCCATAATCCAACATGATAGAGCTGTAATAAAATCACTGTTGTTTTTGGATTTCTAAACTGTTGTATTTGAATTTCCAAATTCTATTATCTACCGAAGTTGTTACTAGGTTGAGTCACGACCAGGTCGCTCTCTTTAAGACGTTTCGTGGCACTACCCAAAATTGTGCAAGGTAGACTATCAATCATGCCGCCTCCAGGATAAAACAAACCCAGCTACAACTGTGCGGTTAACTACTGCACCGTAGAAACCCGTTCGAGAATTACACCTTCAAATATGGTACTAAGACCACTCTTTAATACTGAAACCACTTTAATATAGTATTATTACCATTCTATTATGGTGCTAAGACCACTCAAATAACACTCTTAATTCCGAAGGGACAGAAAGGAGTAGAAAAAGAAGAATGACTTGTTAAACAAGTCGAAGGAGGGAGAAGAGAGGAAAGACTCGTCAACACAAGTCAAGAAAGGGAGAAGAGAGAAAGAGTTCCCGACAACTGAATGAAACTCTTTGGTGTGTGGAATGCACTGTGAGCTCTCTATTTATAGAAAAAATTCACAACTAATAAGTGAGAAACTTTGGGAACAAGTAATACATTACTTTGTCATTAAGTAATTCACATATTAGATCTAGTACAAAAATATCTCAATTGAGTACCAAAATATATTATATTTAGTACAAAAATATATTATATTATGTACCAAAATATATTTCAGATCAAGCACTAAAATATATTAGATTGCCTACCCAAATATTTCAAATTGTGTTCCAAAATATTCTAGATTGCGTTTCAAAAATATTTTAGCAAAACTTGGGGACTAAGAAAGCACTTTCTAATAACGATTAAATTAATTATTTAATTTATCATTTCCAAATAATAAAATATATATCAATATATATTTTTCTCTAGTGCTTATGTAACCCCATTAATTAGAGGTACACCCCCACTATATAAACACTACTAATGTGTGTGTTCCATCCGATGTGGGACTTCCACTTTTTTCAATTCACACAACACTAGTTCTACCCAACATGGGAATTTGTGTTTAGTCTTTTTACTCAATTTCCACACATGTTCCAACAATCCCCCACTTGAATTTAAAAAATGGTTTCATAAATAATGTCAAAAACGTCTCCATAAGATTTGCTAGAAAACAAAGGTGTCGCCTACAACTTGAACCTCTGCATAGCGAGTAAAATTCTGATTAACAAGAGTTGCTTACAGCATTGAACTCTATCTCAGACATAGAACCCACACACAAACCTTTTCATAAGGAGTATTCTAAAAGCCCGTGCGTTTATGGCCTTGCACGTGTATCCCGGTTTTAACGAACGCTCTAGGTATTCTGCCCCGAATTCCAAAGGAACCGGCCCTTAGTTCCACATTTGTATAGGTGAGTCTATCAAGAGTACTCCTGTAGCTATGTACTCCACTCCAAATAGAGTATAGATATCATTAAGAGTTTCTATTATCTCATCCTTCTATCGCTGCAGGAATCATGCTTTCTTACTTTTATCATAGCATGTTCTATCACTTGTGACCTTTTATTACCCATTGAACATATTTCTTGGGATCTCCAGTCATGTAGGTCGGGTTACCATCACTTGTGACCTTTGGGCATTAGTCCCATCCTATTGGATGTGTTTAGGACTTTCTTTTTAGTAATTCCTTTCGTCAAAGGATTGACTAATTCTTTATCAGTACGTACATGATCTACTTTAACCGTTCCTTTTGAGAGTAGCTAGCTCTCTAATACTTTATGTGTTCGTGACTTAATAATCGTCTCTTACCATTGTGGTAACGATTCTCAATTTTGTAATAGCTGCAGACTATCACAATAAATTAACACTTCTGGAAACGGTTTTACCCACTAAGGGTTCTTAGCTAGCAAGTATCTTATCAACTTGCTTCTTCACTAGTTTTCTCTAGTGTTCTCATCCCAGATACATTCCATATTGGACTGAGTCCATATCATTTGTTTTAACAAACAACTCCTCCAGTGAAGCTCATTATGCAAACACTGGTCGCTAAACACTCATCTGAAAGATGTTCTATCTTGTACCATTTAAGTACAATAGGTTACTCCTAGTCAAGTAATCATCGAGTCATAGTCTTCTTAAGGCACCTCATGACTCTTTCTATAGAGTGGCAATGCTTCTCATCCGTCTACTAGTAAACTTGCACAAGAGTTTTACGACATCGGCAATGTCGGGTCTAATACATTTAGTGGCATACCTAAGTATTGCCAATGATGCTCACATTTCTTTTTCTAACTCCATCTCAAGTGTTCTTACACTTGATCATAATATATGATTGCAAGTTTACGGTGAAATAATTACATTTCCTTAAGATCTTCTCAACTTTGTGAGATTTATCAAAAAAGTTCTCTTTTCTGATCTAGTAATCTTGAAACCAAGAATTACTTCAACTTTGTCTAGGTCTTTCTTATCAATGTTGTTGATAAACAATGATTTCACATAATTCATAACATAAATCTTTAAATCAAATATGAGCAAGTCGTCTTTATAGAGACATATGATCGTGCAAATATTATTTGTCACTTTCATTCACTTTATACTCATTCGATAGCATTAGAATGCCAAATTTTTCATGTCATTCCTTAAGAGTTTATTTTAGACCTCACAAAGAATTATCTAACTTACAGACTTTGTTTTCTTGTCCATGAATCGGAAAACGTTCAGGTTGTTTCATATAGATTTCTTCTTCTAATTCACCAAAAAAAAGGCAACTTTCACATCCATTTGGAGCACTATCGAGTTACGAACAGCGGCTAAAGGGACTAGTACTTTCATGGATATGATTCTAGTGACTGGTGAATGAGTATCGAAGAAGTCTATATTTTTCTCTTTGTCTAAAACCTTTGACTACAAGGAGGGTCTTGTATTCATCAACCGTACCATCAGGTTTTAGTTTCTTTTTCCGAAATCCAAATACAACCGATTGGTTTTGCAACTATGAGACAAGTCAACTAAGTGTCATGTTTTGTTAGACTCTAGAAAATTCATTTCATCGTTTATTGCTTTTTCCCATAATTCAGCATCCATTGAGGATATAACTTCTTTAAGGCTTAATGAATCTTCTTCCAATGTATAAACCAAGTTCATACGCTTTAGCAATTTTAGCTTTCTTACCTCCTTGAGGTTCTATAACATCTCGTATGATGTTTTCATAACTATTTCTAATTACATGAATGTGATTAGATATAGTGCCCCCACTAGTTCTTAATTTTTTAGAAGGGAATTTATTTTGCCCCCACTAGTGCCCCCACTATTCTTTAGTTAAAGGGGTAAACATTTACATAAAAATCGACATCTTTTAAATTCTATGATCACTTTAACATTTAGGTCATAAAACCTATATGTTTCGTTATTTATCGCATACCCGATGAAAACACATTCATAAGCTCTACTAGTGAGTTCAACTCTCGGGGTCCAGAATCCAAATATAGTTCAGACAATCCCAAGTTCAAAAATAAGACAAGTTAGATTGTCTTTTCTTCAAAAATTTCTTAATTAGAATTTTTGTTCTTAGACTTGGGTACTCTATAAATTTCAATTTTTGTTATAAAAATTGAACATTCAAGCATATCAATTTTATTTTCCAAAATTCACAGTCATCAATAAATATGATAAAAACATCATTTTATCATTTCTAATTTTTGTGTCATCAAATTCACACATATCATAATTTATTATGTTTAGAGATTCATATTCTCTAAATTCTGATTTATATGAACTTTTGGTTCATATATCTTGACTGCAATAAATAAAATTGTCTAATCATATAACGTTGGAATTAAGTCCAAGTTACTCAAGTTTAAAATTAAACACTTGTTCGTGATCAATTTTGATATGTCAAATATTAAAATCACATGACTAAAATAGAAGGAGAACATGTTAACCGGTGCCCACGGGGCACTGGTTAAGGAAACCAAAAAAAGAAAGTTTTAAATTGAAAAATTAACTTTGTTGACTTTTAAAGGATTAACAACACAATTTCCAATGCAATACATACTATATTTGCTTCTTAACCAGTGCCCCCGGGGCACTGGTTAACATTTCCCTTTTAATTTTGAACATCAATGCGAAGTCTTTTCCTAACAAGAGTCAATGGTACACAAGTCTCTCTTTAAGTCTGAGTAAACTCAGTCTTATTCAATAAAATCTGAAATTCAGATTCTTTCTTAATTTTATACGAAACATTTGGAAGAAATATCTCATATAATTCTAGTTCATAAAAAATTCAGTGTGGTTCATAATGATCATATCATTCCAACTGTTCTATAAAGTAGCCTTGTTTAGAACAAGACCGATCAGCTTTGCACAATTGCTTTTTATCATAATGACTTTATGTTACTGATTAAAAAAAAAATAAGCAACACGTAACTACGTGTCACTAAGTTTCAGCCGGAAACTTTTGGTTCATCAAAACAAAATAACTCACATTATTTTTTTTTGCGGTCCAACCATTTTTCATATGTTTTGCAACAAACTCATCCGTTTTATCATTATTAATGATTAATGATAATCTTAATCAGTATTCACAATAAATTTAAAACAGATACAGATCTGTGTACGTGAATTTCTTAGTGTTGTTGTTATAACAACAAACACTTCTTTGTTTCAGTCGAAAGATGTATTTCTTATAGCTTGATTTATCCTTCTTGTATTTAGGGACGATTGAACCTCAATAAGTAACTTCTTCAGTAGATATAGCAGATCGAAAAGTCTTAAAATTGTTGTTTTTGGATTTCCAAACTGTTGTATTTGGATTTCCAAATTCTATTATCTACCGAAGTTGTTACTAGGTTGAGTCACGACTAGGTCGCTCTCTTTAAGACGTTTCGTTGCACTACCCAAAATTGTGCAAGGTAGACTATCAACCACGCCACCTCCAAGATAAAACAAGCCCAGCTACAACTGTGCGGTTAACTACTGCTCCGTAGAAAACCGTTCGAGAATTACACCTTCAAATATGGTACTAAGACCACTCTTTAATACTGAAACCACTTTAATATGGTATTATTACCATTCTATTATGGTGCTAAGACCACTCAAATATGATCTTTCCACCATTCTAACCTTTAAGTTCTCCAAACTATCAATATGGTACTATGACCACTCAAATATGGTGTTACCACCATTACTCCTCAAATAGAAAAATATTGTTATAATATTTATATACCGTTAAGATCATTCTTGATTCCGACGGGACATTATTATTCCAAATAGGGACTATGATCTTAAAAGTACTCTTTATTCCGAAGGGACATATATTACCGAAGAGACTATGTTTTTAAGACCATTCTTAATTCCGAAGGGACATTAAACCGAAAAAGGGACTATGGTCTTAATAACACTCTTAATTCCGAAGGGACAGAAAGGAGTAGAAAAAGGAGAATGACTTGTTAAACAAGTCGAAGGAGGGAGAAGAGAGGAAAGACTCGTCAACACAAGTCAAGAAAGGGAGAAGAGAGAAAGAGTTCCCGACAACTCAAAGAAACTCTTTGGTGTGTGGAATGCACTGTGTGAGCTCTCTATTTATAGAAAAAATTCACAACTAATAAGTGAGAAACTTTGGGAACAAGTAATACATTACTTTGTCATTAAGTAATTTACATATTAGATCTAGTACAAAAATATCTCAATTGAGTACCAAAATATATTATATTTAGTACAAAAATATATTATATTATGTACCAAAATATATTTCAGATCAAGCACTAAAATATATTAGATTGCCTACCCAAATATTTCATATTGTGTTCCAAAATATTCTAGATTGCGTTTCAAAAATATTTTAGCAAAACTTGGGGACTAAGAAAGCACTTTCTAATAACGATTAAATTAATTATTTAATTTATCATTTCCAAATAATAAAATATATATCAATATATATTTTTCTCTAGTGCTTATGTACCCCCATTAATTAGAGGTACACCCCCACTATATAAACACTACTAATTGTGTTCCATCCGATGTGGGACTTCCACTTTTTTCAATTCACACAACACTAGTTCTACCCAACATGGGAATTTGTGTTTAGTCTTTTTACTCAATTTCCACACATGTTCCAACAATCACCATCGTCGATACAGCAAATTCCGGAAGCATTCGATGGATTGATGAAAACTCGTGAGTCAACATTGTATTCCAACGACCCTGGATCATGCATCTCCCAAGTGGCAATGTGTCACGATGGTTCTGGGAAGATTTCAACTCCTCCCGATTTTGCTGAACGTTAACATATTTGTTGCACATTGAGTTGACATTAAAACTTTATGGAGTACTTAGTAATATCCAATCAAACTTTTAAAACTTGTTGGAGTAATATTGTATCAATAAGATTGGAGATTAGACACTAGACATATGTGAATATAAACAAAGTTAGTGCAGGCCTTTCTTTTTTCATGTACAAATTTCCCAAACAATCACCAATCTCTGATTGTAACATGTTAATATAAAGAAAATAAAAAAGTAGTAGTAGATCATGATCCTGTAAATTCATAACAGCCAATCAGTATTGAATTGCAGTACATTCAATAAATCATGATCCTGAAATAGTAGTAGATCTTCTTAAGGTACTTATTTTGAAATAGAGTTTAATGTGAGGGAATGTTCTGCAAAATAAGGTTCTTAATTTGAATTTTCATGAACTAACTTCCTCTGCAAATTAACAATGTTTTTCTTTTAAGTGTTGCATTCAAATTTCGGTTTAGATAACAGAAATGAGGTTTCTCTTTTGCACTCGTAGAAAAAAAGTTAAGACTTATTTTCGCCTTTATAATTAGTTAGTATTATAGTGCATGTATGGATTTGCAATAGTGTAACAGAATCATAGCGGGTCACCGTAATTTTGAAAAGCTTCAGTTCGAAACTTCAGCAAAATTATGGTGTCATTGAGGATTTTCTCACATCGTGTTTCCATACATGCAACTATTTCACAACCATATCTAGTTAAATAATTAGACAAGATGAATTAATCACAAAAATGTTGTATCGTGTATATTGAGGGGAAAGTCTAAAGTATCTGTTGTATATGCCTTCAAATCAGAATCTGAAAGTGTTTTAGTTCTGCCTATCACGCAACGTTGAGGAAGTACTCGCGACGTGGATTCTCAAATGATTGCAGGGAGTCCAGCTACTACCTACCTCGCAGTGCAGAGAGAAGGCTCATGACACGGATGCACGATTTGAAGGACTAGTTGACTGCAAATGCATAGGGTGGTCCCAATCATATTGATTCATCCACAAATCAGAATAGCCCTTTACACACATCAATAGACTGCAACCGTAATGTATCACCGCCTCTTTCTTGAATTCAAATCCTAAAACAGCTTACTTTTTGTTAGCAACCGTAATGAACATCGATGCAATAACATGGTTCACGAACTGACTCTTCCGATAGTTGTTAATCTTGATAATTTGTTTCAATTATTCAGCAACTTCTGGTAAACCATTACACTCACAAATGTAAACTAGGTTCAATATATATTTCAGAAAACAAGAACCACCAAACCAACACTCTCATTCAAGAACATCTGTCCTATTCTTTTGTCAGCACCAACAACATAGTAAACTTAGTTAAGTGCTTCGAAAAGTGCTGACATTGCATTAACAAATGAAATTCTTTGAGCTAAGAAAACACTAGCAGCTAATTTATAAATTTTGACTAACCAAAGATTTTTCCCTCGGCAATCCACTGAGAATAACTTTTTTCAAAGTTTGAATCGCTTTTTCACCTTCCGGGGCTTCTCTAACTTCAATGAGAACTCAGTATGGATTGAAAAGGTCATGAATTGCAGTTCTATCAGCAAGGAATTAAGGATTTGACGGAATTTGAACCCTTTTCTCTATAGCTTCAGAATTTTTGACAGGGAAAGTTGAATTCTCTACAACAATATATCCGAGCCGCGCCTTCCTAGTATGTTAAATCTTCTGCGTTTCCAGCCCCAAGACCACGAGTTTTAGTCGGCGTGTTGATGCTACAAACACTATGTCAGTTTCATAGACAATTTTTTCAACATCGGTGCTGAAGAAAAGGTTTTTTCCGCGACATTGTAGATGGGAAGTTGATCCCTGTTCCATGCTGCAATGCAGCGATTTCAAGATATTAACGACGATCCTGTCACGAATTTTCTCTGTCATTATGGTAGTAATTTATGTAGTAGTAATTTTATTACAAGTTAAGTTAGTTTACTTTTATATTTTTGGTGAACAAAAAAGATTTAAAAACGTCGCCTAAGAGATTCGAACTCTCGTGGGGAAGTAATTTATTACAAGTTAAGTTAGTTTACTTTTATATTACAAGCATCTTTGAGAGGAGGAGAGTGTAATTTACTCAAAAATTTAATCGAACTTTAAGCTTCAAATTTTTTACTTAAAAAATGTAGTTATGATTTAGGCCACAGCATGCATATTGTTAAGCCAAGGATCAAGTGGCTTACAAATTGAATAAGCAACATCTGCATTTTTGTTGCTTCATAAGCATCCCAAACTATACTCACCTTCTTCTCATTTGAAGGACTTGTTGGCTGCAAATAAATAATATGGTCCACAATTCCCTTTATATTTGATCCAATTGGTAGCCTACTTTCCCATAATTTATAACAAGTACTATGGGAAAGTATAAAGTATTAAGAAATAATGTTGTGAGGGGAAAAAACATATCAAATCAAGCTTTAAGACCTCAAATTTGAAGTTAAAAAAATGAAGTAATGTGTCTATTATATTGTTGTTTCATGCTTCAGTTTTCAAGCCCTGCTTTGTATGAATGCAACATATCATGTGTATCTATGTATCATGTGTTATGTTGAACCAGATTTGGATCAGACCAAACAAAACCTAACAACAAGACCAAACCAATCCAAATGAAGAGGAGCATATGATCAGCACCATATAAGTAAGTATTAGTGTTTTTTTTTTTTTTTGACAAAGTATTAGTGTTTGTAATGTAATATAATATACATTGAATATATATATGCTCATAAAAACTTACGGTAAAGAGTGATGTGGAGGCACCCGTTAATATTTCCTTAAAAAGAAATTCATTCTATTAATTTACATTCCGTTTAAAAAACAAACTGATATGCACACATGCTTTGTAAAACATATATAGGGCAATAGGTTGTCCCACAACGGACGCTTGAGAAACATAGAGAGGTATACTTCATTATAAATTAAGCCTTAGTCATGGTGTAGGAAAGTGAAATGCAACGCAATCTGATCTAAGAAAAGACTATGCGGCATTGTGAAAGGCTTTGTTCTTCTTTAAAATGTGTGGTAGCCTTACTAAAGTGTGGTAGCCTTACTTAAAAGAGAGATGGGCATTTCACAATAACGAGTAGTTTTTTTCATTAATAAAGTGTCATGTTTTCTTAGAAACTCCTACAAAGAAAAGAGGAAAAAAATTACACTTACGTATAAAACAAAAACAAATGAACTTCAATCAAACTATTTGAGAGTTTACTTTTGGTACACTTCTCGATGCTCGTGGGCCAAAAAACTACTATTCGATTAATGCCAACTTGTTGAAATGTGAATGATCAAAGCATATGGAGTAGGTTTGATCAGCAGGTACATGGAGAAACCTACAAATTCTCACCTAATTGCATCTAAAAGGATTATCAGATATGTGAAGGGTACTTGCAACTATGGTGTGTTGTACACTAAGAATCAAAATAATCAAAGCTATGAGGTGTTTTCCTATTCCGATTCAGACCGGAGTGGTGACAAAGATAACAGGAAGAGCATTGTTGCTTATGTGTTTATGTATTGAAACGCAGCAGTGTCATTGAGTATAAAGAAGAAAGCAGTTGTTGCCATGTCTTCCTGTGAAGTTGAGTACATTGCAGCTTCTATGATTGCTTGTCAAGCTCAACAAATTAGCATGCTTATGCTAGCAATGGATCTAAAAGAAGAGAAGACTATAGAACGCTTATGGCGAAGTAAACATGTTGTGAGATGTTTTCACTTCTTAGGGATTAAGTAAACAATGATAAGCTGGAAATCAAGTATTGCGAGATAGAAGAGCAAGTTGCAGATCTGTTTACCAAACCTTTGAATACATGAGGAACAAGTTAGGCATGGTTGAAATCACTAACTAATAAATTAGAAGGTATATTAGAAGTATTGAATTTAAGTAGTTAGGTAGGGGTTATAAAGTTGACTTGTGTTTCAAGTTAACCTTGGTTTGTTAAACCAAAGTTAGTTAGAAAGTTGTTTTAAGTTTGTTATGTTTTGTAGTCTATATATAAATACACTATGTGGTATTTAATTGATTAATAAGCAATCAAATAAAATTTTGATTTTCATTCAATTCACTTCAATTTCTCTAAACCTTGTTCTTCCCAAAACACCCCAAATCTTTCTTTGCCCTATCAAATTAAATACAAACCAACAAAAAAATCCCGCTTATTATCTTAAAATCATAACAACCAAACAGATTCAAGAAAAACATATTCCCTCTAACTTTCCCATAATTTACACTTTTATAACAAGTACTATGGGAAAGTTCAAAATATCAAGTAAAATTGTGACAGAAAAAAAAACCATTAATAAAAAATAGCAACATTTAGCCTCAATTTTGCCTTCAAAAATTGAAATCATGTTTCAAGCCAAAGCAGTCATCATATCTTTAATTAATCAAAGCTATGAGGTGTTTTCCTATTCCGATTCAGACTGGAGTGATGACAAAGATAACAGGAAGAGCACTGTTGCTTTATGTGTTTATTGAAACGCAGCAGTGTCATTGAGTTTAAATAAGGAAGCAGTTGTTGGCATGTCTTCCTGAAGTTGAATACATTACAGCTTCTATGATTTGTCAAGCTCAACAAATTAGCATGCTTATGCTAACTAATTAATAGCAAGTCTGGTATAAATTTAGCTCGGCATCCGGTGGCTTTTGGCGAAGTAAACACATTGTGAGATGTTTTCACTTTCTTAGGGATTAAGTATAAGCTGGAAATCAAGTATTGCAGATCTGTTTACCAAACCTTTGAAGACCAATAACTTTGAATCATGAGGAACAAGTTAGGCATGGTTGAAATCACTAACTAATAAATTAGAAGGTGTATTAGAAGTACTGAATTTAATTAGTTAGTTAGGGGTTATAAAGTTAACTTGTGTTTCAAGTTAACCCTGGTTTGTTAAACCAAAGATAGTTAGAAAGTTAATCATTAAGGCACAAGCAGAAAAAGGCCTTCATGGAATTCAAATTGCTAGAGGAGCGCCAAAAATTAATCATTTAATTTTTGCAGATGATAGCCTCATTTTCTATAGGGATTCTTTTCAAGATTCTCGGACTATTCAGGAAATTCTTAATACTTACCGATCTACTTCTGGTCAACTTATTAATTTGGACAAATCTGAAATCTCTTTTAGCCGAAATGTACCAGATGATCGTAAAATCTTGTTCCAAGGTTGGATGCAAATTAAGGTTGTTGAGTGTCATTCAAAGTATCTACGGCTGCCTGCTTTTGTTGGTAGTCTAAGAAACAAGTTTTCAATTTTGTCCAAGATAGGGTGTGGAAGAAGCTGAAAGGTTGGAAAGAAAAACTTCTATCAACTGCTGGGAGAGAAGTTTTGATCAAATCAGTGGTTCAAGCTATTCCTACGTATGTGATGAGTTGTTTTCTACTTTCAATGGGTTTATGTGAGCATATTGAAAGTATGATTAGTAAGTTCCGGTGGGGTAGCAAACAAGGTGAGCGTAAAATTCATTGGATTAAATGGGAGACATTATACGAAAAAAAGAAAGGTGGAATAGTTTTTCGAACATTTCATGAGTTTAACCTTGCAATGTTGTCTAAACAAGGTTGGCGTATTATGCACAATGATGACTTATTGATCTCACAATCTTTGAAAGCAAGGTATTTCCCTAGAAGCAATTTCTTGAAAGCTTCAACTGGTTACTGCCCAAGTTATACTTGGAGAAGTATCTTGCAAGCATGAGTGGATGTTATTGAGAAAGCTGGTATTTGGAGAGTAGGAGACGATCGTCTAATTAATGTATGGGACGATAACTGCTTCCTTATCAAAATGGGCACAAGATTTGGTCTCCTAAACCCCCTAATTGTGATATTATGTTTGTCTCAGATCTCATTCACCATGACATTCGATGTTGGAATGCTCCATTAATTAATGAAATTTTTCTCCCTTTTGAGGCTCAACAAATTCTTCAATTGCCAATTTCTTTTTTTCAATTGCAAGATGAATTTGTGTGGGATGCTTCACGGTCAGCTACTTTTTATGTGAAAAGTTCATACCATTTCTTAAAGTCAAGGCGTGAAGCAGATGACTCACATAGCTCAATGCAGGATAATAATCACCAAGTGTGGAAAAAATTGTGGAAAATAAAAAGTATTCCAAGACACATCCACTTTTCTTGGAGGATTCTAAATGAAAAACTGCTAGTAAAAAATGATCTTTTTAAAAAATGAATAAGTAGCGATCCATTGTGTGTTCTTTGTGGGGAACATAATGAGACAATTTCACACCTCTTTATGGAGTGTCATTAGTCAAAGAAGATATGGTTTGCTTCCTCTTTAGGTGTGGTATTCAATTCACATGATTCCAGGTACGTTCCTTTTCATAAGTGGCTGGGGGAAAACATTATTAATGTCGATGATGATATTATAGTCCATGTTTTGGCCTTGTGTTATGAGATATGATGTGCTAGAAATAAGAAATGTTTTGAGGAGTCAGAGGTTGATGTGGCTATCTGATGTAGGATTTCTACATGTCATATAACTATGTACACGTGAGTATATATAGGATCGTTTTCCACAGGGAGTTGCGGTATATCATAAGCATGTTCACAATCTTTCACATTAAGGTATCATTTATAAAATGTTTGTTTGTAACACTATATCCATAGATGACAAAAGTAAACACGAGAAGAGATCGAACTATTTCGCTTGCGGTATAAGATAACGAGCAAGCATAACAGCAGCAATCTCTCGATCGATTAACAGACTCTAGCTTTATAACCAATATTATTACAATCATTTCTACAACATCCTTTGTGTCCAAAGCGACATCATTATTTCTAAGTTAGCGTTTAAACATTCGTGTCCAAATCCCTTAAACGATAACAAAGTCGATCGGATAACTTAATCGACCGTGTCCAGCCTGATTAAGTATCCGAAAGCATTAAAATCTTGATTAAAAGTAATTATCAAAGGTTTACAAACTTGTCAAGAGTGATATAACATAAGATAGATTGTTATTCTAGTTCTAGATTCAAGAGTTCGTGTCCAAATCATCTTGAATCTCTTTGAAAGCATTAAAAGCAAGAATAACAACAATATTGAATCATTAAGCTAGAACCTTATATATTAAAAGATCAAAAGATTACATAATAGCTTGATTGTTACCTCAATACTACAAAGAAGGTGATAGTTACACATAGACATGTAAACTAATGCAAGGAATGAAGGAAAGATGAAGATTCCATGCCAAGATCCTTGATGTCTCAATGAATCTAGGGTTGAATCTACTCCTTAATCACTTGCTTTGTGTTTCTCTCTTGGAAATAGCTCTAACCTCTATCTAGAAATTTATAAAAATATCAATGGAATAGTGAATGCCCTAAAAGAGAGGTAAGAATGCCATTTAAATGGCCTGTGTTTTTGTACCTACGCCAATAGCGCAAGATACGCTAATAGCGTGGTAAGTCGGCCTATAATCTGGCCAATGGGCTTGTGCCACGTTGGCCTTGCCCTGCTTCTACGCTTCAGCTACGCTAATAGCGTGGTCCTCTGGAGCTTCTACGCTTATAGCGTAATCCACGCTAATAGCGTGTTTCTTCATGACAGCCACGCTCCAGGTGCGCCTATGGCGTAGCTCTCGGGAGCTTGTACGCTAATAGCTCAGAATACGCTATTAGCGTACTCTTCAAGAGTGCTCCAGATCCTACGCCCCAGGTACGCTAATGGCGTATCTCTCTGACCTTGGGCATTTCTTCATCACGCTAATAGCGTAGGACACGCTAATAGCGTATGACATTGAACTTTGACGTTTCTTGCTCCTTGCTTGTATTTTCCTGCACAAAAAGGGTAGAATAAGGCTCAAAAGCATAAATGACATATTTACACAATAATTGGAGTTTTCCATAGAGAATCTTGCAAAACAAGTCGCTAAAATGCCTAAACTCCTATATGAAATATATCACTTTTAAACACTTATCAAACTCTCCCCAACTTGGCTTTTTGTTTGTCCTCAAACAAATCAATTGAAAAGGAAACTAACAAGGCTTTGGACAAGGTTTTCAACATGGTGTCAAACAATTCAAAACAAAAATAAACAAATGGTGATTCAAATATGATCGCGTGGATAAGCATGAATTCCTCCGCTACTCTAGATTCAAACTAAGAATGCGAAAAATGTCCTAAGCACAAACTATACATCATAAACTTCAAAATATAAACATATCTATCTATGAACCACACCTAACACACTTCTTTAAAAGTAAATACAATGATATGATAACAATAAGTGAGGTAATGAACACACATCCAACAATCATGCTAACATCCTATTTAAGTTAGGTGTCCATCCAAATATCGTCTCAAAAAGCATAAAAGCATGGATCAAAAGGTCTTGCAAGGGTTATAACTTGGCCGGGCTACAAAAGAAATGTCATATGTGGGGCAATTGATTAGAAAGCCTATCAAAGAGGAACATTTTTTTGTATCACAACTTGAAATCCATATACTTCCCTACCAAAATTTACAACCTTTGGTGATTAACAATCAAACTTATAACCTTGACAACTTATTCTATTTTTGATTTTTCTCTATCTTTTTCTTTTCTTTTCTTTTTCAAATGTACAATTTTTTCTTTGATTCATTGTTGTCAGGTTATTTTACAACTTCACCAGAAACTTGACATATAACGCCTCCTTTTCTCCCCAACTTGAATACAACAAAACTCTAATTGAATGTTCCCCTATCCTAAGGCAAGGGACAAAGTACAAAGAGGTTAAGGGTTCAACAAATTAAAAATTATCAAAGTCCTTTCAAAGACAAGCATGAACTGGATTTCTGAAAAATTTCAGACAAATTCACTAAGCATTGTGCTTATGAATATTGACAGTTCATGTTTGAGGACTTGATTCATTAGGCTCAGATTGGGGTATCAGATACTCGTTCTTCTCACAGGTAGGCTTTATGTGGTTAAGTAAGTTACTCTCAATTCAAAAAGTGCCTTGATCCTTTCCATGCTTTCACACAATTCAAAATGATTATCAGATTTAACATAACTAAAACAAGTTAGACGGTGATTATCGGTCTCCAGCATATATACAACAGATTGAAGCTACCTCACATTTATGTTAAGTACTAAGTGGTTCAAAAATATTTATGTTTATGAAAAGAATTAAATGATATATGTTTTGTGCAAGGTACAAGTTTCAAATTCTTATTAAAAACCTAGAATAACAGGAAACCAATACCTTGGCCTTACGCTTTCTCACAAGTAATATCATTATCACTCACCTGCTTTTGCTCAAACATGGCTCCATGGAGCACTTTAAAATTTATTGTTCATGAGCAATTTTCTTTTGAGAGACACAAGCAAGATGTAAACAAAAATTTCATCCAAAGCATAAGTTAAAAACCAAAAAGCTAAGTTATTAAACCAAATATAAAGTAACAAAGTAACAAATCAAGCACTAAAAACCACAGTGCTTGAAGAGTACAAAATACAACCAAATAAACAAATGTTTCAACATGAAATAAAAAACATAGTGAAAGCAAAAAGAAAAACATCACTAAAAACCCAAGATATCACTGATCATCCTCTCCAGCATCATCCATGTCAAGATCCTGGTACACATCATCACCATCAACTCCATCATCATCAGGAGTAGCCTCATCATCCACAGCATCTGCCACCCCCACATAAGGACTTGGCCTGCCCTCAGGCCAATGAACATAGCTCTGGTACTGGTCAGGTGTCATTACCGGGTAATCAGCATTTCCCGGATACATGTGAGCATTGTAGAGGTCCTGATGAATGCCTTGGTTGCTCCTCCAAATTGCCTCGTTTTGATCCATCAAAAAGCTGTTCTGGTCCCTTACATACTGGTTATGCATCTGCTGCTCCAGCATAAAGGTCTGCAAACCTGAAAAATCAAAAGAACCAGTGCCCTCAGATGGGCCAGCCTCATCATCAGAGAAATGGTATTGAGCTGCCCTATTCTCTGCTTTCACCCAGGTACGGATAGAAGTGTCAGTAATGGTCCCCTCAATGTCTTCATCAAAGGGTCCAGAAATGGGCACTCCATAGGCCTTCAGCAATCCCATGATAAGTCCCGGGTAGAACAAAGCAACCTTTTTAGCACCTGTGGCAACCTTCAAAGCCACAGCTTTCATCTCATTGGCTATGATGCGAGCAATATCAACAGGCACTTCTTTCATAATGCACCAGATGAGTGGCAGAACGGCTTTTGGGGCATCGGATGTATGGGCTCTAGGAAGGGCATTGTGGACAAGAAACTGGAATACTAAGCGGGCCTTAGCAGTCATCTCCTTTGTGAGAGCATGTCTAACCTCTCCCTTATCATTCTTTACAAAGCACCTACCCTTGTTCATGATATCCCGCTCAATTTGGTCAAACTTCCGGTTCCCCTGAGCATTTCTCTTAGCATAAGTACATAAAGAGGGCATAGTGGGATCAGGTGAAGGCTCAAGGTTTAAAGCATTGTCAAGGAAATCATTAATGGAATCCCTATCAAATGGGATTTGCTTCCCTCGGACATAAGAAGTCCAAGAGAAAGCATCAGCAAGGGTGGTTGGGGAGGCATCAGGGACAGCATTACAATAGAACTCCTTGATTAGGTCAGTGTTAATTTCAGTACTGGGAACAAGGAGTTTGGTCCATTTGCGACCAGTGAAAATGTGGAGCAAATCAGAGAATTCACCACCTGGTTGAATGTCAAATGTTCTCTCATGCCAGGTTTTGTACTGTGCCATCTTTTTAAACCTAGCAGAGTGGGCATGGGTGGGAAAACGGTTAGGGTTGACTGGTGGGGCTGAGGTGGAGGCAGATTTACCTCTTGGACGTTTGGTCCCGGTAGTTTTTTCAACATTTTTCGGTGCATCTGCAACAAAACCAGGAAACACCAACATATTGCATAGAAAATATTAGCACAAACTAAAATTGGTCATTTAAAAACATCAAAAATTTTGAAAATCTGGGTAAGTATGAAGAACTACGCTATTAGCGCCTGCCACGCTAATAGCGAAATTTTCTGGAAAAATTTCGCTATTAGCGTAGATTTCGCTATTAGCGTATTTCTTCGTACCTGCAATTTTCAAATTTTCAAAATTCTTGTTCCTGCAATTTCTCAGCACAAACCAGCAATTTTCAGCCCTAGGTTTCATCCTATGTCTCTAAAACACAATTTAATCGTGAAAAGGAATCAGAATCACAACATTGGCACACAAATCATTCAAAACCCTTATTTTTCAAATTTTTACAAAATGGGTCAAAATCAAAAGATGAATGTTTGTTGCATGTGGGTTATGATTCTTGTTCCTTTTCAAACTATAATCAATGAATAACAGTCTCTAATCACAAATCAAATATCTAACCCTAACCTAACCATCTCTAATCATGTCAAAAACATGGATTTTTTTTTAAATTTAGAACAAGGAAAGAGAGGAGAAACAGACCTGTTAATCAGCGAGAAGATGCAAGTGCAAGACAAGAATTAATGAGAAATGGATGCTTGACTTGAATTGAAAAGTGGGTTTGTGAATTAGGGTTGTATGTGAGTAAGAGAAGTTTTTGTGTGTGAGAGTGAGAAAAGGGAAAAAGAAACCGTAAAAAGGGAGTGAATGAGAAGTTGTGGGAAGTTAAGGGGAGTTAATCCCCTGGGCCCACCAAATTTTTTTTTCTCCCACGCCAAACTCACGCTATTAGCGTGGCTCTCTGGAGCTCCCACGCTAATAGCGTAAAATACGCTAATAGCGTGAAGCTTCAGGATCAGTTTTTCAAAGTTTTTCATTTCTGCTTGTAAATGCTTATGTACTACTACTATATGCAATAAACATAAAAGTACTTACAAAACTGGGTGTGCCTCCCAGCAAGAGCTTGTTTTACGTCCTTAGCTTGACGCATTTTGAAGAAATCATGGCTCGATTAGTGAAATCGTCGTCAAACACCGATCAATTTCACCACCGAAGTAGGGCTTAAGTCTCTGCCCATTCACAGTCCAGTTGGCTTTTGTGACTGGATCCTCAAGCTCAACAGCTCCATATGGTTTGACCTCTTTAACCATGAAAGGTCCGGACCACTTAGACTTCAATTTGCCCAGAAACAGTCTTAGTCTTGAATTGAAAAGTAACACCATTTGCCCCGGCATGAATTGTCTCAGAATGATCTTCTTGTCATGATACTTCTTGGTCCTTTCTTTGTAGAGCTTTGAAGATTCATAAGCTTGATTTCTCAATTCTTCAAGCTCATGCATTTGAACTTTTCTTCTTTCACCGGCCTTCTCTTGATCAAAGTTTAGGAACTTCAATGCCCAAAATGCTTTATGTTCGAGCTCGACCGGTAAGTGACAAGATTTGCCATAGACCATTTGAAAAGGAGTGAGGCCTATAGGAGACTTGTATGCAGTCCTATATGCCCACAAAGCTTCATCAAGTTTAGCCGACCAATCCTTCCGAGATGTAGAGACCGTCTTCTCAAGTATTCGTTTGACCTCCCGGTTGGAAACTCCGGCTTGTCCATTCGTTTGCGGATGATACGGTGATGCTACTTTGTGCTTGACTCCATAATGATCTAGGGCCTTGGCAAGTTGTGTGTTGCAAAAGTGTGACCCTCCATCACTAATAAGAACTCTTGGTGTACCAAACCGGGTGAAAATATTCTTCTTTAGGAACTTCACTACCGTCTTGCTATCGGCTTTAGGCGATGCTACGGCTTCCACCCACTTTGAAACATAATCAACAGCTACCAAGATGTACTCATTTGAATATGATGAAGGAAAAGGGCCAACAAAATCTATACCCCCACAATCAAATACTTCCACTTCAAGGATGAGTTGTAGAGGCATCTCATTTCTCTTTGACATTGATCCGGTTCTTTGGCATTCATCACAATGCTTGCAATGTGTATTGGCATCTTTGAAAAGAGTTGGCCAATAGAACCCGGATTGAAGTACCTTTGTGGCGGTTCTTTCCCCGTTGAAGTGACCTCCATAGGGCGAATTATGACATTGCCATAGGATCTTCTTCGCCTCTTCATCATCCACACACCTACGCAAGAGATTGTCCGCTCCAATTTTGAACAAATAAGGCTCATCCCACACATAGTGGTTAGCATCATGGAGGAACTTCTTGCGTTGTTGCCATTCAAAATCTTCCGGAATGAACCCGGTTGCTTTGTAGTTCACCATGTCGGCAAACCACGGTCTCACATTGATTGCAAGCAACCTTTCGTCGGGAAATTCTTCACGAACTTCCAGTTCATTCTTGGTTACCTCATTGTTTGTCAACCTTGAAAGGTGATCAGCTACAAGATTCTCCGTGTCTTTCTTATCTTTGATCTCTAAGTCAAACTCTTGAAGCAACAACATCCAACGGATGAGCCTTGGCTTTGAGTCGGACTTAGTAAGGAGATACTTGATAGCTGCATGGTCAGTATAAACAACAATTTTGGAACCTACAAGGTAAGAACGAAATTTCTCCATTGCATAAACTATTGCAAGTAACTCTTTTTCAGTTGTGGCATAATTGATTTGTGCCTCATTTAAGACCTTACTTGCATAGTGAATAGCATGAAAAAAAATTTCCTTACGTTGACCCAAGACCGCACCAACAGCATAATCACTTGCATCACACATTAATTCAAAATTTAAATTCCAATTAGGAGCAATGATTATTGGTGCAGTGGTCAATCTTTCTTTCAAAGTTTCAAATGCTAAAAGACATTCATTATCAAAAATAAAAGACTTATCTTTGTTGAGCAAGTTGCTCATAGGCTTTGCTATCTTTGAGAAGTCTTTAATGAATTTCCGGTAAAATCCGGCATGACCAAGAAAACTCCGAACACCTTTGACATTCACCGGTGGTGGAAGCTTCCCAATAAGATCGACCTTAGCTTGGTCTACCTCAATACCCTTAGCAGAAATCTTATGACCAAGGACAATACCCTCGGTAACCATGAAGTGACATTTCTCCCAATTGAGCACCAAGCTAGTTTCAATACACCGTTTCAGCACGGCATCCAAGCTATTCAAACACATATCAAATGACGAACCGAAAACTGAGAAATCATCCATGAACACCTCCATGCATTTACCAATAAAGTTGGAGAAGATTGCTTGAACACACCGTTGAAAAGTTGCGGGTGCATTACACAAGCCAAATGGCATTCTTCGATAAGCAAAAATACCAAAGGGGCAAGTGAAAGCCGTCTTCTCATGATCATCTGGGTTCATGGCGATTTGATTGTAACCGGAGTAACCATCTAGGAAGCAATAAAAGGATTGACCGAAGAGTCTTTCAAGCATTTGATCCATGAAGGGCAAGGGGAAATGATCCTTCCTTGTTGCTTGATTGAGTCTTCTATAATCTATACACATCCTCCATCCGGTGACGGTTCTAGTTGGGATCAACTCATCTTTATCATTAGTGATCACCGTCATTCCTCCTTTCTTGGGAACTACTTGAACCGGGCTTACCCAAGCACTATCCGAGATAGGATAGATCATGTCGGCTTCAAGTAACTTCACTACTTCCTTTCGCACCACCTCTTTCATGTTTGGATTTAAGCGGCGTTGTGGTTGTGCTACCGGCTTGAAGTTTTCTTCCATCATAATCTTGTGCATACAATAAGATGAACTTATCCCTTTCAAGTCGGATAACTTCCACCCTATCGCTTCCTTGTTGGCATTGAGGACCTCTACCAACTTTGTTTCTTCATCGATGGACAAGGAGCTACTAATGATCACCGGTTTTGTACCATCTTTCTCAAGAAAAACATATTTCAAATTAGATGGTAAAACATTTAATTCTACCTTGGTGTCATCAACTTTTGCTTCTTCCTTGGATTCTTCTTTCAAATCTTCAAGTATGGCTTGATTAGGAAGAACCTCCTTCAAGGAATCTAGCTCATTCAAACACTCTTCAATGGCACTTGCTTCGTCTTCATCAATAGCATTGAGTGCGTCCACCAAAGCACTCTCAAGGGGTGTTCTATTGTGCAATTGCTTCCGAGTAGTCAAGATGACTTCTTCGGTTGCATCCATTTTGAAACATGCACCCTTGTCTTTCGAGTACTTCAAAGCTTCTCGGATGTTGAAGGTAACCTCTTCATCATTTACCTTGACCTTCATGATATTATCATCAAGATCAATCATCATCCGAGCCGTTTGCATGAAATTCCTTCCCATTAAGATAGGCACATCCTCATCTTCTTCGACATCCATAACCACAAAGTCAGCCGGAAAAATAAATTTGTCCACTTTTACAAGAACATCTTCGGCCATACCTAGTGGTTTTGCAAAGGATTTGTCGGCCAATTGCAACATCATCCTAGTCCGCTTTATACAAAGGTCACCAACTCTTTTGGCAACGGACAAAGGCATGAGATTGATGCTTGATCCAAGATCAAGTAGTGCTTTACCTACATGTGTTGTTCCAATAGCTACCGGTAGAGTGACTCTTCCCGGATCTTGCTCTTTCTTAGGCAACGTTCTTTGAATGATAGCACTAGAATTGGCATCAATTTGGATTGTCTCTTCATCGTTAACTCTTCTTTTCTTGGAAAGGATATCTTTCATGAACTTCGCATAGACCGGCATTTGCTCCAAGGCTTCTGAGAATGGTATATCAATTTGCAACTTCTTGAAGAGTTCAAGAAACCTTGCGTATTGCCGCTCTTTGTCTTTCTTCGATGGAGCATGTGGGTATGGTAAGCGTTGAGCCACCACTTGCTTCTCAACTTCTTGTTTCTTCCCTTGGTCTTTCCCCACATCTTTATTCTTCCTCTCCATCTCCTCTTGTTCCACTAGTTCTCTTTTTTGATTTTTTTTCTTTTTCAACTAATTCTTCTTTATTCTTTATATACACTTCCTTCTCTATCTCTACCTTATCCTCCTCGAACTTCTCTTTTACCTCCTCATTGACAACTTCATCATCCTTCTCTTCAACAACAATATCTACACCTACCCCTTTACCTACTACTCTACCACTCCTTGTAGCAATAGCTTTTGACTGCTATGCCTTGTGATGCTCCTTAGGATTTGGTTGACTGTTAGTGGTGAAAGTTCCCACTTGCGGAGGACCTTGAGCCATTTGTTGTGCTAACTGACCAACTTGCGTTTCAAGGCCTTTGATGGACGCGTCGGTGTTTTTCTGGTTAGCCATGGACATTTGCATGAATTGCTTCAAGGTTTCTTCGGTGCTTTGGGAATTGTTAGGTTGTTGGGGGTTATTTGGTGGTGGAAATTGGTATTGATTATTGAAGGGTTGTTGGAATTGAGGGAAAGGTTGTTGGTAGAAATTTGATTGCGGATATTGGTAGTTATTGTTGTAGGGTGTTCTCCAAGGTCTTTGTTGGTTTTGATTGGCCGGATATCTTCCTTGGAAGTTGGAAGTACCCAGATTTTGAGCTTGTTGTGAAGTTCCGGCTTGTTGTGGTTGGTTAGGTCTTTGTTGGTTTCCCACATAATTTACCTCTTCTTCGAAAGAACCGGGTGTGGGACAAAAGCCGGTGGGATGATCTCCCGTGCAAAGTTCACAAGCATTTACCTGAGATGTTCCTCCTTCTTGTTTGAGAGATTCAAGAATTTGTTTTGGCATAGCTCTCATCTCCTTTTGCATGGCTTCTAGTTCAAGGATATCGGCTTTCCTTTGATTAGGATTCCGGTTGTGAGAAGATTTTCTTGTGTTGAGAGCCATTTGGTTAATGATTTTGACAGCATCAGCTGGACTTTTCAAAGCAATAGATCCTCCAGCACTTGCATCTAGCATCGTCTTGGACATGTCTTGAAGCCCTTGACGAAATAAGTAGATTTGCATCTGGCTATCATAACCATGCTTAGGACAGCTCCTAAGCAAAGACTTGTATCGCTCCCATGCATCACATAAAGACTCACTTTGGCCTTGAGAAAAAGTTGTGAGTGATGTTTTAGCTTCAAGATGCCTATCCTCCGGAAAGAACCTCTCTTGAAACATTTTCTCCAATGCAGGCCAATCTTTCATCAAAGAAGTAGGTTGATCTAAGTACCATTCCTTATCCTTACCAATCAAAGAGTGAGGAAATAATTTGCAAAACATTGGTTCTTCCTCATCTTCCTTCATACCAAGAGTACCGGCGGTAACATAGAAATTTGTGAGATGCTTGTAAGAGTCTTCATGATCCATTCCAGTGAATTGATTCTGAGTTATCAAATTTATCAACCCCGATTTCAACTCGACTTGCTTGGCATTTTGATTACCAAGGT
Source organism: Medicago sativa (assembly GCF_051527215.1). Classification (NCBI taxonomy): domain Eukaryota; kingdom Viridiplantae; phylum Streptophyta; class Magnoliopsida; order Fabales; family Fabaceae; genus Medicago; species Medicago sativa. Next base: position 9,717,250 of record NC_140754.1, read on the forward strand.
TAGCAAGCCTTCTTGGACTAACCCAACTTGGAAGAGCATTCTCATCTTCATTAGCCATAGTTACAATAGTTTCCGTTTTCGGTGATGATGGTGGAGTTGTGTGTAGAGAACCACCCGGAGTAAGTGTATGAACCGAACCCGAAGGAGAGTGAATAGAACTAGATGATTCTGGCTGAGCCAGCCTGGCTAATCTCTTAGCTTCCTTTGCTTGCTTCTTAAGTGACCTAGCAGTTTTCTCTATTTCTGGATCAAATTGAAGGTCTTCATTAGAAACGGTACCTCGCATATACAAAGTTTACCAAGACTATACCAGGTGGTTAGCATCAAAAATAATGAATGATATATGTGTATAAGTATATGCATGAAAGAATTTTGTGCAAAATTGACTTAACATGACAAAATTGTTTCAAAACTTATAATATATAAAAAAAAACGCTACTCCCCGGCAACGGCGCCATTTTGATGTAGGATTTCTACATGTCATATAACTATGTACACGTGAGTATATATAGGATCGTTTTCCACAGGGAGTTGCGGTATATCATAAGCATGTTCACAATCTTTCACATTAAGGTATCATTTATAAAATGTTTGTTTGTAACACTATATCCATAGATGACAAAAGTAAACACGAGAAGAGATCGAACTATTTCGCTTGCGGTATAAGATAACGAGCAAGCATAACAGCAGCAATCTCTCGATCGATTAACAGACTCTAGCTTTATAACCAATATTATTACAATCATTTCTACAACATCCTTCGTGTCCAAAGCGACATCGTTATTTCTAAGTTAGCGTTTAAACATTCGTGTCCAAATCCCTTAAACGATAACAAAGTCGATCGGATAACTTAATCGACCGTGTCCAGCCTGATTAAGTATCCGAAAGCATTAAAATCTTGATTAAAAGTAATTATCAAAGGTTTACAAACTTGTCAAGAGTGATATAACATAAGATAGATTGTTATTCTAGTTCTAGATTCAAGAGTTCGTGTCCAAATCATCTTGAATCTCTTTGAAAGCATTAAAAGCAAGAATAACAACAATATTGAATCATTAAGCTAGAACCTTATATATTAAAAGATCAAAAGATTACATAATAGCTTGATTGTTACCTCAATACTACAAAGAAGGTGATAGTTACACATAGACATGTAAACTAATGCAAGGAATGAAGGAAAGATGAAGATTCCATGCCAAGATCCTTGATGTCTCAATGAATCTAGGGTTGAATCTACTCCTTAATCACTTGCTTTGTGTTTCTCTCTTGGAAATAGCTCTAACCTCTCTCTAGAAATGTATAAAAATATCAATGGAATAGTGAATGCCCTAAAAGAGAGGTAAGAATGCTATTTAAATGGCTTGTGTTTTTGTACCTACGCCAATAGCGCAAGATACGCTAATAGCGTGGTAAGTCGGCCTATAATCTGGCCAATGGGCTTGTGCCACGTTGGCCTTGCCCTGCTTCTACGCTTCAGCTACGCTAATAGCGTGGTCCTCTGGAGCTTCTACGCTTATAGCGTAATCCACGCTAATAGCGTGTTTCTTCATGACAGCCACGCTCCAGGTGCGCCTATGGCGTAGCTCTCGGGAGCTTGTACGCTAATAGCTCAGAATACGCTATTAGTGTACTCTTCAAGAGTGCTCCAGATCCTACGCCCCAGGTACGCTAATGGCGTATCTCTCTGACCTTGGGCATTTCTTCATCACGCTAATAGCGTAGGACACGCTAATAGCGTATGACATTGAACTTTGACGTTTCTTGCTCCTTGCTTGTATTTTCCTGCACAAAAAGGGTAGAATAAGGCTCAAAAGCATAAATGACATATTTACACAATAATTGGAGTTTTCCATAGAGAATCTTGCAAAACAAGTCACTAAAATGCCTAAACTCCTATATGAAATATATCACTTTTAAACACTTATCACTATCACTATTCAAAAGGCACAAAGATCTATTGGGAATTTTAAGAGTGCTAGTACGGTGTTGGTAGAGACACTAAGTGGAGGTCCAATTTTGCCAATATCTGATGTTCATTGGACACCTCCTTTTAGTGGTTTATATAAGCTTAATGTTGATGCAGCAGGTCCGGTAGAGGGTGATAAGTGGGGTATTGGTGTTGTGGTGAGAGATAATGAAGGTGTTGCCGTTGATGCTAGTTTCTGACAAGTCTTTTCATTACAAGATTCAGAGGTTGCAGAAGCTTTAGCTATGTGGAAGGGTCTGGAATTTGCAAAAGACATGTCTTTTCTGAATCTTATAGCAGAATCAGATGCTTCTAATGTGGTTTTAGCGTTAAATGCTCACCAACAATCTCCCAACTATGTTGGCTCTATTATTCGAGATTGTATTAGTTTTTAGGGTAGTTTTCGTAGTTTAAATTTTTTGCATGTTAGGCGTGAAGCCAACCAAGCTGCTCATTATTTAGCTAAATATGCTCTTAAGAATTCATATTTCATATGGATCGAAGAAAAGCCGCCTTATATTTCTGCAGTCTTGGCATTTGATTTGTTGTCAGACCTTTGTTAATGAAATTGTCTTTAAAGTAAAAAAAAAAATATATATATATAGTTAGAAAGTTGTTTCAAGTTTACTTGATTAATAAGCAATCAAGTAAAATTTTGATTTTCATTCAATTCACTTCAATTTCTCTAAACCTTATTCTCCTTAAAACACCCCAAATCTTTCTTTGCCCTATCAAATTAAATACAAACCAACAAAACCAATCTCAGGTAGCTTATCACAATCCACAACATGTTTCCTTTCCTATAGCGCGAAAGCTTATCCCACATCGGACGTTTGAGAAGCTTAGAAAGGCAAACTACCATATAAATAAAGCCTACAACACAATTTCAAAGAATAAATATAAATAAAGCCTACAACACAATTTCAAAGAATAAATGTGTGCAGTGCGTTCTTATACAAGAAAAGGATTACTAGGCATTAGGCCGTATCTTAATCCTTCAAAAAGTATATTCTTTTTTGAAGGGTTAAGTATGTTCTAATATCTACTAGTTTTTTATTTTTAGGAAATTTATTACTTTGAGGGAAATTAGTTTTATTTTTTTTTAAAGTCTAAAATAATTAAAAAAAATATTTTAGATTTTTAGTTTTTTCAAAAAAAAATTAAAAAACTAGTTCAATACTTCCTACAAGAATTAAGAAAAATGTTTTTCCATTAAATTTGTCAATCAACATTCACTTTTCAAAATCGTTTAGTTAATTAGGTGTATTTTTATGAAAATTTATTCATCCACAAATCACTTTGTATTTGATCCTCGGTAACATATGGATCGAACATAATCACCCTTTATCACTTATCGTTGGTATCAACTGTGTTGAACATCGATGCAATAACAGTGTTCACAAACCGACTCTTTTGATGATCGTTGATCTTGATAACATGTTACAAATATTTAGCAATGTATGGTAAATCATTACACTCCCAAATGTAAACCAAATTCAATATGTCTTTCTAGAAGCAAGAACCGTTGAAACCAACGCTTGCATTCAAGAACTTCGGTCTCATTCTTGTGTCGGTACCAACAACATCAGAAAAAGAATTGTACAGGTACTCATGGTCGGTCATCCATGAATTATGTGACTATGTTGACCATTTATTGACCAATCACTACAAGAAATGTTGCATTTTGCCAGGGGCAGAAGCCCTGGTAAAATGCTAAAAGCCTTGGCAATTGGACGTTTGCCAGGGGTTTTGCCAGGAGCAGAATCACTAGCAAATCTGCTCATCGCAAATTGTCCTGCCATGGGTTTAGCTCCTGGCAAAATGCGCTCCTGGCATAGGCCCTGGCACAACCCCTGGCAAATTGTGTCTGCATGATTGCAGGCTTTTATGACACATTCTGGTCAATGCAGGCTTTTGCAGACATCACATCAGTCATCTTCAAAACATGCCAGGGACATTGCGAGGGGTTAACCCCTGGCAAATTGTGTACGAATTTTTTTTAAAAAAATGTTTTTTATTTGTTTAAAAAATTAAAATATTAAAATTTAATAATTAAAATAATTTTAAAAAACATTTTAATTTTTTTTTCGAAAAATAATTAAACAGTTGGCCAAATGCTATGTTTTAGAGAGAGATTTGTGCAACAGAATGCTATGTTTTAGAAAATCATTTGTGCATCCAAGAATCAATTTTAACCCATTAGGTGAAAATTTCAAGCAAAAGTATAGCATGAAAAGTGTGGAGAAAGGGGTGAAAATTTAATGTTGAGTTCAAGTAAAACTCAAAAAAAATTAGAACTGCAAATATTATTAATCAGTGGTGTAGAATCCTGAATCTTGATAGTACTGAAACAATTAACCTCAATATTAATGTAGACAAATCCCTATCAGTTTCTTGCATGTGTTTCACATTGGCAAGAAATCAGTTTCCTACATGTATAAACTGATAAATTAAGAAGTAAGAACGATAACCAAATACCGTCTTCAGCACTTGAGTCAGAGCTTGCACAATGATGAAAGTTGTATCTCTTTTAGTGTCATTAAAATATAATGGCAAACCTATCATCATTGGTCTCCTCGCCTGTTAAGTCAAGAAGCGGCTGAGCGCATGCAATCAACATTGGCATAATTTTATCTATAAATTTGTCAACACTCACTTTTGGGCATTGACAGATTTGATCCAAAGCCTGCACAATATTCATTCAGTCAGCAATGTTAAGTTTCAACTAGCGTTATAATGGTAAATGGCCTATCATTGATTTCAAAATATACCTTTAAAATGATACATTTTGTCAAGTATTCTGTATTGCTCAATTTTCCATCAAGTGATATTAGAGATTCCACCACCTTCAAATGTTACAAGAAAAATTAGCACAATAAGAAATCATTGCATAATTATTTGGCAATCATTAAGATATATTACAAATCACAAATCACACTATATAATTTGAGTCAATTCAAAAAAGAATTAGAAGAAATACTCACCTGAACAGCGTCCTGCTCTTTGAAATCATCTGGCCCAACTTTCCTGACAAGATAAACCATGCATTCTTGACATTTGGCACAGAGCAACAAATTGGGTAATCTATACGTATTGGACAAAATAGCTTTCAATGCTTCCTATGTCATTCCTAGACTTCAGATATTAACAAGTACCTGCATTGAAACTGCAAACGATTTCACGGTATCAATAGCTTCGACCTGCAATGATTTTTCAAAACTTCAACACTCAAGAATGACGTACAAAGTTGTGCCACATTGTAAACAATCCACACACAAGCAGTAACAATTGGTCATACCTTTGGGACAACAAGGTCAAATGCCGCACCAGTTTTATCATCATTAACGCGAACAAACTTCATATCTTCAGAACAGTTTTCCAAAGAACTTGATAATTGAACAAGTCATTTGCACAGTTCAAGGAGTCCTATAATTATCACAATGTACATAGAACATGTATCAACTCAATACAATTCATATACATGAAGAACAAGATGATATATTGCTGCAATTAGAAAGCATCCAATATTGTTTCCTAAATTTACTCTAAATCTTACCAATTATCAAAATCTAAACACATAATCATAAATTGATATTAAAATCAAAAAACACGATTTAGTATTTATATAAAAAAAATTCCAATGAAACAGACCCAAATTACTCGCAGCATCAAGCATTGATTTCCATTATTTTCCACTAGCTTTGCCAAACCTAATTGAAATTCACAGAAAATCACATAAGAAAACTCAAACAACGTTCAAATTTCACAAAAATACTCAAGAACAATAACATTAGATAACAAAACACACCACAATAACAGATTTATTGCTAGGATTATCCTTCTTGAACATTTCTCTGAACTCAGACCTAAAAATCAACAAAAAAACGTAACTCCAATCAGAATCAAATCGAACTTCACCGCATCAAATCCGTTACGCTAAATGAGAAATGATAACGCATAGAACAGATTCAAACAATTTTGATCACCGAAACTTACATGAAAGGAGGAGGAAGAAGACAACACATAACAGAATACACAGGAAGGTTAAAAATGCAATCAAACTGAATTTAAACAATTATAACATTTATGTCAACACTACTACAAAAATCACACTTCAACCGAGAAATAGTTTAGAGTTTTCTTTCGAAAATGTGGCTTAGAACTTTCTACAAGAAAAACATAATTAAAACCACTGAAACAATATTTATGATCAATATCAACACAATTTAATGCAAAAATTCGTATTTGAAAGAGGGAGGAAAATTAGGGTTCAATACAAATTCAGGCTTTTTGCTTTTAAGTGTACAAATTGAGCATGAAGATGAAATTAACAACAAGGTAGTTCAATCTATATCAAAATAAAAGATTTCTCAACTTAAACAAGGAGAATAAAGTTTGACCTTCAATCAACAAAAAAGATAAATTAAAGAATTAAGTGAGTATGTTAAAGAAGAGGTGGCTTACCATGAACAAAGAGAATACAACAATGAAGCTGCAACTCCGGCGCGGTGGCTGTTGATGACAGCACGGCGGCGGGAGAAAAATGGGTGACGCGAAAAGTTTCTCTTTTGGTGAAACTAATTGGACCAATAGAAAGCTCTCGTCGAGGAGATGAAGAAAATGGTATTACTTTGTTCGATTGGTGAAAACGGCAGCCGAAACAGCACCGGAAAGATGAGGGTGGTGGTGGTTTAATGGAGGAGGCTTTGTTCTTATTTCAATAGAGGAGAGAGAGAGAGAGAGTAAAAATGAAAAATGAATTAGAAGGGGGAAGGGGAGTCTGACGAGAGAGAGAGAGAGAGAGAGAGAGAGAGAGACAAGGGAAAGGTTATGTGGTCCATGTGACCACTAGAAAAATGAGAGAAAAGAATCATTATGTGTGGGCCCTTTCAATTTCCCAGGGGTTATGACAAGTTGCTCCTGGCAAATGTAGCCAGGGTTTATGCGAGGGTCATGCTCCTGGCAAATTTACCAGGGCTTCCTGCTCCTGGCATAATTCCCTGGCTAATTGCAACATTTCTAGTAGTGAATCTTAACAAAGTATTTTATTATGCCTAACACTTAATTTGAATTAAGATTGGACGGTTCAGATTCCAACTCAACGTAGCGTCATTATTTGTTTGTTTTTTGCACCATTATATCTCTATCCAACAACGGCAATAATGCGTGAAATTGTGACTATATGAATTCAAAGAAAAACAAAGCAACTTCACATTTATCCAACCATTGATCACACCAGATTCAATAAATTACAAATGGCTTTAAAACATAGCAATCAACATCATTGAATCAAAGATTAAAAAAACAATTGGACTAAAATAAACAGGTAATTGTATATACATAATGCACAAACTTTCTTTATGAAAGGGGTATTTAAGGAAAGATCCTTTCGTTTGTATTACATGAGTGAATTCCATGTTCTTTGCAATTAAGTAAAGAATTTCTCTTAAATTAAATGTGATGCTAACTTGCACTGAAGGACATGTTAAGAAATTCAAAGATATCCACATTTTTAACATAAAGTTTGTATCTTTAGTAGACTCAATCAATAAGATATGCAAAGATATGCCTTGGCCATCTGTTGCATTAACAACATTATTGCTCACATTTTTGAAGTCCTTTATTCATCAACTTCTGTATGTGTTTATCAATCACAATTTTACAATAGTCTAATTTCTTTCATGTTACTTGAGTTCTCATGTTCTCCCTTGTGTGATTGCAACATACTAAGTTCATCCATGTATCATGAGTTACGATGGAAATCTAGTAGTTCCTTGTAACAGAATGTTTTGATGATGCCTAACTAATCTACTAAACTAGTTAGGAAAATGAATGTCTGTGCCAATTACCATTTTACCCTTATTGGGGGTATTTTGGTAAAATAATTATTTGTCTTGCTTGCCCTATATATATGTGTAAAGAGAAAGAAAAAAAAACAGAAAAAAGGGAAAAGAGAGAGAGGGTCGGGAAGCAGAGAAAGAAAGGGGATGAGAGAAAGAGAGAAACGATTTCTCTCCCTAAAACTCATGTTCTTCCTTCTTCTTCCTTCTTCCGTTTTCATTTCTGCTTCATCAAAGGTAGTAACAACCCTTCTTCTTTTGTTTTTCATTTTCATTTTCTTCTTCATCAAAGTTAATTTCTGGGGTTGATTAATTTATTTAGTTTTTCAGCAATCTAATGCCATGCATGTCTCAGATAGAATGAATTTTGTGTGTAATCTGTTTTATTTTTGTTTTAGCTTTTGTGTTTTGGTGATTCTGGGTTTTTTTTGTTGTTGATTCTGTTTTTGGTGTGATTATGTTTTTGTTTTTGTTGTTTTTGGTTTCCTTTCCCTCATGCATGTAGAAATTTGATGAATTTAGAGTTAGATTTTCATTTGGGGGAAAAGGGAATTTTTATGGTTTTATGAAATTGAGTAATAAACAGTAAAGTAATATATGTCCCAAAACATGAATTCATGATTATGCTTCTTTTTTCATTGTATAGGTGATTATGCTTAAATTCATCAATGTAATATTCTCTGGTTTGAGTGCTGAATCTAATTCTAATCTTGCATGTGGGTTTGATTGAAAATTTGTGAAGGATTTGTGAGAAGAATGTTAAGTTTGGGTAAGAGGGGTCTGAGGTCGAGAGTGAGGCAGAGGGAGAAGAGTAGAAGAAATGGAATTAGGGTTCTGAGAAAGAAGAAGTAACTAAAGAAAAATTAGGGGTTCTTCAAGACTGAGTAATTGGAGATGGAAGCTAGGAACTTAAGGAAACAAGAGCACCAGAGCTTGCTGCCATCACCATAAAGAATTAAAGGTGGGTTTTCCTTTCCCTCATCCCTCATGCATAATCTAAATCAACTAATTTAGGGGTTATGAGACATGAAATTGATTGATGAAAAGTAAACTGTTCATTATGCATGTTTGATTTTAAGAATTGAAGTTATTGCGTTGATTTGTTTGTGTATTTTTACTAAATTGATTTTGTGTGAATGATAGCATGATTGAAAGGTTTATTGATTTAGCCACTGGAATAATTTGATTGAATGGGTTTTATGGTGAAGTGATTCTTATTGTATATGAAAAAGGAGATTATAAAAATGAGCTAGGTTTTTCTTAAAATTACTGCAGAAAATAGCTTCAGTGCAGGATTTTTAATAATTTATTGATTTTGAATTTTTAGACGGGACCAGTTGCATAAGTTGCAGTTATAAGCTGGCTGCATACAGTAAAATAATCAGAAATGTTTGATTTCATATGAATGATTCAATCATAGGTTTTATGGACTGCTGTGCTGGAATTGGTTTCTACAGATCAGTTTTAGTGTTAGATTTTTCTGAAATTGATTACTTTGAATTTGGATATGGGACCAAATTCATTGTCTTCATGTGAGTATTGGTCATGTATAGAAAAATTTACAAAAATTTATAACTTCAATTTATATGTCTTTGTGGCTTTGAATGACAGATGATTAACTCATTTTTTTTTTTATGTTTCACATATATTGCTTCTACTAATTGAGTGAATTATATGTTCAGGTTCCTCCAGAACTGCAAGTTTCTTTTATTGCAGCAGTTGATAAAGGAAACATAAGAAGCATGCCAACATAGTGAATAAAAAGGTTCTAAAATATTTATCTAAGATTTGATATGTTATGGATCATGTTATTTTATAATTATATGCATGTAATATCTAAATATTTCCTAATGATATGATCCCTGTTGCTTTTTTTTTTTATTTTGACAAAATGTTTTCTGTTACTTGACAGGGATGTTGGCAGTAATATCGCATTGAAAATTCTGAAGCGTGTAGAAAAAGGTTGGGGTCAAGGAAGTATATCGAGTTTGCTGCCTCAAAAGAATGATTTTCTTGATTACTAAGGTAGCAGTTTATGTTGGTTTGAGGTTAGGAGATGGTTATTGGTTTGTTTTGTTGTTTGATTGTGGTTTTGGATACACTTTGATCATGTCTATGCGAACTGCGTGCTGCAATTTAGAACTATATGATTTGTACTAAACTTTTATTTTATTAATATGTTTTATTTGGTATGATGATTAAAGGAAACTGATAAGGTTGGTGAAGCAATATGGTGAAAGAAAATGGGCTCAAATAGCTGAGAAGTTAGAAGGAAGGGTTGGCAAGCAGTGTAGAGAGCGATGGCATAATCATTTGCGTCCTCAGCTGCTTTAACAAGATCATTCAAGCAGTATCTGACTGAGGATCAAATTTTCAGGTTTTCTAACTACACTTTGACTGTGTTTGGATATATTAAGCGCTTATACCATTCACACTTATCATATAAGTGCTTATATATAAGCTATTTCTATAACAAGATAAAAAAAAAGTCAAATTGTTTTTATATAAACTATAATCTATTTTCATAAGCTATATTGGAGAGCTTATGAAAATAAGCTGAAAACAACTTACAAACATGTCATAAATTGTTTCCATGAGCTCCTTCAGACAATCCTAGAAGTGTTTATGGCAGTGGATAAACTCAAACAATCCAATCCAAACATGGTCTAATTATCTGTAGATTTTAATGATTGTAAAGTGCTTTATTTAAAATGGAAAATATTATATAGGATCGATCACTATCTTGGAAAAGAGCTTGTGGAAAATCTTTTTGTTCTCCGATTCTCAAATCTAATTTTTGAACCTTTGTGGTCGAGGAAATACATAAAAAATGTACAGTTGATATTCTCAGAAGATTTTGGTACTGAAGGACGTGGCAGGTAACTTCTCTTCCTTTGCAGCATTTACACTTTTTATGATCTTAAAATGGTGATTCTCATATATTTTCATATCTGTTCCATGTGTAGGTACTTTGACAATTATGGTATAATTAGACATATTATGCAGAATCATCTACTTCAAATACTAGCCCTCTTTGCAATGGAAACCCCTGTTAGTTTGGATGTAGAAGACATTAGAAATGAAAAGGTCTCATATGGTTATATACTTTTTTTATAGGCAAATATTAATTTTTAGTATATTACTCCCTCCGACCTTAAATATAAGTAGAAAGGTTCATCTATTTGATACAAATACATGTACCTTTTTCGGTTAAATATAAGGTCGGAGGATGTATATGCTAGAAGCCAGAGTTTAAAACCTGGACTTTCTTCTCAAAATCATTTGGGTGGTTTAGTTCAACCACTTGAGCTACGCCTCAGAGACTCATGGTTATGGACCTTTAATTCATCTGTTTTAAATAATTGTGATTTTTCATGACTTTCAATTGCTTAATGGATGTCAGGTCAAGGTTCATCCTACTCAGTCGATTCGTCGATCTTTGCTGCAAAAACATGGAACGTTTGTCCATTATATTTGTTAATAACTTTCTGTCATAACTTAGTTGTGTTATGGTAGTCCATTGTTGTAGCATTTATTGTCTAGAGGCATGTTTGGATTGATTTATTTGAGGTTATCTACTAACATAAACATTTGTGAGACTATTTGGGAGAATTTATATTTCCTGGTCAGTTGAAGTTTCTGAATTTTATTTCTTGTGTTGTGCTGTTATCTCTGTAAAACCATTGGATCAAATTTGTTTTATAGTATGCCTGCTTCTTAATCAGTAAACTTCTCTGGTCTTAAGGAAAATGGTTTTCTTACTTCATGTATGCTTTTTGTATGCAGTAATTGATATTACAAGGATGGTAGTTCTTCACCCAAACGGGGCTATTGCACTTCAGAAGCATTTTGAATCTGAAAAAGGTATCAGCATTTCCATCATTTTGTTGGAACACAATATTATGACAATAATATGTTTAATTCCGTCTTTGCAATATGAGACACTCTTTTTACTTTGAAACTTATATTTCTTCATGCGCATTGTTTGATATCATTGGCAATGTTGTATGAGATGAAGTGTTAGCCATAAAAATCAACACGAAGGTAAATCAATGTAGCGGAGATCGGAATGTTGTGCTAGAGGAGTGCTAATACTAGACGAGATACAATTAGGAATGATAGTATTGGCTTCTTCAAAAAAAAAAAAAGGAATGATAGTATTGTTATTGTAGAAAAGATAGTTGCATCTCAACCTGCCTTCTCCGGTGAAGGTGATTCCTGGACAACAAATGGACTTTTGGAGCAGCTCAGTCAGACTTGGGATAAGTCAGATTATTTGTGTTACATGACAGAGTAAGTATCTTTCAATTTCTTAAACGCAATGAGTAAATGGAATGCTAATCTATTGAGTATTTATTGATACCTAATTTTTTTATCCTTTTCAGTGTCAACATCAATCCTAATGAAGGTCTTATAAAGAATGGTCAAAATCTTATACTCGCACTTAGATAATTTAATTTAAAAGGGTAATCTTTCATGTTGCACTAATTTAATATCTCCTCTACTTATTGTTGTTTACCTGGCGAATTTGTGCTTGCATCATTGATATCCTTTCATTCATATCAGTGATATTCTTTTTGATGACTTTTTAATAATGTCCCCTCATGACTCTTCTTTCATTTACCAAGATGAAACTCAGCCATTCTTGTGAAATAACTTTTTCAATTGACTGGATATCCATTGATACGATGTCAGAAATTTATACGTGCAGATCTTTGATCTATTTGATGTCAAGAGAAAGGGTGTTGTTGATTTTGATGACTTCGTTAGATCTCTCAATGTCTTCCACCCGAACGCAGCGCTAGAAGACAATATAGAATGTGAGTTAAAAATTGAATCCTCCACTTATTGTTGTTTACCTTAAATTCCTCACTTTGATCTGTCTGTCCTGATATATTATGTTTGGGATTTTCCTGCAGTCTCATTTAGGCTCTATGATTTGCACATTACTGGCTTTATAGAGCGTCCAGAGGTGAGATGATTATTATTTGTTCATATACCCTCAATGAAAATGACACGTTTGTTAATCCACTGAATTTTATGATTTTATTCCCAAGTGAAAACTTTTTTTCTGGTCTTGGTTTTTGACATTATTCTTTGCTGCTATGACATTTATCCTCTTCTCATTGATATCATTTTAATTTGAATTTGCTTTTCTTTCCCTTATTTGGTGATGTCTGACAGGTCAAGCAAATGTTAATTGCACTTCTTTTCGAGTTTGAAATGAAGTTGGCGGATGATGTGATAGAAACAATTCTAGACAAGGTATGTTAGCAAAATTCATAGTTACAATAGAATATTAGATACATGTTAGCAAAATTCGTAGATACCATAGAATATTAGATATGAAATGAAAGTCCACCTGCAGAATAAATATTGTTGCTGATAGAACAACGTATGGTCATGGATGTTGGAGTTCAGTACCTAAGCAAGCAGGTAAATTAATTATCCAATTTTATCTCCATTAGCATATAATAATATAATGTCAAAATTGTTATTAATCATCTTTTAGTTTTGAATTTTTGTTTAATATTATCAGGTTTGCAAAGATGTGGTAAGAGCTGCAGGCTTAGGTGGATCAATTACTTAAGACCTGATTTAAAAAGAGGAACATTCTCACAAGAGGAAGAAAATCACATTGTTGAACTTCATGCAGTACTAGGAAATAGGTAAATTTCAACTACTAACTTAGTCCCTATTTTTATCTTCTCCTATGGTTAAGCAAGAGTGATAAGGAGGTCGAGGGCTCGATCTCACTCTCGGTATAATACTAACAATACTAATATTGTCCGTTTTAAAAAATTATGTTCATTTTCTTCTTATCAGATGGTCTCAAATTGCGGCGCAATTGCCGGGAAGGACAGACAATGAAATGAATCTATGGAACTCATGTTTGAAGAAGAGACTGAGGCAAAAAGGTATAGATCCTGTGACTCATAAACCATTGTCTGAGGTTGAGAATAATGGAGAGGAAAATGCTAATAAGAGTCAAGAGAAAGCACCAGAGATATTATTATCCAATGAATTGAACCTTTTGAAATCAGAGAGTTCAAAATCAGATGCAGCTTCTAGCTATGAGCAAAGAACATCTTCAATTTCACCAAAAGCATATGCAATGGAAATGGAAGGTTCTTGCAACAAAGAGTTTTTCATAGATAGGTTCATTCAACCCTCAGATTTGATGGGAAATTTTCCACTTCAGATGAGTTATACAAACACTGAAAATGAACTCTGTTATATTTCTAAATTTAATATTTTTCTAACTGGAACATAGGGGAAAATATATGTATTCTTATATATCTATGTTAAAATAGATATGTAATGTTCCAAGATATAAGTGAAAGATTATTTCAACAATAGAACCTATATAGTCCATTTCATAAAATCACTTGGGTAAAACCCTTTGGAAGCATTCTTTAATTTCTATTTCAGCCTTGAATCTATACCTATGTAAGATAATTGATTTTGGTTTTCTATAGAAAGATTTTGTGAAACAATTTAACTTTATAACTTATTTGTGAAAGATTGTACATTCACTTAACCATTCAATTTCTTTTGTTCTGACACTTCTTTGTTATATAGTGCAATGGGCATAGGATATTCAGATAGTGAAATGTTTATGGTTAATTTATTATTATGTACTCAGAGTTAGTTTCGAAACTTTTGTTTTGACTGTTTGTGCCTTGCAGTTGAAGTCTCCTTCAGTTTCAAGGAAACCATTGAAACCTGATAACAAGAAACATTTTAACGAGGACGATTCATGTTCAGTTGCTTCTGGGTAATGCTCTTATAAACCTTATAGTCAAAGGGTGTCAAAATCTCATCTCAAGTTTTCCTTATTCTAGCAATGATATTTTTTTTACTTTATCTTATAATTTTCTCCGTGACCATGTAAAGAACTGCAATTTCTGTGAGGTCGTTCAAATCCAGGGCGACTGTTGCTTCTGCTCCAAGCTTTTGGTCAGCTGAACGTGCACAAAGAAGAAAGGAGGTAAAATTTGTTGATTAATTAGTTTTGTTTCAATAGGGTTTTCATCTCAAATTGATCGGAGCATCCCCTTTTATTTGTGTCATAGTTCTATTCAAAATCAAGCAATGGAAGCTGAGAAGAATAAAAAAGAAGCAAGGTAAAAAGGGATTTATTTATTATCTCAAAAAAAACCATGAATTACATTGTCATTCTGTTACTTCTTTTCTTCTTATAGATATAAATTTATGTTAGTTTTCTCACTCTAATTTGTTCAACGATTAAGGATGAGAAATAAGAAGCCATCAAACAGTTGAGGAGAAGTTTAAAATTTAAAGCAAGCTCTATGCCAAGCTTTTACCATGAGGGGCCTCCACCTAAGTTCATATTTTCACACAGTCAGTTTAGTCATATAGTCCGAGACAGATATGGGAAGAAAGAATGATTGTAGGTGTTGAGAATCAAGTTCTGTATATTTTACTTATTGCTCTTTATGACCTCTACTTTATAATTAATTCTATGAGATTGTTTCTTTACATTTTAAGAAGTTTCATTTTGAAATTTTGATCAATAAGATATCTTATTCAATAAATCATTTTCTAATATTAACCTAAACTTATTATTTGATTTAGGATTATGCTCTAGATTTGAGTCTGGTGAATAATATACATCAGCATTGAATGGAACTGTGGCTTTGATGCTTGAACCAAGTCCTGCATTGTTGAGAGATGTTTGTATATTCTTAAGAGCTGGTAGAGTGTACATTAGATATGTTCCATTATATTCCTTGAGGAAAGGTTCATTGCCAAGTGCAATGTATCTGCAATATTTGTATCATAAATGTAGAGTTAAGATATAATCAACTAAACACTGTCAGTTCAAGAAGCTAAATAGATGAAGATTATAGACAGAATATGGCATTAGAAAAAGTACAATATCAACTCCTGCAGCCTTCAGAAATATGAGCAGAAAAGGTACAAAAAACCATTGCTACAAACTGGTAATCTACAATGTCTTTTTTTTTGAACAAGAATTAGACCAAGAAAAATGAAAGACATGGTAAAAGCACAGTGAGTAAAGGAAAAATTAAAGAAAATGCAAGATATAATGTGCATGTAATGTGATGAATGAATGTTGAATATGGTTATAGGATTAAAAAAAATGCTTAACTTGATGTTTAATCCACCAGGGTACAAGTAGCTGGTGACATTTTCATAAACCCAAGAATCAGCAACTTTAGGATCCTTGCTTATTTCTTCCAACATATTATTAGGAATTGCTAACATAACCTCAATATCAGTCCCTAACAAAGCTGTCATAACCCATTCATCAGCATCAAACAGTTTGAGTTTATCAAAGCCATTTTCTTGAAGCATTTTAACGACGTTGTTTGGAGGAAGTTGGTGAGTGGCCATGGTTCCCCACTTGACTCCAACTCCATAACCACATGAAGCCATACTTAAGAAGAAAATAATGATGAAGAGTAATGTCATTAGATAATGATGAGTTGCATTTTCTTGTGCCAATTTTTTTTCTTCTGAGTTTCAAGAATAATGAAAGAACAGAATCCAAAGAAATGGGAGTGAAAAAAGAAAAGGGAACGTGTGATTCAAGGAACGAGAATTTATAGATGTTCAGAGTTAGTTATTTTTTCTCAGTGCTTGTGTTTCATTGCATGTCTTCACAAATAAGGTACATAAAATAAAACAAGGACTTAAAATTGCAACTTTTTTCTCTCTCTTTCTTACTTTTAACAATAATACCAAAAAAAGAATTTCTTGAATGGAATATTTATATATATATATAGGGCAATGCTACAACACACCCACTCATTTTTGTGAAGGTGTGTTTTAGCATTGAACACCTTCTTTGTTTGGACAAAAAACTCCAATTTTCTTTTATTAAAACAAGTCAAACTAAAGGGTAAATATGTAAAACACAATTTATAATTAATATTTTTTTATTTCAGCTCTTCTTTCCCTTCTCGTAAGAACAAAAAAACCTTTCCTTCCCAATCAAAGACATTATGCAGGTACTGGGAGAGGAAAATTGGGGTTTCTAACCCATACCCTTTAGCAATGTATTTCCACTTTTCTAATTAACACAAAGTTCTCTTCTTCAATTTCAATTTCAATTGTCTCTATGATTTCGTTAAACAATTTCCTTTAAACAAGCAACTTTTTTTTGTTTATATGGAACAAACCCCAACCAAACATAAGAAACAATATAACAATATTGAACAGTTAAAAACCAAATTAATATCATATTTACAGGTACAAACAAAACACCACCATAGGAGATTGTAATTGGACGACGAATTGTGGTGGTCATGTTTTGAAGATAGAACATAAGGAACGGTGGTCATCGAATTGAAACAAAAACACATCGCAAATTTCATTGTTGACAGCGGTTGATGAAGGACTGAGTTGAAGATTCTGGCGATGGAGAATCCGATGGTGGTAGTTGGAGGGATAGAACTGAAAGAGTGCGGTGTGATTACCTGGGAGAGCTAGAATAAAAAATTTATGTTAATTATAATTTGTGTTTTACATATTTGCCCTTCAACTTGACTTGTTTTGATAAAGGAAAGTTGGAGTGTTTTGTCCAAACAAAGAAGGTGTTCAATGCTAAAACACACCTTCACAAAAATGGGTGGGTGTGTTGTAGCATTGCCCATATATATATATATATATATATATATATATATATATATATATATATATATATATATATATATATACATATATATATATATATATATACATACATATATATATATATATATATACATACATATATATATATATATATATATATACATACATATATATATATATACATACATATATATATATACATACATATATATATATATATACATATATATATATATATACACACACACACACACAGAGATTCGTTCCTTAGTTCAGTTATAATGCCAGGCACTACCAGCATGTTTTGCATTAGTGTTAAGCGTATTCATTTATCATCATCACAATCTTAATCTTAATTAGAGTAAAAGAAGTTTTTCCTAGGCCACACATTATTTAACAACTTAATATCTAATGGATTATATGAGATATCCGATACTTACTTTGTAACAGTATTTGTTAGCTGATACTTGAACTATAACGTTAACTTGAACCATAAAAAAAAAAAAAAATTGTGTGAGAACTATAAAGAGTGTTGCAAAGAAACTTCTCTCCATTTCCCTTTATTTCAAGATTCAAATAAATTTAGATATTAAAAAATGGCTATAGTAACTATTATCCATTCTTTGACAATTTTCTTTTATTCTTGATTTTTTCCATCCTTTATATTATTTTTTAAAAAAATCAAATAACCATGCGTTTAAGGACCCTTTTTTTATTGTTATATTAGATTAGATTTTTTTCAAACTTAGATTTTTTTTTATTTTTTTACCTTTTTTTATATATGAATATGAAGTTTGCATTTTCACTCATATTCTGCTCTTTCCTTTAATTTGCTAGAATGAGAAAAATGCAATTGTTTCTTTGAAAAATACAACTACAAGAAAGACAATGCAGTTGATTGATGTGCTTACCGGTCAGGAATACGATTGCCGCCTCATTACCGTTGAGCGTAACAAGGCTGAAAAATCCTTGGGAGAAGGTTGGTTCCAGTTTGTTAGGGACAATCACCTACAAGAGGGCGACAAGCTGCTATTCGATTTGGGTGTTCCTCCTACAATGTTATTTGTTGAGGTGGTTCGTAGAAATAATCTTGCTTGAAGAAAAGTTCTAATCTTTTGGAAGTTGTTGTATGCTGGCATGTATATTTTGTATAATATTTCAATGACAATATGTTTTAAATGTGGTTTAAAACATCTATCCTTTAGATTAAATTTTTTAAAAAAATACGTAATTCAATACCCACGGGTACCCGTATAGTGGGCACCCACGAGGATACGGGGCTGGCAGGGGTATCAAATTTATCCAACGGGGCGGGGACGAGTATCATATTATCCGTACCCATGGCTATCCATTGACATCCCTATCCTTTCCTGTAGATCATGTGAAAAGATTTATATACGTTGAAGCTAAAACACAAAATGATATAAATCAAGTAGAGAAGCTTTCAGCTATCTATCTGATGCAGAAATTTGTTCACCTGAAAGAACTGGATACTAAATCGCAGTTAATATCTGCCTTTGCTGTAGATAATGTGAAAGGATTTATATACGTTGAAGTTGAAAGTCAAAATAATACAAATCAGGTAGCTTTGGTAATATGGTTTTCATTGGTTTATAGATAGATATCAATTATTACTACAAAAGTGTTTCTACCGCTGACTAAATATGTTTTTATTTGTTACTCGTGATCAAGCCATTTTGAAGATTTAATTTTGTAATCCGTAATGCAAGAGTACTCTAAATATTGTATTATGGTTTATAATTATCTGTCATTTCGCAATCTATCCTTTCAATATAATATTTTGTCAAATACGTTACTGAACCCCCGTGCGAAGCACGGGTTTGTAACTAGTAATACATGAATTTCATAAACATTGAGGCAGACAAATTGCTGTGAGGGTCTGGATTTTGTCTTCCAAATAAGCATGCAAAGACCTTGGTTGCACATTTGCTTTGTCAAACAAATTTAGAACAAATATAAATAGTTAGTCCCACGTCGAAAGTTTGTGAAGGTTATAGATCTAAACTATATTATATAAACAAAGCTAAGGAACACGTTGACTCAAAGTTGTTTTGGCATCCTAATTGTTATGTTCAATTTTAAGATGCCAAATTTAATTTATTCAAATTGAATATTTATTCAAATTGAATTTGGCATAAATTGATTTTGGCATTTTATTTTTGAAACATGAATATATCAGTTTAATATTAATTATTATTTTTTCTTTCAAAAAAATTATTATTTTTAAAAAATTGAATTAGATTTATGTCGTTGGTTTTATAATCTGATTATTTTTATTTTTTTTGAGGGAATCCGATTATTATTATTATTATTATAAAATCCTAAAAGTATTTCTTAATCCGATTATTATTATTATTAGTAACCTTTCATTCTTTCGAATTATATAAATTGAGACATGCTTATAAGAAACTTCCCTCATAATATCAACCTAAAAGCCAAAAAAAAAAATCAAAAAAATCGAGCCACCCAACAATGTACCATTCTTGAAGTAATTTGGTCCATTTCATCACATTTCAACCCTTTACGACAACCAAACAAAAGGATAGGTCACATTTTTTCAATGTTTAATTTGTGGCTTATTTCACCACACTCTCATTCTTGTCATTTGAAGGAATCGTTGGCTGCAATGAATAGGATGGATGCAATCAAATTTATTCATCCACAAATCCTTTGTATTTGATCCTCGGTAACCTGTGGATCGATCGAATATATTCAATTGTGCTTTATCACCGAGTAACCCTTTAAGCACATAAATAGATGGCGTCTCCCTTGTATCACTGGTATCTTTCTTGAATGCAAATCCTAAAACAACTACCTTTTAGTTATCAACTGCGTTGAATATCGATGCAACAACACAGTTCACAAACCGACTCTTGTAAGAGTCATTGATCTTGATAACCTTTGTCAAATATTCAACAACTTCAGGTAAACCATTACACTCTCAAATGGAAACCAGGGATATCTTTCTGGAAGCAAGAACCGCTGAAACCAACGCTTGCATTCAAGAACTTTGGTTTGACATTTGCGTCGGTAGTTCACAAATTGTTGACATGGTATTGATGGATAAAAACACTATGTCAGCTTCATTGAATTGCAGTTCCTTCAGCTAGGAATTCAGGATTTGACAGAATTTGATCCTTTTCTCTATAGCTACATTTTTGACAGGAACATTTGATTTCTCTACATCAATTTTGTCAGATTTTGGGACATCGGCGATATATCATCCGAGCCACGCTCTTCAAACACGTCAAATCTGCGGTGCTGCCAGCACCAAGACCACGAGTTATTGTCAGCGTGTTGACGGATAAAAAACCTATGTCAGATTCATAAACATGTTTTTCAACATCAGTTAGTGCTAAAGAAAAATTTCCTATAGCGACATTGCTTTAATACATCATCAAGATCGGGATCATAGATAGGAAGTTGATCGTAGTTCCACGCTGAAATACACGATTTGAGTTATCAGCGACGTTGACTTCAATGGATGGGAACTTAAATGCAATGACTACCAATGTTGGACCCCCCTACATATCCAACACAAATGATCACCATTTTTCCTAACCTATCCACAGTGGTGTTGAAGTGTATCGGATCAAGCTTATTCACTCTATACACATGTGCTTTGCCAAACATAAGTTGAACAATTGGTAGTCCCACATCGGAATCTTTTGAAGCTCTAGAGGTAAACTTTCTTATAAATAAGTTGAACAACTAAAGTTTTGGAAACCAGCTTGGAGCACTTTTTACAGTGATGATCTCCACATTAGTTTTATTTTATTTTAGTTATATTTTTGACAAAAGTCAAAAATAATTTATGTTTTTTGGGAAAAGTCTGCAAATGTAATTTAAGTTAATTTATATTTAAATTAATTAATTATATTTGTGGGTTTTCATCAAAAAACTTAAATAATCTAGTTTAATACTAATTTTTAAGATTAGTCTTCCTTAAATGTAATTTAAATTAGTAATTAATTAATGTAGATTAGTTATTTTTTAGATTAGTTATTTTTTTTATTGATTTTTTAATACATTAATAGGTACTCTGTTTAAAATAAAAAATAATAAGTGGATGTAGTTGAAAACTAAAATATTATTTAGTCTACATTAATTTTCAAGCTTTCATTGTAATATTATTTTGATTGGTTAATCCCTGTAACAAAAAAAAAAACATCATTGTCACTTATCTTAAGATGAAATTAAATTAAATTAAAAGTATGAATTATGAAACAAAAAAATTTATATATTGAATTTTCTTTTTCTTCTTTGGCTTCAACCCTCCTCTCTTTCTCTCAACCCCCATCTTCAATATCAACATCATCTTACGTTAGAACTTCGTCTTTCATCAGAGCTTCATCTTCAGTCATAACCTCTTCAATACAAAAAGATGTCAAAAGTGACTCTTGACACTATACATTTGTAGTACCAAATGAATCGTTAATGTTATATTTGGATTGATGGTTAAAAAACATTCACCAATATATTTTTTTAAACATATCATTGGTGCAAAGTATCCACCAATATTTGATAATAACATGTTAATTAAATAACAAAATATTAATGAAAGAGTCTCTCGTGGTGACTCAATTAAGAACAGCCAAACCATAGTGCATCCGAATTTCCCATAATTTACACTCATTTATATCAACCACTTAGGGAAAGTACAAAATTTCAAGTAAAATTGTGAAAGAAAAAGAAAATTGAATCAAAACTTGAAGCCTCAATTTTTTTTACTAAAGAAAATGAAGTAATGTTTTAGGCCACATCCGACATATCTTTAAGACATGAATCAAGTGGCTTACCAATTGAATAAACAATGAAACCAATCTCAGGTAGTTTGTTTTTGTTTTGTCCTAAAGTATTATTCCTAATCTAGTACAAGCTTTTATATGCAGTCATTATAAATTCAATGTTCACTTTTATACAGAAAGAATTTTAGTGTACTTTACCACGAACATCATTCAAACGCTACTATGTTCTTCTACTGAAGTGCCATAGAAAGGAAAGGAAAGAGTACCTTCGACAAATGAGATATGTTTTGCATCGTAGATCCCGCCGAAACCAACGCTTGCATTGAAGACCTTTGGTCTGATTCTTGCGTCAGTACCAACAGCGTACGAAACTTGGTTAACATTTCCTCCAGTAGCTTCGTGAAGTGCCGACATTGCATTGACAGATGAAATTCTTTGAGCTAAGAAAGTATTAGCAGTTAACTTAGAAAATACTGCTGACCGAAATTTTGTTGTCAAGATTTTTTCTCTATAGCTTCAGCAGTTTTGACAGAAACAGTTGATTTATCTACGACAATATTATCGGACTTGGGAATATCGGCCATTATCCGAGCCGCGCTCATGTAAGCTTTCTACATTGTTGTTTCTCATATTCTGCATGTATGGCAATATTCTAGTTCCTTGCAACAGAAAGTAGTATTTATTCCCTCAAAAAAAAAAAGTAGTATTTATCATAAAATTGAAAAGTAAAATGTCAATTAAATACAAAAAAAGATAGTCTTTATGAGAAAAAAAAGTATCTTGTCATTAAACATAACGAATCAATCTTTAAGCCTCAACTTTTGAATTCAAAATAAATGAAGTAATGTTTTAAGGCATAGTAGGCATATCTTTATGCCGTGGATCAAGTGGCTTACCCATTGAATAAACCATTATTATACTCACAAATGTAAACCAAGTTCAATATATCTTCTTCGAAGCAAGAACCACCAAAACCGACACTTGGATTGAAGAAATTCGATCCGATTCTTCTATCAGTACCAACAGCCTAGGAAACTTGGTTAACAATTGCATTGACAGATGAAATTCTTTGAGCTAAGAAAGCATTAGCTGCTAACTTGGAATGTTCATCTGAACAAAGATTTCAGCAACACAGATAGTGGTAGCAAACCTTTATTTAGAACTTCATTCTATTAGGATTTACGTTATGTACAAACAAACAAACTGCTATGTATGGATACTTATAAGTTATAACTCATACCGTATCGGCTAGTTTATTGGCCTTACCAAACAAACCATAATTGTTAATTTTATTTTCTATTTGTCACAATTGTCTATCAGTTGTATTTACTTTACGTTAGAAAAACAATATGTTTTGACCCAAAAGAAATAAAAAATATATATTACACGCATTTGACAAACATACAAAGAGCAGTCACCTGTCCCACATCGGACATTTCAGCAGCTTACAGAGGTATAGTGCCTTATAAATTAAGTGTAGAGCATGTCACCTCATTTATCATTTTTTTTATCATTTCTCATTCTTATGTTATGAGAGGAAAGATTACTTGGTATTGGATTGTATTTGGTAATCCTTTAAAAATGGCTACATCCATTTATTTAAAGGAATCAAACATTCCAATACTGCGTAGTTTTTTTAAATGTATAGTTGAAATCAAACAATTCCTTAGAAAATGGTCTTAAATAGTTTTAATAAATAGTTTTAGGTACATTCAAAGAAAATACTAAAAAACTAGTTTAATACTCCCTTTGTTTAAAAATATATATCATAGTTAACCACTTTATACATGTCAAAGTAAGTTATGTGAATAGTGTATATTGCAAAAATACGATATGTATTTTGAAATGAAGGGAGCATCAACTTTGTAAACTACACTTTTCGATTATTTGTAAATCACTTTGAAGATTAATTAGCAAAATTGGTAAACTATTTTTTCTTAACAAGCAAATATGAATAATCAACACGAGAATAAAATAGCGTAGTGAAGATTAACATGTTTTAGATGTGTGGTAAAACTAGGTAAGATAGAATTAGAAATGACAATACTACCTTCGTCCCTAAATATACAGGATCCTTTTGAATTTTTTTTTTTATCTCTTTTTATGAACTCCTTTGGTATTTTCAAATACATTAATTAATTTTTTTACCAACACACCCCTATTTATTTTATATTTTTTCTTATATCAGCATTAAATATTATGTTGAAAACATACATTAACCCTCTCAAAGCATAAAATTGTAAAAACAATAGCAATTAGAAACAAATTTATTACCACTTTCAATTTTCTTAATTCCCGTTATTTTTTCAAAAGGGCCCTATAATTAGGGACATAGGTAGTATTATAGAGTTGGGGTAACACATATAGTAAAAAAGATGGTGAAAAATATACTTAGGTAGTTTATGCTTGCAGACCGGAAACATTTTTCTTATGTTTGAAATTTCTTATAATTTTAGATACATATTAACTTTGGATATATCACATAAAATCTTAAATTTCTTGTGTACATTATCTATGTGTATAAAAAATTGTGTTTTCTTTACTATGTTATACTCTTAAACTTGGTCTCTCTAAACTAATTTTCTGACTTCGTCCCTGTGTTTCATGTTTTCTTTCTTAATTATTCAAAAATCTTTTTTAGTCTCGTCATACTCAAGCATACCTCGAGGAACTAATCTTTCATATATCTCTTAAATTTCTTATAATTTTGGATACATATTAACTTTGGATACATCATATAATTTTTAAATTTCTTGTATATATTATGCATATAATTTTTTTTTTTACTAAGTTATACTTTTAAACTCGATCCTTCCTAAGCTAATTGATCCTTGTTTGATGAGAATTGGTACGTTTATATGTAGAAAAATAGGTAGAAAATCCGCCTATTTAAATTGGTGTTGTTTGTGATCGTTTTAAATGAGTTTTTTGTATGTTTAATGCAGAAAATCTCAGTTGAAAATGTGGCTGTTTTTGACACGATGTTTATTTGTCAAGTTCATGACACTGATTAATTCCTGTATTTGAAATTTCGACATGTAACCAGGTTCAATGTATCTTTTTGGAAGCCAGATTTGAACTTTGGTTCAATTTTTATGTCGGTACCAACAGCGTAGGAAACTTGGTTAACATTTGCGCCGGTAGCTTCACAAAGTGCTGACATTGCATTCACAGTTGAAATTCTCTAAGCTATGAAAATTCTGCTGACCAAATATTTGTTGTTAATATTCTTGCTTGAGGAATCCATTGAGAATACACTTTTTCAATGTTTGAAACGCTTTTTCGCCCTCCGGGGTTTCTCTGCCTCAATGAGAACTGAGTCCGGATTGAAAAGGTCTTGAGTTGTAGTTCCTTCAGCAAGGAATCAGGATATGACAGAATATGAAATTTGATAACCTTTGCATTGTGTCATAATTTTCTCTATAGTTTTGACAGGAACAGTTGGTTTCTCAACCACAATTTTGTCAGAATTAGAGACATCGGCCCAATACGTTAAATCAGCTGTTTTGACAGATACAAACACTATGTCAGCCTAGTAGTCATGTTTTTCAACATAGGTGCTGAAGAAAAGGTTCTTGTGGCGACATATGCTATCCAATCGTTCAATTTTTCATTCACCCCTATTTAGGGTGTATGGAATGGAACTTATTGATTGAAATATTACCTTTGTACTCCTATTTTAATTTTCTATAGGTTCCTTCACTCTATTGCCTATATATGTTTGCTTCGATTTGATGCAAATCCATTGTGTATGTGTTTTTTTTTCTTTCATTCATGTGTATAAGTGTTTCTTGATATGTCCATGCGTGGTTTTTTGACATGTTTCTCGATATGTGTTTTTTTTTTGACATGCGTGGTTTCTTGTATTGCAGCTTCCCTTGTCTATGTGTGCGTGATGTAAGTATGGGGATAGTATCAAAAGAAATATTTCTTCCCTTTTCAGGTATGGGGATGGGGATAGTAACTCCACTGTCAATATATATAACTTGTGTTTTAAGCGGGGTTTTTTTTCTTTCCATAGGGCTTCAAAACAAAACAATCAGCAACATTGAGTAAAGATAATTTTTTTGAATAACTTAGGACGCAAGAAACATAAAATAACTAAAGACCTACAAACTTTTATTCAAATCAAAATCAATCTCATTATGGGTTTTAGGGTTTTTAGCATTTGAAAACTATTATAGCTTTAGCCATTATTCATTATAGCGCATAATTTTGAATATACATGAAAATAGAGCTTATTTACCAAACTAGTTTACTTGGCTAGAGTATGCTTAAAAATGGGCTAGAAAAGGTTGACACCATCACATTTTTGGCTAAATCATTTCATAAACTTTGCAAATGAGTGAATCCATTGAGAATAGACTTTTTTCAATGTTTGAATCACTTTTTCACCTTTTGAGGTTTCTCTGACTCCAATGAGAACTCTGTCTAGATTGAAAAGGTCTTAAATTGCAGTTCATTCAGCAAGAAATTCAGGATTTCACAGAATCTGAAATTTGATACCTTTTGCATTTTTCTCTATAGCCTCAGCAGTTTTAACAGGCACGGTTGATTTCTCTACAACAATTTTGTCCGACTTGACACATCTGCAATCACCCGAGCAGCGCTCTCCCAATACGTCAAATCTGCTGCTTTTCCAGGCCCGAGACCGCGAGTTTTTGTCGGTGTATTGACATATACAAACACTATGTAAGCTCACATACATGTTTTTTAACATCAGAGTTGAAGAAAAGTTCTTGCCGCGACATTGCTTTACAGCATCATCAAGACAGGGCTCATAGATTGGAAGTTGATCGTTGTTCCACGGTGCAATGCTCGATTACGAGATATCGACGACTGCTACTTCAGTGGATGGACACTTCAAGGCAATGACTGTCATTGTGGACCCCCAAGATATCCGTCACCAATACAACAAATCTTCATAATTTTTCCTTTCCTAACCTATGCACAGTGGCGCTCAAATGTATGAGTAAATACAACTATGTATCAGTGAAGTTTTGGCCACATTCAGATTAGGGGAGTGTTTGTAAGGAGTGTTATAAGGTGTTACTTGTAGCACAAGCCTTGTAATATGGCTATATATAGCCAAGTACTTTGAGTAATAAGACAATGAGGCATTTACCAAATTAACAGAAATTGCTAGAATGACATATAATTTAGAACGGAGGGAGTACTATATAGAGATCATTTCTATATTAAAAAAAAAAAACATTTTCATCTTGAGTGAAACAGAGAGGAGATTTGAAACAAAAACATTTTTGTCAGATATAAAAATTAGAGGAAATGTCGAATTAATAGAGATAAAGAAAAAGGTACTGATGCAAGTTTATCCTATTTATTTATATAGGCAGAGCCCCAAAATCTGAACAATTACTTACTATTTTGTTTTTCGTTTTAACGTAAGTAAATACAAGGAAGACAAAGATGCTTAGGAGTAAGAAAATATAAGTGAATGACATTTAGTATAGCGCAAGGGCTGATAAACTATTTTGTTACAGATGCAAACTATAGAGATTCAATCTCCTCTCCGTTTTTTTACTCTTGATGTAAACTATAAACTATTTGTCGCATATGCAAGGGCTGATTACAAGGAGAAAATATGTAATCTCCCTCAAGTGTATAAAAAACCTTGTTTGAGATAGCTTCTAGCATAAGAACCCCTTTGGCTATTGATGATTTGGCCATAATGCTCAAATCTTGATGGATATAGATCTCTCTGAAAAGATGATTCGGCCACACTGACATTCTTCTTATTTGAAGGACTAGTGACTGCAAATGCATAGGATGGTCCCAATCATATAGATTCATCCATACACACTTCAATAGACTGCTTCTCTCTTGTATCACCGCATTTTTCTTGAATTCAAATCCTAAAACAGCTTACTTTTTATTAGCAACTGTGATAAACATCGATGCAATAACATGGTTCACGAACTGACTCTTCCGATAGTCGTTAAACTTGATAACTTGTTTCAAGTATTCAGCAACTTATGGTAAACCATTACACTCACAAATGTAAACCCTGTTCAATATATCTTTCAGAAAGCAATTAAGAACCACCAAAACCAACACTCTCATTCAAGAACTTCTGTCCTATTCTTTTGTAAGCACCAACAACATAGGAAACTTAGTTATAATTTGCGTCTGTAGCTTCGCAAAGTGCTGACATTGCATTGACAGATGAAATTCTGAGCTAAGAGAACATTAGCAGCTAACTTATAAATTTTGACTAACCAAATATTTTTCCCTCAAGAATCCACTGAGAATAACTTTTTGCAGAGTTTGAATCGCTTTTTCACCTTCCGGGGCATCTCTATCTCCAATGAGAACTCAGTAAGGATTGAAAAGGTCATGAATTGCAGTTCCATCAGCAAGGAATTCAGGATATTACGGAATTTGAACCCTTTTCTCTATAGCTTCGGCATTTTTGACAGGAAAAGTTGAATTCTCTACAACAATATTTCCGAGCTGCGCTCTTCTAGTATGTTAATTCTGATGCTTTTCCAACCCCAAGACCACGAGTTTTAGTCGGCGTGTTGATAATACAAACATTGTGTCAGTTTCATAGATAATCTTTTCAACATCAGTGCTGAAGAAAAGGTTTTTGGCGCGACATTGTTTTACTACATCACAAGACTGGGCTCGTAGATGGGAAGTTGGTCCCGGTTCCACGCTGCAATGCGCTATTTCAAGATACTAACGATGGTCCTGTCACGAATTTTCTCTGTCATGAATTCATGATGGTCCTGTGTAGATTTCCACTCCTCCCACATAGTAGTAATAACTTATTATAAGTTGAGTTAGTTTATTTTTATATTTTTGGTGAACAAAAACAAAAATGATTTAAAAACGTCACCTGAGAGATTCGAACTCTCGCGGGGAAACCCCATGTACTTAGCAGGCACACGCCTTAACCACTCGGCCAAAGCAACAATGTTATTGAAGTTTGTTTATTTCTATATTTTACACTTTTATCGAATAGCCTAAACTTTTGCATACAATTTCAATGACTTCTCCAAACACCCTGTAATTTCTTTTGAATAATTACTTTATTTATACGTTCATATATGGGGAACAATCATCTTTGATCTTTGGGGAGTAACATAGGTAGTACTTATGGTAAAAATAGTGATAGTTGACGTGACTATTGTGCTGAATGAAGGGAAAGAAAAAAATTGATTGAAAAAAATTAATAAAATTGAATGAAACTTTAAGCCTCAAATTTTGAGTTAAAACTATGAAGTATTGAAGTTTTATACCGCATCATGCATATCTTTGAGCCATGAACGAAGTGGCTTATCACAATGATTGCTTTCTCAGATCATCAATGTAAACTACTCAGTTGGTATACCAACACACCATCTAAATCTTTTGTTGCCTCATAAGTACCCCAAACCATACTTACATTCTTCTCATTTTAAGTAATTGTTGGCTGCAAGTGAATTGGATCGAATATACTCAAACATGCTTTATCATCAAGTAACCCTTTACACACGTCAATAGCCGGTCTTTGCCTTCTATAACCGGTTTGAATGCAAATCCTAAAACAACAATCTTCTTGTTAGCAGCCATGTTAAACAACAATCTTCTTTATCATCAAGTAACCCTTTACATACTTACAGTTTACAAACATTCTCTTCTGATAATTGTTGATTAACATTTGCGTAACTTCCAGTAAAACATTAAACTCAAATATGTAAAACCACGTTCAATATATCTTTCAGGAAGCAAGAACCTCTGAAACCAACTCTTAATTCAAGAACATATGTCCGATTCTAGTGACGGTAACAACAACTTGATTAACATTTGCGTCGGTAGCTTCACAGGGTGCTGACATTGCATTGACAAATGAAATTCGTTGAGCTATGAAAGCATCAACAACTAACTTAGAAAGTTCTGCTGACGAACGATTTGAGTTAAACATTTTTCAATTGTCGCGTCATTTTTTGGAGATCAAGGCTATTTGATTAGATTTTGACTCACTTTTTATTTCACGACTTTGAAAAAATTTATTTAAATTGGGGGGTCCGGGGGTTGGTTATATTTAGGGAAGGTATTAGCACCCTAAATATTCGTAGTACTCTACGAGAACCTCTTGATTTTATTTAACTTTTTGTGCTATAAACTTGCTTGCCTTTTTTTTTTTTAAAATGAAACTTTGAAATGATTAAAAAAGGAAGACCTAATTATCTACATTTTATTGATTTGGAAGGACGAGTGTCCTCTGCCTACGTACCCGTGAGGGATCAAAACCTCGTAGTTCGGGGTAGAAATTGACGTTTGATTGGTTGTGTGTTTTTTATTAGTTTTGAAAAAAGTTTTAAAATAAAAAGCCAAGTGGCAAATAAGATTTGGTTTGTATTTTTTAATTTAAAAGAAAAATGGACTCAAGGTATGATTAAAATTGATTTGATATTTGATTAAGAAAGAAAATAAAAAGAACGATCACTTAATTGAAAATCAAGGTTTATTATGAAAATATTTTTCTGATTTTTGATTATTTGAATGTTTTTGTTGTTTTTGAATATTGAATAGAACATAAAATAAACTAACGTAGCAATAAAAATAAAAGCGTGAGAATTTTGTAGTGACATTGGATCACCACAAAATCTCCTAACCTAATCTATTTTTTTTGTATTTTTCGATTTATAAAAGCGGTAAAGAAATAAAAGACACACACGCACGCACACTTTTCTCATTTATATTTACATTGGACCTAAATACATTCTAATTGCTGGAAAATAAATGACAATAATTAAAATGCTAAATAGAAATAAAATAGAATGCTAAAATGCTAAAAAGAAATAAAAATATAAAAAAAAAAAGAAAGAAAGGGACAACCGAAGGGACAAAATTACCGAAGGGACAAAATTCCGAAGGGACAGAAAAAGAGGAAGAAGAAAAGAATAGCTCGTCAACACAAGCTAAATGAGGGAGAAGAGAGAAAAGTTCTTTGACAACTCAAGAGAACTTTTGGTGTGTTTTGAAGTGTGGAATGAGGGCTCTATTTATAGGTGAGGAGGTTGATGAGAATGGAAAAGTGGTTTAATGGATTTTGATGGTGATTTGAATGGTGTTTAATGGTGAATTTTAAAAGAGGAATGTGAAAGTTGACACTTGACTTGAAAAATTTTGGACCATGGACATTTTATTTTTGGACTCATTAAAAAAAGTTATATAATAAAAAATTAAAAAAACTTATAGAAGTAATTAAACTAAAAATAAAAAACATGCCAGGGACATTGCGAGGGGTTAACCCCTGGCAAATTGTGTACGAATTTTTTTTAAAAAAATGTTTTTTATTTGTTTAAAAAATTAAAATATTAAAATTTAATAATTAAAATAATTTTAAAAAACATTTTAATTTTTTTTTCGAAAAATAATTAAACAGTTGGCCAAATGCTATGTTTTAGAGAGAGATTTGTGCAACTGAATGCTATGTTTTAGAAAATCATTTGTGCATCCAAGAATCAATTTTAACCCAGTAGGTGAAAATTTCAAGCAAAAGTATAGCATGAAAAGTGTGGAGAAAGGGGTGAAAATTTAATGTTGAGTTCAAGTAAAACTCAAAAAAAATTAGAACTGCAAATATTATTAATCAGTGGTGTAGAATCCTGAATCTTGATAGTACTGAAACAATTAACCTCAATATTAATGTAGACAAATCCCTATCAGTTTCTTGCATGTGTTTCAC
Source organism: Medicago sativa (assembly GCF_051527215.1). NCBI lineage: Eukaryota > Viridiplantae > Streptophyta > Magnoliopsida > Fabales > Fabaceae > Medicago > Medicago sativa. The sequence goes on from NC_140754.1 coordinate 9,749,146, forward strand.
ATTGGCAAGAAATCAGTTTCCTACATGTATAAACTGATAAATTAAGAAGTAAGAACGATAACCAAATACCGTCTTCAGCACTTGAGTCAGAGCTTGCACAATGATGAAAGTTGTATCTCTTTTAGTGTCATTAAAATATAATGGCAAACCTATCATCATTGGTCTCCTCGCCTGTTAAGTCAAGAAGCGGCTGAGCGCATGCAATCAACATTGGCATAATTTTATCTATAAATTTGTCAACACTCACTTTTGGGCATTGACAGATTTGATCCAAAGCCTGCACAATATTCATTCAGTCAGCGATGTTAAGTTTCAACTAGCGTTATAATGGTAAATGGCCTATCATTGATTTCAAAATATACCTTTAAAATGATACATTTTGTCAAGTATTCTGTATTGCTCAATTTTCCATCAAGTGATATTAGAGATTCCACCACCTTCAAATGTTACAAGAAAAATTAGCACAATAAGAAATCATTGCATAATTATTTGGCAATCATTAAGATATATTACAAATCACAAATCACACTATATAATTTGAGTCAATTCAAAAAAGAATTAGAAGAAATACTCACCTGAACAGCGTCCTGCTCTTTGAAATCATCTGGCCCAACTTTCCTGACAAGATAAACCATGCATTCTTGACATTTGGCACAGAGCAACAAATTGGGTAATCTATACGTATTGGACAAAATAGCTTTCAATGCTTCCTATGTCATTCCTAGACTTCAGATATTAACAAGTACCTGCATTGAAACTGCAAACGATTTCACGGTATCAATAGCTTCGACCTGCAATGATTTTTCAAAACTTCAACACTCAAGAATGACGTACAAAGTTGTGCCACATTGTAAACAATCCACACACAAGCAGTAACAATTGGTCATACCTTTGGGACAACAAGGTCAAATGCCGCACCAGTTTTATCATCATTAACGCGAACAAACTTCATATCTTCAGAACAGTTTTCCAAAGAACTTGATAATTGAACAAGTCATTTGCACAGTTCAAGGAGTCCTATAATTATCACAATGTACATAGAACATGTATCAACTCAATACAATTCATATACATGAAGAACAAGATGATATATTGCTGCAATTAGAAAGCATCCAATATTGTTTCCTAAATTTACTCTAAATCTTACCAATTATCAAAATCTAAACACATAATCATAAATTGATATTAAAATCAAAAAACACGATTTAGTATTTATATAAAAAAAATTCCAATGAAACAGACCCAAATTACTCGCAGCATCAAGCATTGATTTCCATTATTTTCCACTAGCTTTGCCAAACCTAATTGAAATTCACAGAAAATCACATAAGAAAACTCAAACAACGTTCAAATTTCACAAAAATACTCAAGAACAATAACATTAGATAACAAAACACACCACAATAACAGATTTATTGCTAGGATTATCCTTCTTGAACATTTCTCTGAACTCAGACCTAAAAATCAACAAAAAAACGTAACTCCAATCAGAATCAAATCGAACTTCACCGCATCAAATCCGTTACGCTAAATGAGAAATGATAACGCATAGAACAGATTCAAACAATTTTGATCACCGAAACTTACATGAAAGGAGGAGGAAGAAGACAACACATAACAGAATACACAGGAAGGTTAAAAATGCAATCAAACTGAATTTAAACAATTATAACATTTATGTCAACACTACTACAAAAATCACACTTCAACCGAGAAATAGTTTAGAGTTTTCTTTCGAAAATGTGGCTTAGAACTTTCTACAAGAAAAACATAATTAAAACCACTGAAACAATATTTATGATCAATATCAACACAATTTAATGCAAAAATTCGTATTTGAAAGAGGGAGGAAAATTAGGGTTCAATACAAATTCAGGCTTTTTGCTTTTAAGTGTACAAATTGAGCATGAAGATGAAATTAACAACAAGGTAGTTCAATCTATATCAAAATAAAAGATTTCTCAACTTAAACAAGGAGAATAAAGTTTGACCTTCAATCAACAAAAAAGATAAATTAAAGAATTAAGTGAGTATGTTAAAGAAGAGGTGGCTTACCATGAACAAAGAGAATACAACAATGAAGCTGCAACTCCGGCGCGGTGGCTGTTGATGACAGCACGGCGGCGGGAGAAAAATGGGTGACGCGAAAAGTTTCTCTTTTGGTGAAACTAATTGGACCAATAGAAAGCTCTCGTCGAGGAGATGAAGAAAATGGTATTACTTTGTTCGATTGGTGAAAACGGCAGCCGAAACAGCACCGGAAAGATGAGGGTGGTGGTGGTTTAATGGAGGAGGCTTTGTTCTTATTTCAATAGAGGAGAGAGAGAGAGAGAGTAAAAATGAAAAATGAATTAGAAGGGGGAAGGGGAGTCTGACGAGAGAGAGAGAGAGAGAGAGAGAGAGACAAGGGAAAGGTTATGTGGTCCATGTGACCACTAGAAAAATGAGAGAAAAGAATCATTATGTGTGGGCCCTTTCAATTTCCCAGGGGTTATGACAAGTTGCTCCTGGCAAATGTAGCCAGGGTTTATGCGAGGGTCATGCTCCTGGCAAATTTACCAGGGCTTCCTGCTCCTGGCATAATTCCCTGGCTAATTGCAACATTTCTAGTAGTGAATCTTAACAAAGTATTTTATTATGCCTAACACTTAATTTGAATTAAGATTGGACGGTTCAGATTCCAACTCAACGTAGCGTCATTATTTGTTTGTTTTTTGCACCATTATATCTCTATCCAACAACGGCAATAATGCGTGAAATTGTGACTATATGAATTCAAAGAAAAACAAAGCAACTTCACATTTATCCAACCATTGATCACACCAGATTCAATAAATTACAAATGGCTTTAAAACATAGCAATCAACATCATTGAATCAAAGATTAAAAAAACAATTGGACTAAAATAAACAGGTAATTGTATATACATAATGCACAAACTTTCTTTATGAAAGGGGTATTTAAGGAAAGATCCTTTCGTTTGTATTACATGAGTGAATTCCATGTTCTTTGCAATTAAGTAAAGAATTTCTCTTAAATTAAATGTGATGCTAACTTGCACTGAAGGACATGTTAAGAAATTCAAAGATATCCACATTTTTAACATAAAGTTTGTATCTTTAGTAGACTCAATCAATAAGATATGCAAAGATATGCCTTGGCCATCTGTTGCATTAACAACATTATTGCTCACATTTTTGAAGTCCTTTATTCATCAACTTCTGTATGTGTTTATCAATCACAATTTTACAATAGTCTAATTTCTTTCATGTTACTTGAGTTCTCATGTTCTCCCTTGTGTGATTGCAACATACTAAGTTCATCCATGTATCATGAGTTACGATGGAAATCTAGTAGTTCCTTGTAACAGAATGTTTTGATGATGCCTAACTAATAATACATGAATTTCATAAACATTGAGGCAGACAAATTGCTGTGAGGGTCTGGATTTTGTCTTCCAAATAAGCATGCAAAGACCTTGGTTGCACATTTGCTTTGTCAAACAAATTTAGAACAAATATAAATAGTTAGTCCCACGTCGAAAGTTTGTGAAGGTTATAGATCTAAACTATATTATATAAACAAAGCTAAGGAACACGTTGACTCAAAGTTGTTTTGGCATCCTAATTGTTATGTTCAATTTTAAGATGCCAAATTTAATTTATTCAAATTGAATATTTATTCAAATTGAATTTGGCATAAATTGATTTTGGCATTTTATTTTTGAAACATGAATATATCAGTTTAATATTAATTATTATTTTTTCTTTCAAAAAAATTATTATTTTTAAAAAATTGAATTAGATTTATGTCGTTGGTTTTATAATCTGATTATTTTTATTTTTTTTGAGGGAATCCGATTATTATTATTATTATTATAAAATCCTAAAAGTATTTCTTAATCCGATTATTATTATTATTAGTAACCTTTCATTCTTTCGAATTATATAAATTGAGACATGCTTATAAGAAACTTCCCTCATAATATCAACCTAAAAGCCAAAAAAAAAAATCAAAAAAATCGAGCCACCCAACAATGTACCATTCTTGAAGTAATTTGGTCCATTTCATCACATTTCAACCCTTTACGACAACCAAACAAAAGGATAGGTCACATTTTTTCAATGTTTAATTTGTGGCTTATTTCACCACACTCTCATTCTTGTCATTTGAAGGAATCGTTGGCTGCAATGAATAGGATGGATGCAATCAAATTTATTCATCCACAAATCCTTTGTATTTGATCCTCGGTAACCTGTGGATCGATCGAATATATTCAATTGTGCTTTATCACCGAGTAACCCTTTAAGCACATAAATAGATGGCGTCTCCCTTGTATCACTGGTATCTTTCTTGAATGCAAATCCTAAAACAACTACCTTTTAGTTATCAACTGCGTTGAATATCGATGCAACAACACAGTTCACAAACCGACTCTTGTAAGAGTCATTGATCTTGATAACCTTTGTCAAATATTCAACAACTTCAGGTAAACCATTACACTCTCAAATGGAAACCAGGGATATCTTTCTGGAAGCAAGAACCGCTGAAACCAACGCTTGCATTCAAGAACTTTGGTTTGACATTTGCGTCGGTAGTTCACAAATTGTTGACATGGTATTGATGGATAAAAACACTATGTCAGCTTCATTGAATTGCAGTTCCTTCAGCTAGGAATTCAGGATTTGACAGAATTTGATCCTTTTCTCTATAGCTACATTTTTGACAGGAACATTTGATTTCTCTACATCAATTTTGTCAGATTTTGGGACATCGGCGATATATCATCCGAGCCACGCTCTTCAAACACGTCAAATCTGCGGTGCTGCCAGCACCAAGACCACGAGTTATTGTCAGCGTGTTGACGGATAAAAAACCTATGTCAGATTCATAAACATGTTTTTCAACATCAGTTAGTGCTAAAGAAAAATTTCCTATAGCGACATTGCTTTAATACATCATCAAGATCGGGATCATAGATAGGAAGTTGATCGTAGTTCCACGCTGAAATACACGATTTGAGTTATCAGCGACGTTGACTTCAATGGATGGGAACTTAAATGCAATGACTACCAATGTTGGACCCCCCTACATATCCAACACAAATGATCACCATTTTTCCTAACCTATCCACAGTGGTGTTGAAGTGTATCGGATCAAGCTTATTCACTCTATACACATGTGCTTTGCCAAACATAAGTTGAACAATTGGTAGTCCCACATCGGAATCTTTTGAAGCTCTAGAGGTAAACTTTCTTATAAATAAGTTGAACAACTAAAGTTTTGGAAACCAGCTTGGAGCACTTTTTACAGTGATGATCTCCACATTAGTTTTATTTTATTTTAGTTATATTTTTGACAAAAGTCAAAAATAATTTATGTTTTTTGGGAAAAGTCTGCAAATGTAATTTAAGTTAATTTATATTTAAATTAATTAATTATATTTGTGGGTTTTCATCAAAAAACTTAAATAATCTAGTTTAATACTAATTTTTAAGATTAGTCTTCCTTAAATGTAATTTAAATTAGTAATTAATTAATGTAGATTAGTTATTTTTTAGATTAGTTATTTTTTTTATTGATTTTTTAATACATTAATAGGTACTCTGTTTAAAATAAAAAATAATAAGTGGATGTAGTTGAAAACTAAAATATTATTTAGTCTACATTAATTTTCAAGCTTTCATTGTAATATTATTTTGATTGGTTAATCCCTGTAACAAAAAAAAAAACATCATTGTCACTTATCTTAAGATGAAATTAAATTAAATTAAAAGTATGAATTATGAAACAAAAAAATTTATATATTGAATTTTCTTTTTCTTCTTTGGCTTCAACCCTCCTCTCTTTCTCTCAACCCCCATCTTCAATATCAACATCATCTTACGTTAGAACTTCGTCTTTCATCAGAGCTTCATCTTCAGTCATAACCTCTTCAATACAAAAAGATGTCAAAAGTGACTCTTGACACTATACATTTGTAGTACCAAATGAATCGTTAATGTTATATTTGGATTGATGGTTAAAAAACATTCACCAATATATTTTTTTAAACATATCATTGGTGCAAAGTATCCACCAATATTTGATAATAACATGTTAATTAAATAACAAAATATTAATGAAAGAGTCTCTCGTGGTGACTCAATTAAGAACAGCCAAACCATAGTGCATCCGAATTTCCCATAATTTACACTCATTTATATCAACCACTTAGGGAAAGTACAAAATTTCAAGTAAAATTGTGAAAGAAAAAGAAAATTGAATCAAAACTTGAAGCCTCAATTTTTTTTACTAAAGAAAATGAAGTAATGTTTTAGGCCACATCCGACATATCTTTAAGACATGAATCAAGTGGCTTACCAATTGAATAAACAATGAAACCAATCTCAGGTAGTTTGTTTTTGTTTTGTCCTAAAGTATTATTCCTAATCTAGTACAAGCTTTTATATGCAGTCATTATAAATTCAATGTTCACTTTTATACAGAAAGAATTTTAGTGTACTTTACCACGAACATCATTCAAACGCTACTATGTTCTTCTACTGAAGTGCCATAGAAAGGAAAGGAAAGAGTACCTTCGACAAATGAGATATGTTTTGCATCGTAGATCCCGCCGAAACCAACGCTTGCATTGAAGACCTTTGGTCTGATTCTTGCGTCAGTACCAACAGCGTACGAAACTTGGTTAACATTTCCTCCAGTAGCTTCGTGAAGTGCCGACATTGCATTGACAGATGAAATTCTTTGAGCTAAGAAAGTATTAGCAGTTAACTTAGAAAATACTGCTGACCGAAATTTTGTTGTCAAGATTTTTTCTCTATAGCTTCAGCAGTTTTGACAGAAACAGTTGATTTATCTACGACAATATTATCGGACTTGGGAATATCGGCCATTATCCTAGCCGCGCTCATGTAAGCTTTCTACATTGTTGTTTCTCATATTCTGCATGTATGGCAATATTCTAGTTCCTTGCAACAGAAAGTAGTATTTATTCCCTCAAAAAAAAAAAGTAGTATTTATCATAAAATTGAAAAGTAAAATGTCAATTAAATACAAAAAAAGATAGTCTTTATGAGAAAAAAAAGTATCTTGTCATTAAACATAACGAATCAATCTTTAAGCCTCAACTTTTGAATTCAAAATAAATGAAGTAATGTTTTAAGGCATAGTAGGCATATCTTTATGCCGTGGATCAAGTGGCTTACCCATTGAATAAACCATTATTATACTCACAAATGTAAACCAAGTTCAATATATCTTCTTCGAAGCAAGAACCACCAAAACCGACACTTGGATTGAAGAAATTCGATCCGATTCTTCTATCAGTACCAACAGCCTAGGAAACTTGGTTAACAATTGCATTGACAGATGAAATTCTTTGAGCTAAGAAAGCATTAGCTGCTAACTTGGAATGTTCATCTGAACAAAGATTTCAGCAACACAGATAGTGGTAGCAAACCTTTATTTAGAACTTCATTCTATTAGGATTTACGTTATGTACAAACAAACAAACTGCTATGTATGGATACTTATAAGTTATAACTCATACCGTATCGGCTAGTTTATTGGCCTTACCAAACAAACCATAATTGTTAATTTTATTTTCTATTTGTCACAATTGTCTATCAGTTGTATTTACTTTACGTTAGAAAAACAATATGTTTTGACCCAAAAGAAATAAAAAATATATATTACACGCATTTGACAAACATACAAAGAGCAGTCACCTGTCCCACATCGGACATTTCAGCAGCTTACAGAGGTATAGTGCCTTATAAATTAAGTGTAGAGCATGTCACCTCATTTATCATTTTTTTTATCATTTCTCATTCTTATGTTATGAGAGGAAAGATTACTTGGTATTGGATTGTATTTGGTAATCCTTTAAAAATGGCTACATCCATTTATTTAAAGGAATCAAACATTCCAATACTGCGTAGTTTTTTTAAATGTATAGTTGAAATCAAACAATTCCTTAGAAAATGGTCTTAAATAGTTTTAATAAATAGTTTTAGGTACATTCAAAGAAAATACTAAAAAACTAGTTTAATACTCCCTTTGTTTAAAAATATATATCATAGTTAACCACTTTATACATGTCAAAGTAAGTTATGTGAATAGTGTATATTGCAAAAATACGATATGTATTTTGAAATGAAGGGAGCATCAACTTTGTAAACTACACTTTTCGATTATTTGTAAATCACTTTGAAGATTAATTAGCAAAATTGGTAAACTATTTTTTCTTAACAAGCAAATATGAATAATCAACACGAGAATAAAATAGCGTAGTGAAGATTAACATGTTTTAGATGTGTGGTAAAACTAGGTAAGATAGAATTAGAAATGACAATACTACCTTCGTCCCTAAATATACAGGATCCTTTTGAATTTTTTTTTTTTATCTCTTTTTATGAACTCCTTTGGTATTTTCAAATACATTAATTAATTTTTTTACCAACACACCCCTATTTATTTTATATTTTTTCTTATATCAGCATTAAATATTATGTTGAAAACATACATTAACCCTCTCAAAGCATAAAATTGTAAAAACAATAGCAATTAGAAACAAATTTATTACCACTTTCAATTTTCTTAATTCCCGTTATTTTTTCAAAAGGGCCCTATAATTAGGGACATAGGTAGTATTATAGAGTTGGGGTAACACATATAGTAAAAAAGATGGTGAAAAATATACTTAGGTAGTTTATGCTTGCAGACCGGAAACATTTTTCTTATGTTTGAAATTTCTTATAATTTTAGATACATATTAACTTTGGATATATCACATAAAATCTTAAATTTCTTGTGTACATTATCTATGTGTATAAAAAATTGTGTTTTCTTTACTATGTTATACTCTTAAACTTGGTCTCTCTAAACTAATTTTCTGACTTCGTCCCTGTGTTTCATGTTTTCTTTCTTAATTATTCAAAAATCTTTTTTAGTCTCGTCATACTCAAGCATACCTCGAGGAACTAATCTTTCATATATCTCTTAAATTTCTTATAATTTTGGATACATATTAACTTTGGATACATCATATAATTTTTTTTTTTACTAAGTTATACTTTTAAACTCGATCCTTCCTAAGCTAATTGATCCTTGTTTGATGAGAATTGGTACGTTTATATGTAGAAAAATAGGTAGAAAATCCGCCTATTTAAATTGGTGTTGTTTGTGATCGTTTTAAATGAGTTTTTTGTATGTTTAATGCAGAAAATCTCAGTTGAAAATGTGGCTGTTTTTGACACGATGTTTATTTGTCAAGTTCATGACACTGATTAATTCCTGTATTTGAAATTTCGACATGTAACCAGGTTCAATGTATCTTTTTGGAAGCCAGATTTGAACTTTGGTTCAATTTTTATGTCGGTACCAACAGCGTAGGAAACTTGGTTAACATTTGCGCCGGTAGCTTCACAAAGTGCTGACATTGCATTCACAGTTGAAATTCTCTAAGCTATGAAAATTCTGCTGACCAAATATTTGTTGTTAATATTCTTGCTTGAGGAATCCATTGAGAATACACTTTTTCAATGTTTGAAACGCTTTTTCGCCCTCCGGGGTTTCTCTGCCTCAATGAGAACTGAGTCCGGATTGAAAAGGTCTTGAGTTGTAGTTCCTTCAGCAAGGAATCAGGATATGACAGAATATGAAATTTGATAACCTTTGCATTGTGTCATAATTTTCTCTATAGTTTTGACAGGAACAGTTGGTTTCTCAACCACAATTTTGTCAGAATTAGAGACATCGGCCCAATACGTTAAATCAGCTGTTTTGACAGATACAAACACTATGTCAGCCTAGTAGTCATGTTTTTCAACATAGGTGCTGAAGAAAAGGTTCTTGTGGCGACATATGCTATCCAATCGTTCAATTTTTCATTCACCCCTATTTAGGGTGTATGGAATGGAACTTATTGATTGAAATATTACCTTTGTACTCCTATTTTAATTTTCTATAGGTTCCTTCACTCTATTGCCTATATATGTTTGCTTCGATTTGATGCAAATCCATTGTGTATGTGTTTTTTTTTCTTTCATTCATGTGTATAAGTGTTTCTTGATATGTCCATGCGTGGTTTTTTGACATGTTTCTCGATATGTGTTTTTTTTTTTGACATGCGTGGTTTCTTGTATTGCAGCTTCCCTTGTCTATGTGTGCGTGATGTAAGTATGGGGATAGTATCAAAAGAAATATTTCTTCCCTTTTCAGGTATGGGGATGGGGATAGTAACTCCACTGTCAATATATATAACTTGTGTTTTAAGCGGGGTTTTTTTTCTTTCCATAGGGCTTCAAAACAAAACAATCAGCAACATTGAGTAAAGATAATTTTTTTGAATAACTTAGGACGCAAGAAACATAAAATAACTAAAGACCTACAAACTTTTATTCAAATCAAAATCAATCTCATTATGGGTTTTAGGGTTTTTAGCATTTGAAAACTATTATAGCTTTAGCCATTATTCATTATAGCGCATAATTTTGAATATACATGAAAATAGAGCTTATTTACCAAACTAGTTTACTTGGCTAGAGTATGCTTAAAAATGGGCTAGAAAAGGTTGACACCATCACATTTTTGGCTAAATCATTTCATAAACTTTGCAAATGAGTGAATCCATTGAGAATAGACTTTTTTCAATGTTTGAATCACTTTTTCACCTTTTGAGGTTTCTCTGACTCCAATGAGAACTCTGTCTAGATTGAAAAGGTCTTAAATTGCAGTTCATTCAGCAAGAAATTCAGGATTTCACAGAATCTGAAATTTGATACCTTTTGCATTTTTCTCTATAGCCTCAGCAGTTTTAACAGGCACGGTTGATTTCTCTACAACAATTTTGTCCGACTTGACACATCTGCAATCACCCGAGCAGCGCTCTCCCAATACGTCAAATCTGCTGCTTTTCCAGGCCCGAGACCGCGAGTTTTTGTCGGTGTATTGACATATACAAACACTATGTAAGCTCACATACATGTTTTTTAACATCAGAGTTGAAGAAAAGTTCTTGCCGCGACATTGCTTTACAGCATCATCAAGACAGGGCTCATAGATTGGAAGTTGATCGTTGTTCCACGGTGCAATGCTCGATTACGAGATATCGACGACTGCTACTTCAGTGGATGGACACTTCAAGGCAATGACTGTCATTGTGGACCCCCAAGATATCCGTCACCAATACAACAAATCTTCATAATTTTTCCTTTCCTAACCTATGCACAGTGGCGCTCAAATGTATGAGTAAATACAACTATGTATCAGTGAAGTTTTGGCCACATTCAGATTAGGGGAGTGTTTGTAAGGAGTGTTATAAGGTGTTACTTGTAGCACAAGCCTTGTAATATGGCTATATATAGCCAAGTACTTTGAGTAATAAGACAATGAGGCATTTACCAAATTAACAGAAATTGCTAGAATGACATATAATTTAGAACGGAGGGAGTACTATATAGAGATCATTTCTATATTAAAAAAAAAAAAACATTTTCATCTTGAGTGAAACAGAGAGGAGATTTGAAACAAAAACATTTTTGTCAGATATAAAAATTAGAGGAAATGTCGAATTAATAGAGATAAAGAAAAAGGTACTGATGCAAGTTTATCCTATTTATTTATATAGGCAGAGCCCCAAAATCTGAACAATTACTTACTATTTTGTTTTTCGTTTTAACGTAAGTAAATACAAGGAAGACAAAGATGCTTAGGAGTAAGAAAATATAAGTGAATGACATTTAGTATAGCGCAAGGGCTGATAAACTATTTTGTTACAGATGCAAACTATAGAGATTCAATCTCCTCTCCGTTTTTTTACTCTTGATGTAAACTATAAACTATTTGTCGCATATGCAAGGGCTGATTACAAGGAGAAAATATGTAATCTCCCTCAAGTGTATAAAAAACCTTGTTTGAGATAGCTTCTAGCATAAGAACCCCTTTGGCTATTGATGATTTGGCCATAATGCTCAAATCTTGATGGATATAGATCTCTCTGAAAAGATGATTCGGCCACACTGACATTCTTCTTATTTGAAGGACTAGTGACTGCAAATGCATAGGATGGTCCCAATCATATAGATTCATCCATACACACTTCAATAGACTGCTTCTCTCTTGTATCACCGCATTTTTCTTGAATTCAAATCCTAAAACAGCTTACTTTTTATTAGCAACTGTGATAAACATCGATGCAATAACATGGTTCACGAACTGACTCTTCCGATAGTCGTTAAACTTGATAACTTGTTTCAAGTATTCAGCAACTTATGGTAAACCATTACACTCACAAATGTAAACCCTGTTCAATATATCTTTCAGAAAGCAATTAAGAACCACCAAAACCAACACTCTCATTCAAGAACTTCTGTCCTATTCTTTTGTAAGCACCAACAACATAGGAAACTTAGTTATAATTTGCGTCTGTAGCTTCGCAAAGTGCTGACATTGCATTGACAGATGAAATTCTGAGCTAAGAGAACATTAGCAGCTAACTTATAAATTTTGACTAACCAAATATTTTTCCCTCAAGAATCCACTGAGAATAACTTTTTGCAGAGTTTGAATCGCTTTTTCACCTTCCGGGGCATCTCTATCTCCAATGAGAACTCAGTAAGGATTGAAAAGGTCATGAATTGCAGTTCCATCAGCAAGGAATTCAGGATATTACGGAATTTGAACCCTTTTCTCTATAGCTTCGGCATTTTTGACAGGAAAAGTTGAATTCTCTACAACAATATTTCCGAGCTGCGCTCTTCTAGTATGTTAATTCTGATGCTTTTCCAACCCCAAGACCACGAGTTTTAGTCGGCGTGTTGATAATACAAACATTGTGTCAGTTTCATAGATAATCTTTTCAACATCAGTGCTGAAGAAAAGGTTTTTGGCGCGACATTGTTTTACTACATCACAAGACTGGGCTCGTAGATGGGAAGTTGGTCCCGGTTCCACGCTGCAATGCGCTATTTCAAGATACTAACGATGGTCCTGTCACGAATTTTCTCTGTCATGAATTCATGATGGTCCTGTGTAGATTTCCACTCCTCCCACATAGTAGTAATAACTTATTATAAGTTGAGTTAGTTTATTTTTATATTTTTGGTGAACAAAAACAAAAATGATTTAAAAACGTCACCTGAGAGATTCGAACTCTCGCGGGGAAACCCCATGTACTTAGCAGGCACACGCCTTAACCACTCGGCCAAAGCAACAATGTTATTGAAGTTTGTTTATTTCTATATTTTACACTTTTATCGAATAGCCTAAACTTTTGCATACAATTTCAATGACTTCTCCAAACACCCTGTAATTTCTTTTGAATAATTACTTTATTTATACGTTCATATATGGGGAACAATCATCTTTGATCTTTGGGGAGTAACATAGGTAGTACTTATGGTAAAAATAGTGATAGTTGACGTGACTATTGTGCTGAATGAAGGGAAAGAAAAAAATTGATTGAAAAAAATTAATAAAATTGAATGAAACTTTAAGCCTCAAATTTTGAGTTAAAACTATGAAGTATTGAAGTTTTATACCGCATCATGCATATCTTTGAGCCATGAACGAAGTGGCTTATCACAATGATTGCTTTCTCAGATCATCAATGTAAACTACTCAGTTGGTATACCAACACACCATCTAAATCTTTTGTTGCCTCATAAGTACCCCAAACCATACTTACATTCTTCTCATTTTAAGTAATTGTTGGCTGCAAGTGAATTGGATCGAATATACTCAAACATGCTTTATCATCAAGTAACCCTTTACACACGTCAATAGCCGGTCTTTGCCTTCTATAACCGGTTTGAATGCAAATCCTAAAACAACAATCTTCTTGTTAGCAGCCATGTTAAACAACAATCTTCTTTATCATCAAGTAACCCTTTACATACTTACAGTTTACAAACATTCTCTTCTGATAATTGTTGATTAACATTTGCGTAACTTCCAGTAAAACATTAAACTCAAATATGTAAAACCACGTTCAATATATCTTTCAGGAAGCAAGAACCTCTGAAACCAACTCTTAATTCAAGAACATATGTCCGATTCTAGTGACGGTAACAACAACTTGATTAACATTTGCGTCGGTAGCTTCACAGGGTGCTGACATTGCATTGACAAATGAAATTCGTTGAGCTATGAAAGCATCAACAACTAACTTAGAAAGTTCTGCTGACGAACGATTTGAGTTAAACATTTTTCAATTGTCGCGTCATTTTTTGGAGATCAAGGCTATTTGATTAGATTTTGACTCACTTTTTATTTCACGACTTTGAAAAAATTTATTTAAATTGGGGGGTCCGGGGGTTGGTTATATTTAGGGAAGGTATTAGCACCCTAAATATTCGTAGTACTCTACGAGAACCTCTTGATTTTATTTAACTTTTTGTGCTATAAACTTGCTTGCCTTTTTTTTTTTAAAATGAAACTTTGAAATGATTAAAAAAGGAAGACCTAATTATCTACATTTTATTGATTTGGAAGGACGAGTGTCCTCTGCCTACGTACCCGTGAGGGATCAAAACCTCGTAGTTCGGGGTAGAAATTGACGTTTGATTGGTTGTGTGTTTTTTATTAGTTTTGAAAAAAGTTTTAAAATAAAAAGCCAAGTGGCAAATAAGATTTGGTTTGTATTTTTTAATTTAAAAGAAAAATGGACTCAAGGTATGATTAAAATTGATTTGATATTTGATTAAGAAAGAAAATAAAAAGAACGATCACTTAATTGAAAATCAAGGTTTATTATGAAAATATTTTTCTGATTTTTGATTATTTGAATGTTTTTGTTGTTTTTGAATATTGAATAGAACATAAAATAAACTAACGTAGCAATAAAAATAAAAGCGTGAGAATTTTGTAGTGACATTGGATCACCACAAAATCTCCTAACCTAATCTATTTTTTTTGTATTTTTCGATTTATAAAAGCGGTAAAGAAATAAAAGACACACACGCACGCACACTTTTCTCATTTATATTTACATTGGACCTAAATACATTCTAATTGCTGGAAAATAAATGACAATAATTAAAATGCTAAATAGAAATAAAATAGAATGCTAAAATGCTAAAAAGAAATAAAAATATAAAAAAAAAAAGAAAGAAAGGGACAACCGAAGGGACAAAATTACCGAAGGGACAAAATTCCGAAGGGACAGAAAAAGAGGAAGAAGAAAAGAATAGCTCGTCAACACAAGCTAAATGAGGGAGAAGAGAGAAAAGTTCTTTGACAACTCAAGAGAACTTTTGGTGTGTTTTGAAGTGTGGAATGAGGGCTCTATTTATAGGTGAGGAGGTTGATGAGAATGGAAAAGTGGTTTAATGGATTTTGATGGTGATTTGAATGGTGTTTAATGGTGAATTTTAAAAGAGGAATGTGAAAGTTGACACTTGACTTGAAAAATTTTGGACCATGGACATTTTATTTTTGGACTCATTAAAAAAAGTTATATAATAAAAAATTAAAAAAACTTATAGAAGTAATTAAACTAAAAATAAAAAACATGCCAGGGACATTGCGAGGGGTTAACCCCTGGCAAATTGTGTACGAATTTTTTTTAAAAAAATGTTTTTTATTTGTTTAAAAAATTAAAATATTAAAATTTAATAATTAAAATAATTTTAAAAAACATTTTAATTTTTTTTTCGAAAAATAATTAAACAGTTGGCCAAATGCTATGTTTTAGAGAGAGATTTGTGCAACTGAATGCTATGTTTTAGAAAATCATTTGTGCATCCAAGAATCAATTTTAACCCATTAGGTGAAAATTTCAAGCAAAAGTATAGCATGAAAAGTGTGGAGAAAGGGGTGAAAATTTAATGTTGAGTTCAAGTAAAACTCAAAAAAAATTAGAACTGCAAATATTATTAATCAGTGGTGTAGAATCCTGAATCTTGATAGTACTGAAACAATTAACCTCAATATTAATGTAGACAAATCCCTATCAGTTTCTTGCATGTGTTTCACATTGGCAAGAAATCAGTTTCCTACATGTATAAACTGATAAATTAAGAAGAACGATAACCAAATA
This sequence comes from Medicago sativa, assembly GCF_051527215.1. NCBI lineage: Eukaryota > Viridiplantae > Streptophyta > Magnoliopsida > Fabales > Fabaceae > Medicago > Medicago sativa. The sequence continues at coordinate 9,765,188 of NC_140754.1, forward strand.
CCGTCTTCAGCACTTGAGTCAGAGCTTGCACAATGATGAAAGTTGTATCTCTTTTAGTGTCATTAAAATATAATGGCAAACCTATCATCATTGGTCTCCTCGCCTGTTAAGTCAAGAAGCGGCTGAGCGCATGCAATCAACATTGGCATAATTTTATCTATAAATTTGTCAACACTCACTTTTGGGCATTGACAGATTTGATCCAAAGCCTGCACAATATTCATTCAGTCAGCAATGTTAAGTTTCAACTAGCGTTATAATGGTAAATGGCCTATCATTGATTTCAAAATATACCTTTAAAATGATACATTTTGTCAAGTATTCTGTATTGCTCAATTTTCCATCAAGTGATATTAGAGATTCCACCACCTTCAAATGTTACAAGAAAAATTAGCACAATAAGAAATCATTGCATAATTATTTGGCAATCATTAAGATATATTACAAATCACAAATCACACTATATAATTTGAGTCAATTCAAAAAAGAATTAGAAGAAATACTCACCTGAACAGCGTCCTGCTCTTTGAAATCATCTGGCCCAACTTTCCTGACAAGATAAACCATGCATTCTTGACATTTGGCACAGAGCAACAAATTGGGTAATCTATACGTATTGGACAAAATAGCTTTCAATGCTTCCTATGTCATTCCTAGACTTCAGATATTAACAAGTACCTGCATTGAAACTGCAAACGATTTCACGGTATCAATAGCTTCGACCTGCAATGATTTTTCAAAACTTCAACACTCAAGAATGACGTACAAAGTTGTGCCACATTGTAAACAATCCACACACAAGCAGTAACAATTGGTCATACCTTTGGGACAACAAGGTCAAATGCCGCACCAGTTTTATCATCATTAACGCGAACAAACTTCATATCTTCAGAACAGTTTTCCAAAGAACTTGATAATTGAACAAGTCATTTGCACAGTTCAAGGAGTCCTATAATTATCACAATGTACATAGAACATGTATCAACTCAATACAATTCATATACATGAAGAACAAGATGATATATTGCTGCAATTAGAAAGCATCCAATATTGTTTCCTAAATTTACTCTAAATCTTACCAATTATCAAAATCTAAACACATAATCATAAATTGATATTAAAATCAAAAAACACGATTTAGTATTTATATAAAAAAAATTCCAATGAAACAGACCCAAATTACTCGCAGCATCAAGCATTGATTTCCATTATTTTCCACTAGCTTTGCCAAACCTAATTGAAATTCACAGAAAATCACATAAGAAAACTCAAACAACGTTCAAATTTCACAAAAATACTCAAGAACAATAACATTAGATAACAAAACACACCACAATAACAGATTTATTGCTAGGATTATCCTTCTTGAACATTTCTCTGAACTCAGACCTAAAAATCAACAAAAAAACGTAACTCCAATCAGAATCAAATCGAACTTCACCGCATCAAATCCGTTACGCTAAATGAGAAATGATAACGCATAGAACAGATTCAAACAATTTTGATCACCGAAACTTACATGAAAGGAGGAGGAAGAAGACAACACATAACAGAATACACAGGAAGGTTAAAAATGCAATCAAACTGAATTTAAACAATTATAACATTTATGTCAACACTACTACAAAAATCACACTTCAACCGAGAAATAGTTTAGAGTTTTCTTTCGAAAATGTGGCTTAGAACTTTCTACAAGAAAAACATAATTAAAACCACTGAAACAATATTTATGATCAATATCAACACAATTTAATGCAAAAATTCGTATTTGAAAGAGGGAGGAAAATTAGGGTTCAATACAAATTCAGGCTTTTTGCTTTTAAGTGTACAAATTGAGCATGAAGATGAAATTAACAACAAGGTAGTTCAATCTATATCAAAATAAAAGATTTCTCAACTTAAACAAGGAGAATAAAGTTTGACCTTCAATCAACAAAAAAGATAAATTAAAGAATTAAGTGAGTATGTTAAAGAAGAGGTGGCTTACCATGAACAAAGAGAATACAACAATGAAGCTGCAACTCCGGCGCGGTGGCTGTTGATGACAGCACGGCGGCGGGAGAAAAATGGGTGACGCGAAAAGTTTCTCTTTTGGTGAAACTAATTGGACCAATAGAAAGCTCTCGTCGAGGAGATGAAGAAAATGGTATTACTTTGTTCGATTGGTGAAAACGGCAGCCGAAACAGCACCGGAAAGATGAGGGTGGTGGTGGTTTAATGGAGGAGGCTTTGTTCTTATTTCAATAGAGGAGAGAGAGAGAGAGAGAGTAAAAATGAAAAATGAATTAGAAGGGGGAAGGGGAGTCTGACGAGAGAGAGAGAGAGAGAGAGAGAGAGAGAGAGAGAGAGAGAGAGACAAGGGAAAGGTTATGTGGTCCATGTGACCACTAGAAAAATGAGAGAAAAGAATCATTATGTGTGGGCCCTTTCAATTTCCCAGGGGTTATGACAAGTTGCTCCTGGCAAATGTAGCCAGGGTTTATGCGAGGGTCATGCTCCTGGCAAATTTACCAGGGCTTCCTGCTCCTGGCATAATTCCCTGGCTAATTGCAACATTTCTAGTAGTGAATCTTAACAAAGTATTTTATTATGCCTAACACTTAATTTGAATTAAGATTGGACGGTTCAGATTCCAACTCAACGTAGCGTCATTATTTGTTTGTTTTTTGCACCATTATATCTCTATCCAACAACGGCAATAATGCGTGAAATTGTGACTATATGAATTCAAAGAAAAACAAAGCAACTTCACATTTATCCAACCATTGATCACACCAGATTCAATAAATTACAAATGGCTTTAAAACATAGCAATCAACATCATTGAATCAAAGATTAAAAAAACAATTGGACTAAAATAAACAGGTAATTGTATATACATAATGCACAAACTTTCTTTATGAAAGGGGTATTTAAGGAAAGATCCTTTCGTTTGTATTACATGAGTGAATTCCATGTTCTTTGCAATTAAGTAAAGAATTTCTCTTAAATTAAATGTGATGCTAACTTGCACTGAAGGACATGTTAAGAAATTCAAAGATATCCACATTTTTAACATAAAGTTTGTATCTTTAGTAGACTCAATCAATAAGATATGCAAAGATATGCCTTGGCCATCTGTTGCATTAACAACATTATTGCTCACATTTTTGAAGTCCTTTATTCATCAACTTCTGTATGTGTTTATCAATCACAATTTTACAATAGTCTAATTTCTTTCATGTTACTTGAGTTCTCATGTTCTCCCTTGTGTGATTGCAACATACTAAGTTCATCCATGTATCATGAGTTACGATGGAAATCTAGTAGTTCCTTGTAACAGAATGTTTTGATGATGCCTAACTAATAATACATGAATTTCATAAACATTGAGGCAGACAAATTGCTGTGAGGGTCTGGATTTTGTCTTCCAAATAAGCATGCAAAGACCTTGGTTGCACATTTGCTTTGTCAAACAAATTTAGAACAAATATAAATAGTTAGTCCCACGTCGAAAGTTTGTGAAGGTTATAGATCTAAACTATATTATATAAACAAAGCTAAGGAACACGTTGACTCAAAGTTGTTTTGGCATCCTAATTGTTATGTTCAATTTTAAGATGCCAAATTTAATTTATTCAAATTGAATATTTATTCAAATTGAATTTGGCATAAATTGATTTTGGCATTTTATTTTTGAAACATGAATATATCAGTTTAATATTAATTATTATTTTTTCTTTCAAAAAAATTATTATTTTTAAAAAATTGAATTAGATTTATGTCGTTGGTTTTATAATCTGATTATTTTTATTTTTTTTGAGGGAATCCGATTATTATTATTATTATTATAAAATCCTAAAAGTATTTCTTAATCCGATTATTATTATTATTAGTAACCTTTCATTCTTTCGAATTATATAAATTGAGACATGCTTATAAGAAACTTCCCTCATAATATCAACCTAAAAGCCAAAAAAAAAAATCAAAAAAATCGAGCCACCCAACAATGTACCATTCTTGAAGTAATTTGGTCCATTTCATCACATTTCAACCCTTTACGACAACCAAACAAAAGGATAGGTCACATTTTTTCAATGTTTAATTTGTGGCTTATTTCACCACACTCTCATTCTTGTCATTTGAAGGAATCGTTGGCTGCAATGAATAGGATGGATGCAATCAAATTTATTCATCCACAAATCCTTTGTATTTGATCCTCGGTAACCTGTGGATCGATCGAATATATTCAATTGTGCTTTATCACCGAGTAACCCTTTAAGCACATAAATAGATGGCGTCTCCCTTGTATCACTGGTATCTTTCTTGAATGCAAATCCTAAAACAACTACCTTTTAGTTATCAACTGCGTTGAATATCGATGCAACAACACAGTTCACAAACCGACTCTTGTAAGAGTCATTGATCTTGATAACCTTTGTCAAATATTCAACAACTTCAGGTAAACCATTACACTCTCAAATGGAAACCAGGGATATCTTTCTGGAAGCAAGAACCGCTGAAACCAACGCTTGCATTCAAGAACTTTGGTTTGACATTTGCGTCGGTAGTTCACAAATTGTTGACATGGTATTGATGGATAAAAACACTATGTCAGCTTCATTGAATTGCAGTTCCTTCAGCTAGGAATTCAGGATTTGACAGAATTTGATCCTTTTCTCTATAGCTACATTTTTGACAGGAACATTTGATTTCTCTACATCAATTTTGTCAGATTTTGGGACATCGGCGATATATCATCCGAGCCACGCTCTTCAAACACGTCAAATCTGCGGTGCTGCCAGCACCAAGACCACGAGTTATTGTCAGCGTGTTGACGGATAAAAAACCTATGTCAGATTCATAAACATGTTTTTCAACATCAGTTAGTGCTAAAGAAAAATTTCCTATAGCGACATTGCTTTAATACATCATCAAGATCGGGATCATAGATAGGAAGTTGATCGTAGTTCCACGCTGAAATACACGATTTGAGTTATCAGCGACGTTGACTTCAATGGATGGGAACTTAAATGCAATGACTACCAATGTTGGACCCCCCTACATATCCAACACAAATGATCACCATTTTTCCTAACCTATCCACAGTGGTGTTGAAGTGTATCGGATCAAGCTTATTCACTCTATACACATGTGCTTTGCCAAACATAAGTTGAACAATTGGTAGTCCCACATCGGAATCTTTTGAAGCTCTAGAGGTAAACTTTCTTATAAATAAGTTGAACAACTAAAGTTTTGGAAACCAGCTTGGAGCACTTTTTACAGTGATGATCTCCACATTAGTTTTATTTTATTTTAGTTATATTTTTGACAAAAGTCAAAAATAATTTATGTTTTTTGGGAAAAGTCTGCAAATGTAATTTAAGTTAATTTATATTTAAATTAATTAATTATATTTGTGGGTTTTCATCAAAAAACTTAAATAATCTAGTTTAATACTAATTTTTAAGATTAGTCTTCCTTATATGTAATTTAAATTAGTAATTAATTAATGTAGATTAGTTATTTTTTAGATTAGTTATTTTTTTTATTGATTTTTTAATACATTAATAGGTACTCTGTTTAAAATAAAAAATAATAAGTGGATGTAGTTGAAAACTAAAATATTATTTAGTCTACATTAATTTTCAAGCTTTCATTGTAATATTATTTTGATTGGTTAATCCCTGTAACAAAAAAAAAAACATCATTGTCACTTATCTTAAGATGAAATTAAATTAAATTAAAAGTATGAATTATGAAACAAAAAAATTTATATATTGAATTTTCTTTTTCTTCTTTGGCTTCAACCCTCCTCTCTTTCTCTCAACCCCCATCTTCAATATCAACATCATCTTACGTTAGAACTTCGTCTTTCATCAGAGCTTCATCTTCAGTCATAACCTCTTCAATACAAAAAGATGTCAAAAGTGACTCTTGACACTATACATTTGTAGTACCAAATGAATCGTTAATGTTATATTTGGATTGATGGTTAAAAAACATTCACCAATATATTTTTTTAAACATATCATTGGTGCAAAGTATCCACCAATATTTGATAATAACATGTTAATTAAATAACAAAATATTAATGAAAGAGTCTCTCGTGGTGACTCAATCTTAATATTAGACTATTACACAGAACCTTTTAGATACATTTTGACAAGTGTCTAATTTTCAAGCTATCCACCTATACATCATAAAAACTCAAAGATCTTTTTTTAGCCAAATTTAGCTTTCATGGAATAGGAGGGAATTCTTTTCATTTAAAATTCAAATCCTCTAGCCAAATTATAAGACAGCATTTTTCAAGTCCTGTTTTAAGCTTCATTTGACAAGTGTCACATCGTAAAGCAGTACACGTATTAATCACAACTTATTAAAATATATGTTTTTAACCAATCAGAGGGAAGGAAAATTGGTCCATTTCGTCCAAACAAAAAAAACACAAAAGATGCTTAGTGTTGATGACCTGACCAGTAGAAGAAGAATGTTTCCTTTTTCTCTCATTTCCTTCTTTGCTTTCATCTTTTCCCCTTCGCCACCTCACAAAAACACCATTTTGGGTAGAAAAACAAGCTATGTACTATGTAAACACTGGCATGAGATTTTGTTTTGGAATCAATTTCAAATTCAAATTTGTCTCGCTCTGGTTCCTCTAAATTCACTTTCTTCCTCAAATTAAGGCTCAAACGAACATCTCTTTCTCTCTTCTTTTATTGTTTTTCCTTCTTTCACCATCTCTTCCTTCTTCACTGCTGAGTTCTTCTTTTTCATTAGTTTTGTTGTAGTTCTAGCACTGTACCAGACCAATCTACAGAAACAGAGCTCTTCTTCTTTCATTATCTTACTCAGATTTCACCATTAAATAAAAACAAACCCAACTTTTATTTCTAACCTAGCCTTTTTTTCCTTCCAATTGTTGTTTTTTTGAATTTTTTTGGGACAAGTTTGCTTCACTGCCAGTATAGCTATGTTTGGGTAATGTATTTCTACCACAATATTAGACAGTTTATTTGACAAATTTGTTCTATTTTGAAATTTTGACATAATATTCTGACATGGTTTGTAATTGTGTGTTAATCTTTGTAGTTTGGTATTTTTTTTGAAGTTTTGAGAAGGAAGCAACCTATGGGCATATTAAAGTTGCCTGCAAGTAAGTTCAAATTTATGGAATTTTTATTTCTTTATCTTACAGATCAAATATTTATCTTTCAAAGCTTAAGCTTTTTTAGAGGTACATTCTTATTTTTTTTTTTTTAGGCTTTAGTATCGATTTAATGAAGGAGTAGCTTGCTACATGCTGAATTTTGTTGCAAGAACAAGGTTTGTCTTTTCCTTGATTTTAAACGTGTTGTTTTAAATAACATGCAAGCTCTCCAAATAGTGTTAATAAAGGTGGGAGTTAAATTTCATGAAACTAATTACATCCATGACTTTCTTGCGTTCTTAAACCTATGTGTTTTTCTTATCTTTTATAACTCTTACTTTCTGTCTCCATATTTTAGTTGGTCTTACATTTCTTAGGCACATGGAGCCAACAAGGTTTGATTGTCATTTGTTTTTTCTTAAAACAAAGAGGTCAGTTGTAGTTTGTATGTAAAGTTAGTCTGCTATAATTTTCACAAAACAAAGGTTCTATTAATGATATATGATACAACATTATCACATCATTTGATCCATGTAGTAGTAGTAGTTGTTGTTGTTTTGGTTGACATTTTGAATTGAAACGATTATGTTTTGATGATTTTCCTCTAAAAACAAATATGAGGCAACAATTAGTGTGAACTTTTTAAAACAAAATAGATATGATTATAATTCATTCTTATCTATTTTTTTGTTTATCCACCTGGTAAGACAACAATTTGTTTTATTTCAGATTATATTCCATGCACAAGACTGATTAGGTTCCATTAAATCCAGTTGTGGTGCCAAGTTTTAGAGTAAGAATATTTGAATTTCCCCCTTCTTATTTCAGTTTGATTTCAGTTTTTTTTGTTGATATTTTAATTTTAATGCGATTTGAGTAGTATATAACTAATGCTTGGGGTTAAAATAACCACACCAAAGCAAAAGGTTATGCATCTGTTTTTAACTTTCTTCTATATATAACATTGTGTTTGGTTTCCATAACTTGCATCTGATTTACTTCGTTTTATATGTCACTTTTTTTTTTTTACTCATTTTTAACTTTTAATACAAATTGGTTGCTTCTCATAAAAATTCCTCTCATATATAGAAGACAAATAAGGAATTAGTCCATTTTGGTATTTAGTTTTTTTAAAAGTTAAAGTTGTTAGATCCATTGGGTTAAGAATGTGCTTTTGGAAGAAATGTGACATAATTATTAGGAGAGATTATCTTTTAGGATCTTCTGTATAGTATAAAAGAGTATTCCAAAGCTGTCAATTGAAAGATTTATTTACATTGTTTCGAAGTTGAAGCGCGTCAAAGGTCTTTCCACTGCCAAAACAAACACACTGCCACTTTAGATTGTGGTGATTTTAGGATAAATTGTCATGCTTTGTTTTAGCACATGATATTTGAATTGCTAAGTTGTTTGTTTATTTTTTGACTTTTTTCTCAATTGCTTTTGAAACAGGCTATTTATCAATTTGGGAAGGAGCGAGTTCTCTTGCAGCAACAAATGATTCCATCTGGACATGCTCTGTTACACTATCTCAATATAAGCAAGAGATAATGTATTGTCATTAATACATATTTTTGTTATTTAATATCAATTGTATTTGTATTAGGTATAACAAATTATATGTTTTCATTTTGACAGATTAGTGATACAGTCATAATCCTTAGATAAGTGATTATCAGTGTCAGCATTTCATCTTTTTGCTCTACAGTTTATGGTTTGCCTTTTCTATTAGAAATGCAATGCAATAGACTAGATTTGAAAGAACTAACAATTTTAGATCCTGCTTATTAGACTAGACTGATATTGACTTCAAGAAATTTGGCATCTTATGATTGATAGTTAATTCTTTTTTACATTTTTTTTTTGAAGAAAATTCTTTTTTACATTATATGTCTCTTTTGCTGGAATATATTTTTAAGGGAGCGAGATTGTCATTGGAACTAATAAAATTTGATCCCTTAAGGTACTTTGCAAATACTACCTGTCTTTTGTCCCTGACTTTTGTTTTCACCTATCACTATCAATACAATTTTGTCCCTGACTTTGTAAATTTGATTCATGTATTAGAACATGGATGACACTTCCCGACTTCTTTTAGGGCCCGTTTGTTTCAGATTTTTTTAAAAAAAAAATCTATTTTTTCCCTTAAAAAAATCACTTTTTTCATTTTTAAGTGTTTGTTTAGGATTTTTAGAAAAATCATTTTATTAAAAAAATCTATTTTGATCCTAAAATGAAAAGCTATTAGGATTAGCTTTTCTCAAAATCTATTTTTTTCAACTACAAGGAGATAACACATGTGCATGTTAGAACTCATTTTTTTTAAAAATGGATTTTTATGGATAGTAGGCAAACACAAATAATTTCAGATTTTTTTAAAAATCTCTAAAAACAAAACTCTAGATTCTCTTGACACAAAATCTATTTTTTTTAAAGCTGAAACAAACGCACCCTTATTCGTTGGTATGATTTTTTAATCGCTCCTCCAGAAACACGGGGGCTTACAGGAGTTGAGCTTACGAAAGTGTATTTTGTGCTTCAACTATATGCATTTCTTAGGACTATAAGACAAGATGGTGAAGCTTTGAAAATGTATTTTCTTATCGAGAAAGCATAATTATGTAACTGAAAAATGTGACCAGAATCAGCTCAGAATCTGAATTTGGAACTTTGAAACATCTATGAATCTTCTCTTTTTACTAGGATATGACACATGCCCTCTTTTGTTTTTAGACAATTTTATTCTCTATGCTATAGTAAATTGCATTAGCCTAATTTGATTTTTTTTTCCCCTTCAGGTTTTTGACTTTTTCAAAACTTGACATTAGAAGATTATGATAAAAAATCCGAATTTCATACATTTTTTTATGGAAATAATGAAAGACTTGAAGAAATAACGGCAAGTCGTAGCTATAGAAGTTGACAAAGACACTGTGCAAAATCGTTAGAAAGCAATGCTTTGGAATGTAAGAAGTTGTTTTGTTTTTTTTTTTTTTTTGAAAATTAAGTTGTTCATACAACTAGAGAAGGATGTAAGCTGCGTATAATACTTTTGTACATGTACACCTCTTTTTTTTGGGTTGAAATCTTTGTATACCCATTCTTCAAAATGATATTATTTAAACATGTCTATCCCTTTTTAATGATATTATTTATTAGAATAATTTCTCAATCTGCACCTCAAACACACGGGGGGCAATAAGATATATTATATGGTATATTAAACTTAAATATGAATTATAAAAATGGATAAATTATACCTAATATCTTTTAAGTTATTTAATTGTAATAAATTGATCTTTAATTTTTTTTTTGTATCACTTAAGTTTTTAAGTTAATGAGTTGTAACAAGTTTTTTTTTTGAAGGAGAGTTGTAACAAGTTTGTCTTTTAAATATTTTTGTATCATTTAGATTCTTTAAGTTAATAAATTGTAATTTCACGTTAACATTTTATAATCTATTTCCATTAACACTTATATTTTATTTTTTAGAATTAACATTTATATGTTATTTAATATCTATTGAATTTGATATTGAGTATAACAAACTATATATGTTTATAATTAGTTTTCTCCCCGTGCGTTGCACGGGTGTAATCACTAGTTAAGAACAGCCAAACCATAGTGCATCCGAATTTCCCATAATTTACACTCATTTATATCAACCACTTAGGGAAAGTACAAAATTTCAAGTAAAATTGTGAAAGAAAAAGAAAATTGAATCAAAACTTGAAGCCTCAATTTTTTTTACTAAAGAAAATGAAGTAATGTTTTAGGCCACATCCGACATATCTTTAAGACATGAATCAAGTGGCTTACCAATTGAATAAACAATGAAACCAATCTCAGGTAGTTTGTTTTTGTTTTGTCCTAAAGTATTATTCCTAATCTAGTACAAGCTTTTATATGCAGTCATTATAAATTCAATGTTCACTTTTATACAGAAAGAATTTTAGTGTACTTTACCACGAACATCATTCAAACGCTACTATGTTCTTCTACTGAAGTGCCATAGAAAGGAAAGGAAAGAGTACCTTCGACAAATGAGATATGTTTTGCATCGTAGATCCCGCCGAAACCAACGCTTGCATTGAAGACCTTTGGTCTGATTCTTGCGTCAGTACCAACAGCGTACGAAACTTGGTTAACATTTCCTCCAGTAGCTTCGTGAAGTGCCGACATTGCATTGACAGATGAAATTCTTTGAGCTAAGAAAGTATTAGCAGTTAACTTAGAAAATACTGCTGACCGAAATTTTGTTGTCAAGATTTTTTCTCTATAGCTTCAGCAGTTTTGACAGAAACAGTTGATTTATCTACGACAATATTATCGGACTTGGGAATATCGGCCATTATCCGAGCCGCGCTCATGTAAGCTTTCTACATTGTTGTTTCTCATATTCTGCATGTATGGCAATATTCTAGTTCCTTGCAACAGAAAGTAGTATTTATTCCCTCAAAAAAAAAAAGTAGTATTTATCATAAAATTGAAAAGTAAAATGTCAATTAAATACAAAAAAAGATAGTCTTTATGAGAAAAAAAAGTATCTTGTCATTAAACATAACGAATCAATCTTTAAGCCTCAACTTTTGAATTCAAAATAAATGAAGTAATGTTTTAAGGCATAGTAGGCATATCTTTATGCCGTGGATCAAGTGGCTTACCCATTGAATAAACCATTATTATACTCACAAATGTAAACCAAGTTCAATATATCTTCTTCGAAGCAAGAACCACCAAAACCGACACTTGGATTGAAGAAATTCGATCCGATTCTTCTATCAGTACCAACAGCCTAGGAAACTTGGTTAACAATTGCATTGACAGATGAAATTCTTTGAGCTAAGAAAGCATTAGCTGCTAACTTGGAATGTTCATCTGAACAAAGATTTCAGCAACACAGATAGTGGTAGCAAACCTTTATTTAGAACTTCATTCTATTAGGATTTACGTTATGTACAAACAAACAAACTGCTATGTATGGATACTTATAAGTTATAACTCATACCGTATCGGCTAGTTTATTGGCCTTACCAAACAAACCATAATTGTTAATTTTATTTTCTATTTGTCACAATTGTCTATCAGTTGTATTTACTTTACGTTAGAAAAACAATATGTTTTGACCCAAAAGAAATAAAAAATATATATTACACGCATTTGACAAACATACAAAGAGCAGTCACCTGTCCCACATCGGACATTTCAGCAGCTTACAGAGGTATAGTGCCTTATAAATTAAGTGTAGAGCATGTCACCTCATTTATCATTTTTTTTTATCATTTCTCATTCTTATGTTATGAGAGGAAAGATTACTTGGTATTGGATTGTATTTGGTAATCCTTTAAAAATGGCTACATCCATTTATTTAAAGGAATCAAACATTCCAATACTGCGTAGTTTTTTTAAATGTATAGTTGAAATCAAACAATTCCTTAGAAAATGGTCTTAAATAGTTTTAATAAATAGTTTTAGGTACATTCAAAGAAAATACTAAAAAACTAGTTTAATACTCCCTTTGTTTAAAAATATATATCATAGTTAACCACTTTATACATGTCAAAGTAAGTTATGTGAATAGTGTATATTGCAAAAATACGATATGTATTTTGAAATGAAGGGAGCATCAACTTTGTAAACTACACTTTTCGATTATTTGTAAATCACTTTGAAGATTAATTAGCAAAATTGGTAAACTATTTTTTCTTAACAAGCAAATATGAATAATCAACACGAGAATAAAATAGCGTAGTGAAGATTAACATGTTTTAGATGTGTGGTAAAACTAGGTAAGATAGAATTAGAAATGACAATACTACCTTCGTCCCTAAATATACAGGATCCTTTTGAATTTTTTTTTTTATCTCTTTTTATGAACTCCTTTGGTATTTTCAAATACATTAATTAATTTTTTTACCAACACACCCCTATTTATTTTATATTTTTTCTTATATCAGCATTAAATATTATGTTGAAAACATACATTAACCCTCTCAAAGCATAAAATTGTAAAAACAATAGCAATTAGAAACAAATTTATTACCACTTTCAATTTTCTTAATTCCCGTTATTTTTTCAAAAGGGCCCTATAATTAGGGACATAGGTAGTATTATAGAGTTGGGGTAACACATATAGTAAAAAAGATGGTGAAAAATATACTTAGGTAGTTTATGCTTGCAGACAGGAAACATTTTTCTTATGTTTGAAATTTCTTATAATTTTAGATACATATTAACTTTGGATATATCACATAAAATCTTAAATTTCTTGTGTACATTATCTATGTGTATAAAAAATTGTGTTTTCTTTACTATGTTATACTCTTAAACTTGGTCTCTCTAAACTAATTTTCTGACTTCGTCCCTGTGTTTCATGTTTTCTTTCTTAATTATTCAAAAATCTTTTTTAGTCTCGTCATACTCAAGCATACCTCGAGGAACTAATCTTTCATATATCTCTTAAATTTCTTATAATTTTGGATACATATTAACTTTGGATACATCATATAATTTTTAAATTTCTTGTATATATTATGCATATAATTTTTTTTTTTTACTAAGTTATACTTTTAAACTCGATCCTTCCTAAGCTAATTGATCCTTGTTTGATGAGAATTGGTACGTTTATATGTAGAAAAATAGGTAGAAAATCCGCCTATTTAAATTGGTGTTGTTTGTGATCGTTTTAAATGAGTTTTTTGTATGTTTAATGCAGAAAATCTCAGTTGAAAATGTGGCTGTTTTTGACACGATGTTTATTTGTCAAGTTCATGACACTGATTAATTCCTGTATTTGAAATTTCGACATGTAACCAGGTTCAATGTATCTTTTTGGAAGCCAGATTTGAACTTTGGTTCAATTTTTATGTCGGTACCAACAGCGTAGGAAACTTGGTTAACATTTGCGCCGGTAGCTTCACAAAGTGCTGACATTGCATTCACAGTTGAAATTCTCTAAGCTATGAAAATTCTGCTGACCAAATATTTGTTGTTAATATTCTTGCTTGAGGAATCCATTAAGAATACACTTTTTCAATGTTTGAAACGCTTTTTCGCCCTCTGGGGTTTCTCTGCCTCAATGAGAACTTAGTTCGGATTGAAAAGGTCTTGAGTTGTAGTTCCTTCAGCAAGGAATCAGGATATGACAGAATATGAAATTTGATAACCTTTGCATTGTGTCATAATTTTCTCTATAGTTTTGACAGGAACAGTTGGTTTCTCAACCACAATTTTGTCAGAATTAGAGACATCGGCCCAATACGTTAAATCAGCTGTTTTGACAGATACAAACACTATGTCAGCCTAGTAGTCATGTTTTTCAACATAGGTGCTGAAGAAAAGGTTCTTGTGGCGACATATGCTATCCAATCGTTCAATTTTTCATTCACCCCTATTTAGGGTGTATGGAATGGAACTTATTGATTGAAATATTACCTTTGTACTCCTATTTTAATTTTCTATAGGTTCCTTCACTCTATTGCCTATATATGTTTGCTTCGATTTGATGCAAATCCATTGTGTATGTGTTTTTTTTTCTTTCATTCATGTGTATAAGTGTTTCTTGATATGTCCATGCGTGGTTTTTTGACATGTTTCTCGATATGTGTTTTTTTTTTGACATGCGTGGTTTCTTGTATTGCAGCTTCCCTTGTCTATGTGTGCGTGATGTAAGTATGGGGATAGTATCAAAAGAAATATTTCTTCCCTTTTCAGGTATGGGGATGGGGATAGTAACTCCACTGTCAATATATATAACTTGTGTTTTAAGCGGGGTTTTTTTTCTTTCCATAGGGCTTCAAAACAAAACAATCAGCAACATTGAGTAAAGATAATTTTTTTGAATAACTTAGGACGCAAGAAACATAAAATAACTAAAGACCTACAAACTTTTATTCAAATCAAAATCAATCTCATTATGGGTTTTAGGGTTTTTAGCATTTGAAAACTATTATAGCTTTAGCCATTATTCATTATAGCGCATAATTTTGAATATACATGAAAATAGAGCTTATTTACCAAACTAGTTTACTTGGCTAGAGTATGCTTAAAAATGGGCTAGAAAAGGTTGACACCATCACATTTTTGGCTAAATCATTTCATAAACTTTGCAAATGAGTGAATCCATTGAGAATAGACTTTTTTCAATGTTTGAATCACTTTTTCACCTTTTGAGGTTTCTCTGACTCCAATGAGAACTCTGTCTAGATTGAAAAGGTCTTAAATTGCAGTTCATTCAGCAAGAAATTCAGGATTTCACAGAATCTGAAATTTGATACCTTTTGCATTTTTCTCTATAGCCTCAGCAGTTTTAACAGGCACGGTTGATTTCTCTACAACAATTTTGTCCGACTTGACACATCTGCAATCACCCGAGCAGCGCTCTCCCAATACGTCAAATCTGCTGCTTTTCCAGGCCCGAGACCGCGAGTTTTTGTCGGTGTATTGACATATACAAACACTATGTAAGCTCACATACATGTTTTTTAACATCAGAGTTGAAGAAAAGTTCTTGCCGCGACATTGCTTTACAGCATCATCAAGACAGGGCTCATAGATTGGAAGTTGATCGTTGTTCCACGGTGCAATGCTCGATTACGAGATATCGACGACTGCTACTTCAGTGGATGGACACTTCAAGGCAATGACTGTCATTGTGGACCCCCAAGATATCCGTCACCAATACAACAAATCTTCATAATTTTTCCTTTCCTAACCTATGCACAGTGGCGCTCAAATGTATGAGTAAATACAACTATGTATCAGTGAAGTTTTGGCCACATTCAGATTAGGGGAGTGTTTGTAAGGAGTGTTATAAGGTGTTACTTGTAGCACAAGCCTTGTAATATGGCTATATATAGCCAAGTACTTTGAGTAATAAGACAATGAGGCATTTACCAAATTAACAGAAATTGCTAGAATGACATATAATTTAGAACGGAGGGAGTACTATATAGAGATCATTTCTATATTAAAAAAAAAAAACATTTTCATCTTGAGTGAAACAGAGAGGAGATTTGAAACAAAAACATTTTTGTCAGATATAAAAATTAGAGGAAATGTCGAATTAATAGAGATAAAGAAAAAGGTACTGATGCAAGTTTATCCTATTTATTTATATAGGCAGAGCCCCAAAATCTGAACAATTACTTACTATTTTGTTTTTCGTTTTAACGTAAGTAAATACAAGGAAGACAAAGATGCTTAGGAGTAAGAAAATATAAGTGAATGACATTTAGTATAGCGCAAGGGCTGATAAACTATTTTGTTACAGATGCAAACTATAGAGATTCAATCTCCTCTCCGTTTTTTTACTCTTGATGTAAACTATAAACTATTTGTCGCATATGCAAGGGCTGATTACAAGGAGAAAATATGTAATCTCCCTCAAGTGTATAAAAAACCTTGTTTGAGATAGCTTCTAGCATAAGAACCCCTTTGGCTATTGATGATTTGGCCATAATGCTCAAATCTTGATGGATATAGATCTCTCTGAAAAGATGATTCGGCCACACTGACATTCTTCTTATTTGAAGGACTAGTGACTGCAAATGCATAGGATGGTCCCAATCATATAGATTCATCCATACACACTTCAATAGACTGCTTCTCTCTTGTATCACCGCATTTTTCTTGAATTCAAATCCTAAAACAGCTTACTTTTTATTAGCAACTGTGATAAACATCGATGCAATAACATGGTTCACGAACTGACTCTTCCGATAGTCGTTAAACTTGATAACTTGTTTCAAGTATTCAGCAACTTATGGTAAACCATTACACTCACAAATGTAAACCCTGTTCAATATATCTTTCAGAAAGCAATTAAGAACCACCAAAACCAACACTCTCATTCAAGAACTTCTGTCCTATTCTTTTGTAAGCACCAACAGCATAGGAAACTTAGTTATAATTTGCGTCTGTAGCTTCGCAAAGTGCTGACATTGCATTGACAGATGAAATTCTGAGCTAAGAGAACATTAGCAGCTAACTTATAAATTTTGACTAACCAAATATTTTTCCCTCAAGAATCCACTGAGAATAACTTTTTGCAGAGTTTGAATCGCTTTTTCACCTTCCGGGGCATCTCTATCTCCAATGAGAACTCAGTAAGGATTGAAAAGGTCATGAATTGCAGTTCCATCAGCAAGGAATTCAGGATATTACGGAATTTGAACCCTTTTCTCTATAGCTTCGGCATTTTTGACAGGAAAAGTTGAATTCTCTACAACAATATTTCCGAGCTGCGCTCTTCTAGTATGTTAATTCTGATGCTTTTCCAACCCCAAGACCACGAGTTTTAGTCGGCGTGTTGATAATACAAACATTGTGTCAGTTTCATAGATAATCTTTTCAACATCAGTGCTGAAGAAAAGGTTTTTGGCGCGACATTGTTTTACTACATCACAAGACTGGGCTCGTAGATGGGAAGTTGGTCCCGGTTCCACGCTGCAATGCGCTATTTCAAGATACTAACGATGGTCCTGTCACGAATTTTCTCTGTCATGAATTCATGATGGTCCTGTGTAGATTTCCACTCCTCCCACATAGTAGTAATAACTTATTATAAGTTGAGTTAGTTTATTTTTATATTTTTGGTGAACAAAAACAAAAATGATTTAAAAACGTCACCTGAGAGATTCGAACTCTCGCGGGGAAACCCCATGTACTTAGCAGGCACACGCCTTAACCACTCGGCCAAAGCAACAATGTTATTGAAGTTTGTTTATTTCTATATTTTACACTTTTATCGAATAGCCTAAACTTTTGCATACAATTTCAATGACTTCTCCAAACACCCTGTAATTTCTTTTGAATAATTACTTTATTTATACGTTCATATATGGGGAACAATCATCTTTGATCTTTGGGGAGTAACATAGGTAGTACTTATGGTAAAAATAGTGATAGTTGACGTGACTATTGTGCTGAATGAAGGGAAAGAAAAAAATTGATTGAAAAAAATTAATAAAATTGAATGAAACTTTAAGCCTCAAATTTTGAGTTAAAACTATGAAGTATTGAAGTTTTATACCGCATCATGCATATCTTTGAGCCATGAACGAAGTGGCTTATCACAATGATTGCTTTCTCAGATCATCAATGTAAACTACTCAGTTGGTATACCAACACACCATCTAAATCTTTTGTTGCCTCATAAGTACCCCAAACCATACTTACATTCTTCTCATTTTAAGTAATTGTTGGCTGCAAGTGAATTGGATCGAATATACTCAAACATGCTTTATCATCAAGTAACCCTTTACACACGTCAATAGCCGGTCTTTGCCTTCTATAACCGGTTTGAATGCAAATCCTAAAACAACAATCTTCTTGTTAGCAGCCATGTTAAACAACAATCTTCTTTATCATCAAGTAACCCTTTACATACTTACAGTTTACAAACATTCTCTTCTGATAATTGTTGATTAACATTTGCGTAACTTCCAGTAAAACATTAAACTCAAATATGTAAAACCACGTTCAATATATCTTTCAGGAAGCAAGAACCTCTGAAACCAACTCTTAATTCAAGAACATATGTCCGATTCTAGTGACGGTAACAACAACTTGATTAACATTTGCGTCGGTAGCTTCACAGGGTGCTGACATTGCATTGACAAATGAAATTCGTTGAGCTATGAAAGCATCAACAACTAACTTAGAAAGTTCTGCTGACGAACGATTTGAGTTAAACATTTTTCAATTGTCGCGTCATTTTTTGGAGATCAAGGCTATTTGATTAGATTTTGACTCACTTTTTATTTCACGACTTTGAAAAAATTTATTTAAATTGGGGGGTCCGGGGGTTGGTTATATTTAGGGAAGGTATTAGCACCCTAAATATTCGTAGTACTCTACGAGAACCTCTTGATTTTATTTAACTTTTTGTGCTATAAACTTGCTTGCCTTTTTTTTTTTTAAAATGAAACTTTGAAATGATTAAAAAAGGAAGACCTAATTATCTACATTTTATTGATTTGGAAGGACGAGTGTCCTCTGCCTACGTACCCGTGAGGGATCAAAACCTCGTAGTTCGGGGTAGAAATTGACGTTTGATTGGTTGTGTGTTTTTTATTAGTTTTGAAAAAAGTTTTAAAATAAAAAGCCAAGTGGCAAATAAGATTTGGTTTGTATTTTTTAATTTAAAAGAAAAATGGACTCAAGGTATGATTAAAATTGATTTGATATTTGATTAAGAAAGAAAATAAAAAGAACGATCACTTAATTGAAAATCAAGGTTTATTATGAAAATATTTTTCTGATTTTTGATTATTTGAATGTTTTTGTTGTTTTTGAATATTGAATAGAACATAAAATAAACTAACGTAGCAATAAAAATAAAAGCGTGAGAATTTTGTAGTGACATTGGATCACCACAAAATCTCCTAACCTAATCTATTTTTTTTGTATTTTTCGATTTATAAAAGCGGTAAAGAAATAAAAGACACACACGCACGCACACTTTTCTCATTTATATTTACATTGGACCTAAATACATTCTAATTGCTGGAAAATAAATGACAATAATTAAAATGCTAAATAGAAATAAAATAGAATGCTAAAATGCTAAAAAGAAATAAAAATATAAAAAAAAAAGAAAGAAAGGGACAACCGAAGGGACAAAATTACCGAAGGGACAAAATTCCGAAGGGACAGAAAAAGAGGAAGAAGAAAAGAATAGCTCGTCAACACAAGCTAAATGAGGGAGAAGAGAGAAAAGTTCTTTGACAACTCAAGAGAACTTTTGGTGTGTTTTGAAGTGTGGAATGAGGGCTCTATTTATAGGTGAGGAGGTTGATGAGAATGGAAAAGTGGTTTAATGGATTTTGATGGTGATTTGAATGGTGTTTAATGGTGAATTTTAAAAGAGGAATGTGAAAGTTGACACTTGACTTGAAAAATTTTGGACCATGGACATTTTATTTTTGGACTCATTAAAAAAAGTTATATAATAAAAAATAAAAAAAACTTATAGAAGTAATTAAACTAAAAATAAAAAAGGTAAAATGGAAAATAATAAGAAAAAAAGTTTCTGACTCTGAGATTGTGCCTTTGAAAGTGGCGTGTAAACAAGACTTGTACTATGTTTTTTGGACATTTTCTTTTGGACATTTAAAAAAGGAAAAAAAAAGTGACTAAAATAAAAGAATAAAAATAACTAAAAATTAAAATTAAAATTACAAGAAAATTAATAAAAGATGGAAATTTTACTAAAAAAAAGAAAGGAGAGAAGAGGGCCCGATATCGGAACAAAAAATGAGGTATTTTAAAGTACCCCTCTACCGAAATTTCCTTGAAAAGTCAGAGACTAATCAGGGTCAAAAGGCACATGAATGTAGGACCTTAGGTCAAAAATTGGGGTATGACAGATGCCCCTATTTAAGTTTCTTCGTCCGGAGATTTGAAGATGGAATCTTCGAGTTGACGGAACGAAGAGACTTAAATACAAAAGTACACCAATTTTGGACCTAAGATGCTGTGAAATGCTCATGATATAAGTATGAATGCAAGACGGCAAAGATGATTTGACTGGGGAGAGAAACAACAACGGGATACCCAAGTTTGTTAAAGAAAGGGATCCGACTCCGCTAGGGAATGTAGTTTCACTGGGGAAAAGATTGTATACAAGTCTTTTAGCGACATCTCTTGAACAGCTAAGCTGGGAATGACACTATTGAAATTGAAAGTGATTAGTGACATCACTAGAACAGCTAAGCTGGGGATGACACTATTGAAGTTGAAAGTGATTAGTGACATCACTAGAACAGCTAAGCTGGGGATGACACTATTGAAGTTGAAATTGACCGGTGACATCACTAGAACAGCTAACGCTGGGGATGACACCTCTGAAATTGAAATTGACCGGTGACATCACTAGAACAGCTAATGCTGGGGATGACACCATTGAAATTGAAATTGATTAGTGACATCACTAGAACAGCTACGCTGGGGATGACACTTTTGACATTGATTTGATTAGTGACATCACTAGAACAGCTAACGCTGGGGATGACACTTTTTATAAGACAAGAATTTTTGCAAGCTATTCACTTGACACTGGTGATGACAAAAGAGGCTTGCAAGCTATTTGCTTGACACTCGTGATGACAAAAAGAGGGTTGCAAGCTATTCGCTTGACACACAGGTAACAAAAGATGTTTGCAAGCTATTCGCTTGACACATAGGTAACAAAAGACGCATGCAAGCTATTCGCTTGATGTAACAGCCCGATTTTCGTTAGTTTTATTTTATTATTTATTTATGTGTGTTATATGTGCTCTTATATGATTATTTGCCTCTGTGTGTATTTTTGGTTGGGAATCGTAGAATTCGGTGTTAGAAGGGTATTTTAGTCATTTTGGACTTAGGGGCATTTTGGTCATTTTGAGGGCAGTGGCAATTTTGTAATTTTGCAGAAAGTTATTTTTTTAGTGTTTAGTGGAAGTTATTATTTTACCAAGTTAGTAGAGAGGGTGTAGTAATTATTTTAATTACCGTTAAGTGACCGTTAGTGTTATATTTTACCGGTAAGTGAGTAGTAACATTTTTGAGGTTGAATTAGAAATGGGTTAGGCCCATTAAGGTTTGTGAGATAAGCCCATTAAGTGAGCCTTTATAAACTAATGTTAGTGAGGAGAGATAGGGTTACAGCATTTTCATTTCATTTTTCATTTGAGAAGATAAGAGATAGAGGATAGAGAGAAGAAAGGGTTTGAAGAGATTGAAGAGGAAGGTTAGAGCTAGAAGAGGGATTCATCATCTAGGAGCTAAATTGAAGCTTGGGTTAGAGAATCTTGGTGCTAGAGGTAAGAGGGTTAGAATTCAACCATAATTCATAATTTTTCCTTTTTACCCATTTTATGAAATTGATGAATTGAATCTAATTGTTGTAAATTCGTGCATAATTGTTGTTGTTATGTTTGTTAACATGATTTGTTGGATAATTGTGTGTTAGTATGTGAATTAACATGTTGAAATGTAAAAATATGGGTATATTGTGTTCTTGAGCAAATTTGTTGAAAAATGAAGTTGTGGTGTCAAATTGTGCATGAATTCATGTTCATTAGTTGTTGTTATTGATTTGGTACATGTGGTTGTTGGATTTATGCTTTGGGTGTTGATGAAAGTATTGTTGTGATTGAATTGTGGTGATTTTGCAATTTTTGGTGAAAATGGGTTGATAATGAAGAAGTTTGATTTTGATGATGTTGAATGAATTAAGAAGATTGTTAGAATGATTAGAATGGTATGATTTTCTGTTTTAATCACTTGGTTTTGGAGAGAAATTATTTTGGGAAGAAAATGGGTTTTTGAGTAAAAGTTGTTTTTAAGAGCTTTTACAAAATAAGTCATTTTGGGATGAGTTTGATTAAGTTGTTTTAATGTTGAAATGTCAAGTTTTCAAGTGTGGTTTGTATGGTCTAAGTGTTAGGAATGCATTGGTGAAAACGGAACTGAAATCGGATTCGAAAACAAGATTTTATGCACGAAAACGTAAAATTTCATTTTTGCTGTACTGGTGGAATGACACGACCGTGTGTCTGGATGACACGACCGTGTCAGAGTCCCCTGTAAGGGATCACACGACCGTGTGTCCTGACGACGCGACCGTGTCAGTTCTGCAGAATCCCAAAACCTTGTTTTTTCATATTTTTGTGTACTTTTAAGCATACCAATGGATTCCAAACACCTAACCTTATTCAATCAATTTATAAGTAAGCTTCTAAGAGTATCATAGCTTGGGTCTAACTTGGTTTTGTTTTGGAAATGAATTGGTTTTGCAAAATGATGCCAAGAGACGAACTTCGTGATTTTTGGGAATTCTTCATGTGTGGCCGATGAAATGCTTTTGTAACCTCTACTACACACATATGTGACTTGTGAGAATACCTGGCATAGGCAATTGAACTTGTTTACTTGGTTTTGGTTAGATGACTCAATTATTTTCAATGTTGTGATTTTTGGAGACGAACTTGGTAGAAAATGATTTTTGAGAGCCAATTGCTTGTGAACCCTTTATGAATAGATTAATATGATGACGAGATGATGTATGAATGGTTGTTGAGTGATGAATATGATGTTTGTGATCATATGTTATAATTGTTCCTTTATTTGGATTGTAAGGAATTATGTGGAAATGTGGCAATTATATGTTGATTTATGTGGAGATGATTGATGATGTGTATGTGTGACAACTATATGTTGATTGAATTGTGGATGTTGTTGGTGATTGTATATTTGTCAAGTGGTGGTGAATTGTTGTCGATGCATATATACTAATTGAATGGTGATGAACATGTTTATGTTATGTTGTTTGTTGAACATGTTAAATGTTGATTGTTGGTGGTGAGTTTATACATGCTAGTTTTGATGTGATTGGTGATGAATGCGTGTATATACATATAGCCGTTGATCATAGCCGTTGATTATAGCCGTTGATTATAGCCGTTGAATTGTTGTGAACATATGCATTGTGGATTGAGTCATATGTTCATGCATCATATGTTGTTTCGGATGTTATATCCATATTGCCGTTGACCGGATACTTGTATCCATATTGCCGTTGATTATAGCCGTTGATAATGATGTTTTTGTTGCATCATAAGGTGACGACCTTGGAGGAGTTTGGTACCACATGCATCTAGAAGAGTCTAGAACATTGCATGCATTTGATTAGTTGATGAGTTGTGACATATTTGAATATGTGACTTGGTGAATTGTGCATGGGTGAAATTTGGTGAACGTTGTGATTATGTGGATTGATGTATATGTACATTGGTGGATTTTGTTGACGGTTGTGAATAATTGAACTATGTTCTAATTGCATATCTTAATTGTTTGTGCTTATACACTTGGTGAACCCACTTGATGATGATTAATTTGATAATAATGATGAAGTGAGAATTGTATATGTATATACATATGATGTGGTGATTTCTTTGATAATGATGATTGCTTTGAAATGATGAATTGTACTTGTTGAGTTAAGCATGCTAGATGAGTAATGAGGTGAGTAATATTTTCATTCGATTAGTGTTGTTAAATGATGAGCTCTTGTCGATATCTTGAATAGAGAATGATTATGCATGCTATACTATGATGATAATGTGGTAGCTTGAGATGCTAGTAATGGGGGATGATAATCATGTGATGCTAGTATTCTAGGAGGGATGGTTTGTATATGTGATATGTATGATTCCTTGAATGCTATGTTTTCATATGGATTATGATGATGTAATGCTAACCCTCAGTGGTCTGTGGTGGACCGCCTACCTCTCTGTATGGATGGGTAGATGGAGTGCAGGATGCTTAGTTGTTGCTTGTTGATGCCGAGGAGTGGAGTTCCTCTTTTTCATGCAAGTGTCTAGATTAGGGCTCTGATCTAAGATAGTCTTTGCATGTTGTTTATTTGACTTTGTATTTCGGAGTTGTTGAGATATTCTGTTATTTGAGATTTGGATGATACATTTGTATTTTGTTGAGATCTGGAGATGTTTTATGATTTTTAAGTATGTCCGCTGCTATGTTGTGTAACATGATCTTTATGCATGTATTGTATTGTGGTTTATTCGGAGACGTAGCATCTATTTCTAGAACATGTCTGATGTATTCGCGCGTTTTACCGCTTATTAGAAATAGGGTGTTACACTTGACACAAAGGTAACAAAAGATATTTGCAAGCTATTCGCTTGACACTCGTGATGACAAAAGAGGGTTGCAAGCTATTCGCTTGACATACAGGTAACAAAAGATGTTTGCAAGCTATTCGCTTGACACAAAGGTAACAAAAGATATTTGCAAGCTATTCGCTTGACACACAAGTAACAAAAGATATTTGCAAGCTATTCGCTTGACACTCATGATGACAAAAGAGGTTTGCAAGCTATTCGCTTGACACGCAGGTACCAAAAGATGTTTGCAAGCTATTCGCTTGACACACAGGTAACAAAATAGGTTTGCAAGCCATTCGTTTGACATACTGGTAACAAATTATGTTTGCAAGCTATTCGCTTGACACACTGGCAACAAATTATGTGTGCAAGCTATTCGCTTGACACACTGGTAACAAATTATGTCTGCAAGCTATTTGCTTGACACAAAGGTAACCAAAGATGTTTGCAAGCTATTCGCTTGACACACATGATGCCAAAAGAGGGTTGCAAGCTATTTGCTTGACACACAGGTAACAAAAGATGTTTGCAAGCTATTCACTTGACTCATAGGTAACAAAATATGTTTGCAAGCTATTCGCTTGACACAAGATAACAATAGAGGTTTGCAAGCTATTCGCTTGACACAAGATAACAATAGAGGTTTGCAAGCTATTCGCTTGACACGAAGGTAACAGAATAGGTTTGCAAGCTATCCACTTGACACCAAGGTAACAAAATAGGTTTGCAAGCTATTCGCTTGACGCACCATGAGTGAAGATCGAACTGAAGGGATACGACAAAACAAGACTATGGGTGACCAATGCGGTTATGTATGAATGATGTTGTGTATATGCTGGGTATGAATGAATGTATGAATATGTGAAAGTATTAGTGTATGAATGTATGAATGTATAAATGTATGAATGTAATTCGTATGACTGTATGAAGTGTATATGACAGGTGACTTGATGAAACGAGACAAGACAGGTAAGACAGGAGGCGGACTGACATCGCAGCACAAACACTCGACAAACTTCCTTGGAGATGATATTATTGTGAACCAATCGAGCCGTTGACGAGGTAAAGTTAGGCACAAGGTAGCAACAGATGTCTCCTGGGGATAAAGCCCATTGTTAACCAAAAGAATCTGGAAGAAGTCGCCATTTTGTAAACCGACACGGAGTGTTCTTCCACTGGTATGCTTCAACAGTCATTTTTTTTGTTTGTTTTTTTTTTTGAAAAATCCCTAACTTTTGCCTGGACCGCCCTTTCAGGTTTTCAGTCCACCGGGAGTATATTCCTTTTTTATGCCCCTAATTTTTGCCTGGACCGCCCTTTCGGGTTTTCAGTCCACCGGGACGCTCTCTATTGCCTAAGTCGCCTTTTCAGGTTTTCAACTTAGCGAGCTTTTATTTTTGTAATTTTTTGTATTTTTGGACTGTGATAGCATCTTGCTCAAAGCAGAGTTCCTTTCCACATTGCTTAGCCATGTTTCTATTTTGGAGTGTAACCGTTTTTGAGGCGGATGCTGATGTACGCTTCACCTACTCATAAGTTCAAAGAGAGCATGTTTGTTGTTCACACTTTTCAAAAGATGTAAAAAAAGTTTTATATTTTGAAAATTTTTGCTTCAAGTATTGCCATCAAAAATAGAAGAAATTTTGCAAATAGAATAAACGGGAGTTCCAAATAAATGGGAACAGGCTCAAATTTGATGAATTGAGTGGGGACCTGCCAATGGCATGGCTCCACGGATCTTTGAAAAATTTGGAAAATGGTAAATATATTGGAAGGTACATTGAACACAATAACCGTTATACTCCCTAGCAACTTTGAATTGCCCCTGTTCCGAGTCCTTGATCTGCAGATGCTTCGAATCAGAGGTTCTTTGATAACATGTATGCCCCAAGTGGATTGTGCCTGACTGATGCAGTTACTTTGTCATGATCCTTAACTTTTACATAGATCGCCCTTTTCGGGTTTTCAATCTATCAGGATAAATCATCATTTTTTTTTTGTCTCTAATTTTTGCATGGACCGCCCTTTTGGGTTTTCAGTCCACCGAGACGCTCATTTTTGCCTAAGTCGCCTTTTTAGATTCGCGACTTATCGAGCTCATATTTTTGACAGAGTATTTCTTGACTGCACCGGCATTCATAAGACGTGTGAGTTTGTTGCCGTCCATAATTGTAAAAGTCATTGCACATGGGCCTTTATAACTAGGCATCCACTTGCCCCTGGAGTCTGGTTGGAAAGTAGTACAAAGTTCCCTTCTTGAAATTCATGGGGACGGACCTTTTTGTTAGAAGCTTGTTTCAAACCTCTTTTGATATATTTGTACAAGGTCGTCATGCGTTTAAATTCGATCAAGCTTGGACTTTATCAGAACTCCTATTGACGGGACTTCGATCTTCACGGGAAGCACGACCTCCATGTTGCATATTGGGGAAGGAGGGGGGGTTGCCCCTGTTGAAATGTGTACTGAAGTACGATATCTGAGAAAAGCGAATGGTAGCACCCCGAGCCAGTCTTTGTAATCGAAAGTCATCTTCTGGACAATCTCCTTTTGTTTGCAGCTTCAATGGCTAAGATGCCCCAGTATGTGAGAGATCTCATCGGGAATCTCTTCATTCTCCTTCTTCAGCTTCGGACACAGGGAACTCACAGTTGGAAGAGAGTACATGGTTAATGTGTTCAACAGGTTTATTAATGCATGATTTGATTATTGATATAAACATTATGATTATGCAGATACGTGGAAATGATTAAAGGAAAAAAATAATTTTTTGGTTTTTTGTATTACCATTTTTTCCAGGAAAAAAAGCACAAAATAAAAACAAAGTCGGGATCAAAGCGACTTTTTTAATGATGAAAATACATAAAGCAAAAAGCCCTAAACAAGTTCACTTCCATCTCGGGTGGGACGAAAGGATTTTTTTTGAAAAACATAAAGCAACAAACAAACATATTAATTGAACAGATGAGTAATAGAAATAAACATCAGCAACGACCCGATTGTAGATTAAACATTTCATGTGTCAACCTTAGATACCAAGATCTGATAGTGGATTAACTTGCACATTCAAATTCAAACTCTTCGAAAGGTATAAGGTTTTTTCGGATCAACTTCTGAACTATCTTCTGCAACGCAAAACAATGCTCGATATCATGACCTGGTGCCCCTTGATGGAAAGCACAAAAGAGATCGGGCCTGTACCGGGATGTCAATTTTGCTGGCACTGGAGGAGGTGCCTTGGTGTAGACCAAATTCCTTTCGAGTAATTTTGGAAACAAAACTGTATACTTCATGGGAATAGGGTCAATCTGTTTCTTTGAAGTCTGTTGTCGAGGATGTTGTTGACATTGTTGAAACTGGGGTTGATAACCCGGATTTTGAACAGCATTTATGATAGGCATAACAGCGGCAGCAGGGTGATAAGACAGATATTGTTGTTGAGGCTGGCTTTCCACCACATTCCTTTCCTGGTCTTCCTCTTCTGAACTGTCAGTAGGAACACTTTCTTTGACCAAACGTCCTTCTTGGACCCCTTCTGCAAGACGCATTCCCGTAATCATCATTTTTGCAAAGTTGTTGGAAGCATTTCCAACCATTTTCTCATAATAAAATTGATCCAGATTCTTCAAGAAAATCTCAGTCAATTCTTTCTCTTCCAGAGGTGGGCGAACTTGATCAGCAAAATCTCTCCATCGCTGGGCATATGCCTTGAAAGATTCATTATCATTCTGGGTCATGGATTGCAGATCGTCTCTGTCCGGGGCCAAGTACAAGTTGTAGTCGTATCGTCGGACGAAGGCAATGCCCAAATCAATGAAAGTTTTGACATCAACACGACTTAGGCCCGTGTACCATTTCAAAGCGGCACCAGTCAAACTATCTTGAAAGCAGTAGATAAGAAGCTCATCATTGTCGGCTTGAGGGGACATCTTTCTGGCATACATTGTCAAATGGTCCTTAGGGCAGGTATTCCCTTTGTATTTCTCAAAATCAGGGACCTTGAATTTGGGTGGTATCACAACATTTGGTACCAAGCAGAGATCATAAGCACTTTCCCCAAACAGTTCTTCCCCATGGAGAGCTTTCAATTCCAACCGTAATGCATCAAACTTCTCTCTCAGTTCTTCTACCTGGTTATATGCAACCACGCTTCCTGGCTGATAGATGGGTTCATGAACCAAAGGAGTTGAGTAGGTCATAGCAGCTTGAGGGAGCAAAGGGCCTGATTGTTGCACAAAAGGAGTTTGAACCTTAGAGACAACACGACAGAGTATTTCACTAGCACTTAAAGGTGTACTCCAGAGATAACCTTCCAGCATAGCATGTTGAGGAGTACTAGCAAACACTGTTGAAATTGGAGTAGTGGAAGCAACCGTCTGAGCTTGAGTGCTGACGATAGGAAGAGCTATTGGCTGACTCTGCGCAACTGACACCAAAGATACTAAGTTCTTCAAAATCTCATTTTCAGCCCGGAGGGTCGTCACCTCTTCACGAAGCTTGTGGTTCTCTTGTTTAAGATGATCCATTCTGATTTGCTTAAGTGTTGTAGATGCGAGTAGACTGATGGATTGACCTTTTGTAGACAAAAACAAAGTATGAGACACGGACTAGAAACTATGAATGCAAAATGATGCATGATATGTTTATGCAAAAAATGGACACATTTTTTATTTATCGAAGGACTTGTCAAAGTAACTGGAAACATCATAAGGAACATTGTTTCATTTGATAATTTGAAATATTACAAACAGTTCCCTTAAGGGCAAAAGCAAAGTCAAGGAAAAAAGACCCTAACAAAGGCTAAGGTTTAGTTAAGACTTTTTGAAGATGTATTTCTTGGTGTTCCTCTTTACAAGGTTCACACCTCTGATGTTTATAAAAACTTATCTAAGTCCTTCGATCTTTTGATGAAAAAAGTTTTATGAATGTATGCATGTATGCATGAATATGCTAAAGAACAGAGAAAACATGGTGTGGTTAAGTCCATATGTTGGAGTCAAGGGTAACAACGCCATTTGGTAAGGACTATGGTGTTGGAACAAAATGTGTTTAACAATAAACCTTAAAGAGTTTTGATGATAACAAGGTATTAAAAATTGTAAATTGGATTAGCTAATATTTGTTCAAGTGTACAGGACCATAAGTATAAAGTTACATCATCATTGGTTCTGAATGAGCAAATAAAGAGCTATGGAAACAACAAAAATTTGAAGCTTGGACGCTCCTGAAGGCAACTTGCTCCTGAAGAAAAAGCGCTCCTGAAGTCAAGCTGCTCCTGAAGAAATAGCGCTCCTGAAGTAAGCTGCTCCTGAAGAATAGTGCTCCTGAAGACAAGAGGTCCAGAAGTCACATCATCAGAAGCTGCATCATCAGAAGCTGCAGAAGTCATCTCATCAGAAGCTGCATCATCAGAAGCTGCCTCATCAGAAGTCATTTCACCAGAAGCTGAATATCAACTGGATTTGCAAAGAATCAAGAATTGAAGAATCATCAATGCAAAAGCTGTCTATTGGATTCGAAAACACAAACAAAGGATTAGTGGAGCTTGCAACGGTCATTTCAAAGGTGTTTGAAGGTGTGTGTTTGCAATTTGGACGAAAGCGTTGACATTGTACTTTGTACGAATTGTACAACCACGTTCTCCACTACTCTGTTTTGTGTCTGCACTTCAAGACAAGAAAACAGCTCCAGAATACGGTCTCGCCTGCATAGATGTTCCTTTGGATAAGGAATGGATTTCAAATTTGTTCTTCATAGGACAACAACCAAATCAGGCAAAAGATCATTGGTGAAAGATCAAGCTTCAACAACGACTCTTTGGTGTGCTGGCAATTTCACAACGTCTCTTTCACACCTCTATATAAAGGAGTGAAGACCTAGAGATTTGGTAATGCAAGAACGCTGAACGAAAGACTCACAAGATTTTCACAAGTACCAAACCTCTGCTGAAATTGTTCTGCATTCACTTAGAATTTCTGTGTCTCAAAGTCATATCTTAGAAATTCTTAAGTCCATTGAGTCTGTATCTGATTTGTATTGCGAGCACCTCTGATTGTATATCAAGTGTTCAACCTTAAACAATTTTCTGTGTAATTTTGTTTAGTTAGGAAGTCTCTTGCAGTTGTGCTTGAGCAGGAAGTCTCTTGATTGTGTTCTTGAGCAAAGGAAGTCTCTTGCTTGTGTGCTTGAGCATTGGAAGTCTCTTGCTTGTGTGCTTGAGCATTGGAAGTCTCTTGCTTGTGTGCTTGAGCATTTGTAATCAGATATTACTCATAGTGAAATCTCCTTGGAAGTGCAAGGGGGACTGGACTACTTCCGGATTGTGGAAGGAACCAGTATAATTGCTTTGTGTCGTTCTTCTTCTCTCTCTCTCTGTTTTATTCCGCTGCATTTAGATTCTGATTATCACTTCAGAAGCTGTCTCACTTAGCTTCTGATCAGTGTGTTCAGTCTTTAGGAGAAAAGAAGAATTTTTCTAAAACACAATTCAACCCCCCTTCTTGTGTTTTTCTCACCTTCAATTGGTATCTAGAGCCTTGGTCTGTTGTGTATCACTTAACCGTGCAACAGTCAAAGATCTGAGAAAAACATGACTACTCCTCCTCCTGATGGTGATACTAGCTATAAAAATGTCTCACATGATTATAGCGATAGTAAGAAAACCAGTGTTGGAAAAGTTCCAAAGTTCAATGGAGATGCTGAAGAGTTCTCTTGGTGGAAGACCAATTTTTACAGTTACATCATGAGCCTAGATGAAGAATTGTGGGATATTCTGGAAGACGGCGTTGGTGATTTAGTCCTTGATGAAGAAGGAGCTGCTGTGGATAGAAAGAAACATACTCCAGAACTGAGGAAACTTTACAAGAAGCATCATATTATCAGAGGAGCTCTTGTCACTGCCATACCCAAAGCAGAATACATGAAGATGAGTGACAAATCCACTGCTAAAGCTATGTTTGCTTCTCTCTGTTCAAATTATGAAGGGAGCAAGAAGGTCAAAGAAGCAAAGGCTCTCCTGCTTGTACATCAGTATGAGTTATTCAAAATGAAGGATGATGAAACTATTGAGGAGATGTACTCAAGGTTTCAAACCTTAGTTTCTGGTCTACAGATTCTAAAGAAGAGCTATGTTGCTTCTGATCATGTAAGCAAGATTCTCAGAAGCTTACCTGCCAGATGGAGACCGAAGGTGACTGCCATTGAGGAAGCTAAAGATTTAAACACTTTAAGTGTCGAAGATCTTGTTAGTTCTCTCAAAGTTCATGAGTTAAGTCTTAATGAACATGAGTCTACTAAGAAGAGTAAATCAATAGCTCTTCCATCCAAAGGCAAGTCATCAAAAGCTCTCAAAGTGGTTGAATCTGAAGAGGAAGAACAGTCAAGTTCAGATTCTGAACCAGATGCTGCAGAAATGGCCATGCTCTCAAACAGACTTCAATATCTGGCCAAGAAGAACAGAAAGTTTCTCTCCAGAAGGGGTAACTCCAGAAGCTCAAGGAAAGAAGATCAGAAGGGATGCTTCAACTGTAAGAAGCCAGGTCACTTCATTGCTGAATGCCCTGATCTTCAAAGAGAAAAGTCAAAGGACAAGTCAAAGAGGTCTACACTCAAACCAAGCAAATTCAAGAAGCAGATTAAGCAGAGTTTAATGGCAACCTGGGATGATTTGGGTAGTGAATCTGGATCTGATAAAGAGGAAGCTGATGAAGATGCAAAGGTAGCTGTTGGGTTGGTAGCAACAGCAACTTCAGAAGCTGGGTCAGATTCAGACTCAGAAGATGAAAACGAGGTATATTCCAAAATTCCCAGAGATGAACTTGTTGAGTCACTTAAAGAACTTCTTACACATTTTGAAGTAAGAACCAATGAGTTGAAGGATTTAAAAGAAAAATATGCTGATTTGGTACAACAGCAAAAATCAACTTTATTGGATCTGAAAGCTTCTGAACAAGGACTTAGGGGCTTTGACTTCATGTGTAAAACATATGAAGATCAGCTCAGGTTCTTATGTCAGAAGCTACAAGAAAAGTGTAATGAAAAACCTTTAAGTAACCATGAAATTGCTCTTGAAGATTTTATTATATCTGGCATTGACAGAAGCAGAGTGGCTTCTATGATTTATAGCATTTACAAGAACAATGGCAGAGGAATTGGCTTTCCAGAAGTGAAACTGGAGAAAACCAATCTAAAGTCTTGTTGTGAATGCATCAAGGAAGGTCTGAAAACATTCTTTGTACCAGAAGGGGCTGAGTTGGAAACTGTTGTTCAATCAGAACCTGAAGCTTCTAGTTCTAAGGCTAAGATTACTTCAAAGCCAAGGAACTCTAAGTCAAAGGCTATGATCAAATCTGATTCCAAAACTTCAAAGGTTAGGATCCTGAAAAGATCAGAACCTATTCCTCAGAGTCTGGTGAAACCAAAATCTGGGGTTCTGAAGTCTAAGTTTCAGAAGAAGACAGTTACTACTTCTGAAGTACCAAAACCTAAGGTGATGGTTAATCAGAAGCAATCCAACTCACAGCACAAGGTACAAGAAGTGAAGAGTAAAGCCTTATGTACTAACCTTCCAGGACCCATAGAGCAATGGGTACCTAAATCTAAAAATGTCAATGATGCAGGTATGTCTAAGAGCAGTGCCAAAGCAAAGATCATGGTACCTAGACAGTGGTTGCTCAAGACACATGACAGGAGACAAGTCCATGTTCCTCAGCCTAACAATGAAAGAGGGAGGAAATGTGAAATTTGGAGGCAACCAGTCAGGCAAGATCATAGGTACAGGAACTATTGGTAACTCCTCTACCTCGATTAATAATGTATGGTTGGTAGATGGTCTTGAACATAACCTTTTGAGCATTAGTCAATTTTGTGATAATGGTTATGATGTGTTTTTTTGAAAAACCCAACTGTACAGTAATCAACAAGGAAGACAAATCCATTGTGTTCAAAGGAAAGAGAGTTGACAATGTCTATAAAATCAATTTTTCTGAACTGGCTGATCAGAAGGTGATTTGCCTACTATCAGTGAATGATAAGAAATGGATGTGGCACAGAAGGTTGGGACATGCTAACTGGAGGTTAATCTCTAAGCTTAGTAAGTTACAACTGGTGAAAGGGCTACCAGACATTGACTATCATTCAGATGCACTCTGTGGTGCATGTCAGAGAGGGAAAATTGTGAAATCATCTTTTAAAACAAAAGATTTTGTTTCAACCTCAAGACCTTTAGAATTACTCCATATTGATTTATTTGGACCAGTAAGTACTGCATCCTTATATGGAAGTAGATATGGATTAGTCATTGTTGATGATTACAGCAGATGGACTTGGGTGAAATTCATAAAGAGTAAAGATGTTGCGTGTGATGTATTCAGTAGCTTCTGCACTCAAATTCAATCTGAAAAAGAATCAAAAATTTTGAAAGTCAGAAGTGATCATGGTGGAGAATTTGAAAATGAGCCATTTGAAGCTTTTTGTGAAAAACATGGAATTTTCCATGAATTCTCTTCTCCTAGAACACCACAACAAAATGGAGTTGTAGAGAGAAAGAATAGAACTTTACAAGAAATGGCCAGAACCATGATTCATGAAAACAATTTACCAAAACATTTTTGGGCAGAAGCAGTGAATACAGCATGCTATGTTCAAAACAGGATCTATATTAGACCTATTTTGGAGAAAACAGCATATGAACTCTTTAAAGGAAGAAAACCCAATATCTCTTACTTTCATCAATTTGGATGTACTTGTTACATTCTGAACAACAAGCTCTACCTAAAGAAATTTGATGCCAAGGCCCAAAGAGGAATCTTTTTAGGTTACTCTGAAAGGTCAAAGGCATACAGAGTGTATAATTCAGAAACACTCTGTGTTGAAGAATCTATGCACGTTAAATTTGATGACAAGGAGCTTGAAGATAAAACTTCAAAGCAGGGTGAAAGTTTTGCAGAGATACAGGTTCCTGAAGCTACTCCAGAACCTGATCAGATAGCTGAGTCTGAAGATAGTCCAGAAGCTGAACCCACATCAGAAGCGCAAGATGAAACTGCTTCTGATGAAGCACAAGATGGCTCACATCAAGAAGATCCTCCCAGAAACACATTCAAACACAAGTCTTCACATCCTGAGGAGCTAATCATTGGAAACAAAGATAGTCCAAGAAGAACAAGATCACATTTCAGACAAGAAGAGTCAATGATTGGACTAATCTCAATGATTGAACCTACAACAGTTGATGAAGCACTTTCAGATGATGGATGGATCCTAGCTATGCAAGAAGAGTTGAATCAATTTCAAAGAAATGATGTGTGGGATCTGGTACCCAAACCTCAGCACAAGAACATTATTGGAACAAAATGGGTATTCAGAAACAAGCTGAATGAGCAAGGTGAAGTAACAAGAAACAAAGCCAGACTTGTTGCACAAGGGTATAGTCAACAAGAAGGCATTGATTACACTGAAACGTTTGCTCCAGTTGCAAGATTGGAAGCAATCAGGTTACTTCTTTCCTATGCAGTTAATCATGGCATAATATTATATCAAATGGATGTCAAGAGTGCATTTCTAAATGGTGTCATAGAAGAAGAAGTGTATGTCAAGCAACCTCCTGGATTTGAGGATATTAAATATCCTGACCATGTTTTTAAACTGAAGAAATCACTATATGGCTTGAAACAAGCTCCCAGAGCTTGGTATGATAGACTAAGTAATTTCTTAATCAAAAATGATTTTAAAAGAGGACAGGTTGATACTACACTCTTCAGAAGGACCCTTGAGAAAGATATTCTTGTTGTGCAAATATATGTTGATGATATAATATTTGGTTCTACTAATGCATCTCTTTGCAAGGAATTTTCTGAGTTAATGCAGGATGAATTTGAAATGAGCATGATGGGAGAGCTGAAGTTCTTCCTGGGCATTCAAATCAATCAATGCAAAGATGGAGTCTATGTTCATCAATCAAAGTACACAAAGGAGCTTCTGAAGAAGTTCAAACTTGAAGATTGTAAAGTGATGAACACTCCAATGCACCCTACATGCACCTTAAGCAAAGAAGATGAAGGAGCTAAAGTAGATCAGAAGCTGTATAGAGGTATGATTGGTTCTTTGTTATACCTCACTGCATCTAGGCCAGATATTTTATTCAGTGTATGCTTGTGTGCAAGATTCCAATCAGATCCTAGAGAATCTCATATGACTGCTGTCAAGAGAATCTTCAGGTATTTGAAAGGAACGACCAATCTTGGACTCCTTTATAGGAAATCCTTAGATTATAAGCTAATTGGATTCTGTGATGCTGATTATGCTGGTGATAGGATTGAAAGAAAGTCAACCAGTGGCAATTGTCAATTTCT
Organism: Medicago sativa; assembly: GCF_051527215.1. NCBI lineage: Eukaryota > Viridiplantae > Streptophyta > Magnoliopsida > Fabales > Fabaceae > Medicago > Medicago sativa. The sequence goes on from NC_140754.1 coordinate 9,801,341, forward strand.
GGGTGATAATCTTATATCCTGGGCTAGCAAAAGACAAACAACTATTGCTATGTCTACAGCAGAAGCAGAATACATTTCAGCTGCAAGTTGTTGTACACAACTACTTTGGATGAAACATCAGTTGGAAGATTATCAGATAACTGCTAACAGTATTCCCATTTATTGTGATAATACTGCTGCTATTTGTTTGTCTAAAAATCCAATTTTGCATTCAAGAGCGAAGCACATTGAAATCAAACACCATTTTATCAGAGATTATGTTCAAAAAGGAATTTTAGATATACAATTCATTGATACTGAAAATCAATGGGCTGATATATTTACTAAGCCTTTAACTGTTGAAAGATTTGATTTTATAAAGAAAAATTTGAACATGCACTTTGTATCTGATTAAATGCTTGCTTGCTCCTGAATAGGATTTTAGGTTCTGAAGTTAGTTCAGAAGCGGTAGTCCATCAGAAGCTCTTTATTGAGGTTCTGAGGAAAACTCGCTTCTGATGATGACGTCAGCATCTGAAGTCCAGAAGCTGGATTTGTTGCTTCTGAATAGTTGAATTAGTGGAAACGTTGGAAGTTACCTTTTAAAAAGTAACTTCTGGCCCACTAACTTGGTAGTTACTCTGTGAACTTCTTACGTGGCCTGTATGTGTTGGTGTATAACTAAAAGGGCAATGATGATTTAAAAGCTTTGAAAGTACTTTTCACGCGCCCCCAATTTTGTCATTAATGTTATGTTTGTTTGTCTCTTTTGAATTGCAATCGTTTTACTTTTAACACTTTGTCAATTCACACACTACTCACTCACAACAAACACATTTGCTCTCAAACCTCTTGCGAAGTAAGCGCATTCTCTCAACCTTAGAACCCTAAAATCTTCATCTTCTTCAAATCTTCGTCAATCATCAAATGGCATCATCAAGCTCGCAACGAAAGGATTCAGTATCTACTTCAAGAATGGTCCCTGAATATGACTACAAAGGAAGAAGCATGAAATTGGAAGAATGGGATTTGCAAGTTCAGATAGAGAATCCAGTGGACTTTGATTCTCTGAATTTTCATAGGTGTTCTATCAGAAGCTACTATGAAGAGCAAGGACTCATGGATTATTTCAGAATGTTGAATGGACCAACATATGAAGCTCTGGTTAGACACTTCTGGGTAAGAGCAAAATTTTACAACAAAGCGGCATCCTTATCTGAGGAAAGTCAAATGGTGCTAATGTATCCTGAATTAGAAGGGAAAACAAGAGAAGAAATGGGTCTTGCGCCATTTGTTGAAGATGAAATCAGATCCAGCATCTGTGGTATTCCAATAAGAATTGCACAATGGCACATAGAGTATGTTCTCAAGGCTGCAGCCTCTGGATACTACTCTGGAATAGATCTTTCAGATGCTGCTGAAAAACGCATTTGGAAAAAGCAAGCCAACTTGGTGATTTACAATTCTGAGAAGGAGAAGAAATATGCTGAATTGAGCATGGAAACCAAGATGCTTCTGAAGATTCAGAATGAGACCCTGTTTCCAAGTGGTGACTGTGTGAAGCCAAATCTAGCTCAGAAGGTCCTTCTCCAGCACTTCATCAAGAAGGAAAAGGTGAATGTGCCCAAATACGTGTTCAAGTACTTGGTAGAGTGTTTGAAGCAGAGTCAGCTACTGGATAAACCCTGGGTTCCTTATGGAAGACTCCTCTCAGAGATATTCTATCAAGGAGGTATCTTGAACAGTCTCAGTCAATCTCAAGGCTTCACAGATCAGCTACTTGACACAAAAACTGGAAAATTCATTAATGCTCATACTCTATTGAATATGAAGCTAATCAGTGAAGTCACCAAACTTCAAACTGATTTAAGTGAATCACTTGTTATGTCTGATCTTATGAAGGACTTTCCACCCATCTGCAAGAAGGATCCCATTGAAGTGCAATTGTACTATATCAAGGAACATTTTGAGGCAACCAATGAGAGAATCAGATTGGAAGATATTCCAGAGGAAATGTATGGTGGTGCTCTGCCACGAGCCAGAGGCAGAAAGTCAAAAAGGAAGTTGACTGCAGAGCAATATCTAGAGGTTGAACAAACTACTAAAAAGGCAAAAGTTGCTGCTGACAAGCTCAAAATTGGTAGTTCATCAGTACCTTCTATTGAAGAAGCCATTGAAGACATGGACTCCAGGATGATCATGGGTGTTGATATTTCTCTTGATCAACCTGCTATACCAAAGAGGAAGAGAAAGCCAGCCTTGAGGAGAACCAAGGATTTTCCTCATATCACCTTAAGAGCTCAAGCTGCTTCTGATTTGAAGTTAAAAGAGTTACAAGAGAAGAAAGCAGCCGCTGAAAAAGTTCTGGAAATTGCTGCTGAGCTACGAGAGTCTGTAGTTTCAGAAGCCAAGCAACTGTTGCAGGTGTCCAGTGAATCTGCTAAAGAGGATTCTGATCCTGAACCAGAAAAGGTAATTAATATATCTTCAGATTCCGCATCCGCATCATTATCAGATTCTGATGATTCTGATGATGATGTACCTTTAGCTCAACTTTTTCAAAAACCAGTAAAAAGCCAATCAACATCAACCAAAACCAACGATAAGCCCTCTTCGTCAACTTCTTATGAACCAGTTGGCCACATAGTTAATGAGAAGTTAGCTAAACTGGCTGAGCAGAGAGAAAGAGTCATTGATTCTATCTTTCGCCTTAACCCTCAACCCCTTTGCATTCAACCTCTCAACATGATTCCTCCTGAAAATGTTGAGTCCACCTCAGAAAAAGCCTCTGAAACAACTCCAGAAGCAGCTGCTTCTGAAAAAGTTGTTTCAGAAAACCCCCATCAACAAACACCTGAACCACATAAACCCACAACACCCCCACAATCACCAACAGCTATCACTGACCCCCAACTCAACACTCAAACAACAACTTCACCACAACAACCACCATCTGAAACTGAATTTCAACCTTTACCTGAACACTCTCCTGAACCAACTCCCATGGATGTTGACATCTCTCTAGTCAATGTTCAAGCCTCAACCTCCACCACACACATTGATTCTGACCAGCCCTCATCTTCTAACACACAAACACACCTTACCATTCCAGTTCCTAACCCTATTCAAGACTTAGAAATCAGTGATTCTGATCTTGAAATCCTTGAACATCCACCCACAAACATCCTGGAATCTGGATATATCAATTCTGAGCTTCTCTCAATCCTAAGTCAGTTGCATAATCTTGTGGATCAACGAAGGACAATTGATCTCACAAGTGCATATGATGACTCCTGGGCATCTCTTCAGAACCGGGCAACTGAGCTAATTGAAAGCATAAGGGCTAAGTGCATCAGAAGCAAGGAAGCTTCTGTCAGGAAGTTAATGGAGCATCTGAATCAGAGTCTCAGAGTAAGAAGTTCTACACTGCTCCTGGCAAACCAGCCTTTCTTCTCAGAAACGGACTACTTGACCAGAGAAGCCAGGTTGTGTAAGCTTCTGAAGAAACAGATGGCACAGCAGCAGCAAGAAGCTAGAGAAAGGGAACAAGCTCTTCTTCAGAGGCAACAACAACTTGAAGAATTGTTGAAGAAGAAGATTGAAGAAATGGAAGAGATGAAGAAACAACAACAAACCAACCCTTAGTTGCACACCCTTGTGTTTTTTCTTTGTTTGTTGTTTGTTTTATTTTCTTAGTCCTTGCTTCTGAAATCATCTTGTCTTATTTCTTTTGCTTCTGAATGCTTACTGATTCTGACTGTTTAGCTGCTTCTGACAATTGAATATACATGATTTTTGCTCTGACTTATTTAGTTCATTTTCTTTTATACTCTCTCCTGTTTGAGTTTTTTCTCATATCTTTTTGTCTTTTATGCTTAAATTTATTCTTTTTTTTTGATAATGACAAAAGGGGGAGTATATGTGACAAGTATTTAAAGGCTCTGAGCCCCATTAATGGCATTTGAAATTTTTGAAAAACTTCTATCTTTTTACCTTATTGGTATAAGCTATGAATGAACGAAGGAGTATCAAAATTCAAGTAAAGTTAATTGAACCATTCTTCTTATCTATAAGTAAATTCTTTCAATGATTCAATTTTGCTTTTAAGCTCTGATAATAATTATTGCGCAAAATGAATTTAATTAACCTGGATAGAACTTAGGGGGAGCTTACAAACCTCACCTTAAAGACTATCAGACTCAGGGGGAGTTGAGCTTACAAACCTCAGAACCCCAAAGTCAACTTGTTAATTAGATTAACAACAATTGATCAATTTTAAATACTTTTGTTTGTCATCATCAAAAAGGGGGAGATTGTTGGAACAAAATGTGTTTAACAATAAACCTTAAAGAGTTTTGATGATAACAAGGTATTAAAAATTGTAAATTGGATTAGCTAATATTTGTTCAAGTGTACAGGACCATAAGTATAAAGTTACATCATCATTGGTTCTGAATGAGCAAATAAAGAGCTATGGAAACAACAAAAATTTGAAGCTTGGACGCTCCTGAAGGCAACTTGCTCCTGAAGAAAAAGCGCTCCTGAAGTCAAGCTGCTCCTGAAGAAATAGCGCTCCTGAAGTAAGCTGCTCCTGAAGAATAGTGCTCCTGAAGACAAGAGGTCCAGAAGTCACATCATCAGAAGCTGCATCATCAGAAGCTGCAGAAGTCATCTCATCAGAAGCTGCATCATCAGAAGCTGCCTCATCAGAAGTCATTTCACCAGAAGCTGAATATCAACTGGATTTGCAAAGAATCAAGAATTGAAGAATCATCAATGCAAAAGCTGTCTATTGGATTCGAAAACACAAACAAAGGATTAGTGGAGCTTGCAACGGTCATTTCAAAGGTGTTTGAAGGTGTGTGTTTGCAATTTGGACGAAAGCGTTGACATTGTACTTTGTACGAATTGTACAACCACGTTCTCCACTACTCTGTTTTGTGTCTGCACTTCAAGACAAGAAAACAGCTCCAGAATACGGTCTCGCCTGCATAGATGTTCCTTTGGATAAGGAATGGATTTCAAATTTGTTCTTCATAGGACAACAACCAAATCAGGCAAAAGATCATTGGTGAAAGATCAAGCTTCAACAACGACTCTTTGGTGTGCTGGCAATTTCACAACGTCTCTTTCACACCTCTATATAAAGGAGTGAAGACCTAGAGATTTGGTAATGCAAGAACGCTGAACGAAAGACTCACAAGATTTTCACAAGTACCAAACCTCTGCTGAAATTGTTCTGCATTCACTTAGAATTTCTGTGTCTCAAAGTCATATCTTAGAAATTCTTAAGTCCATTGAGTCTGTATCTGATTTGTATTGCGAGCACCTCTGATTGTATATCAAGTGTTCAACCTTAAACAATTTTCTGTGTAATTTTGTTTAGTTAGGAAGTCTCTTGCAGTTGTGCTTGAGCAGGAAGTCTCTTGATTGTGTTCTTGAGCAAAGGAAGTCTCTTGCTTGTGTGCTTGAGCATTGGAAGTCTCTTGCTTGTGTGCTTGAGCATTGGAAGTCTCTTGCTTGTGTGCTTGAGCATTTGTAATCAGATATTACTCATAGTGAAATCTCCTTGGAAGTGCAAGGGGGACTGGACTACTTCCGGATTGTGGAAGGAACCAGTATAATTGCTTTGTGTCGTTCTTCTTCTCTCTCTCTCTGTTTTATTCCGCTGCATTTAGATTCTGATTATCACTTCAGAAGCTGTCTCAGTTAGCTTCTGATCAGTGTGTTCAGTCTTTAGGAGAAAAGAAGAATTTTTCTAAAACACAATTCAACCCCCCTTCTTGTGTTTTTCTCACCTTCATATGGTTTCATTTGTATATGTAACAAGGGTTCTACCAAGTTCCCAAAGTTTTCAACCACTTCCAAATATTTGTTAGGTGACGAGAGTACTCTCGTTCCAACAATATTCGTAGGTTAGTCTCGTTTGGGTGTAGTATCGCGTATCAACCAATACGAGAGTACTCTCGATTAGCCACCGCACTACGTCCTAAAAGGCCAAGATGGGTTAAAGGTGACTAAAGGTTCTCAACTTCGACGGTCACTTGAAAGTAACATGCCATACGCGAGTACTCACGACGACAAAAGTATACCTCCAAGATCCCTCCATTGAGTGGGTTATCACATGTACCAATACCGAAGAGTACTCTTGGCATGGAAACTATGATTATACCCGGTCCTATCTTAATTTCCCTCAAGTCCGGGTGTAGAACTTATCTCACCACTCACGTTAAAAGAAAGAAGAAAGAAGAAGGGGAGAATATACATACACGTATTTCCATCTTTTTTTTTTTTTTTTTTGGATTTTTTAAGCAAGTTTAAAGCACAAAATTTTAAACAAAACCAAGTTAGGCTTAACCCTCTTAAGGCAATTCCCCAGTGAAGTCGCCATTTCTGTCGCGTCATTTTTTGGAGATCAAGGCTATTTGATTAGATTTTGACTCACTTTTTATTTCACGACTTTGAAAAAATTTATTTTAATTGGGGGGTCCGGGGGTTGGTTATATTTAGGGAAGGTATTAGCACCCTAAATATTCGTAGTACTCTACGAGAACCTCTTGATTTTATTTAACTTTTTGTGCTATAAACTTGCTTGCCTTTTTTTTTTTTAAAATGAAACTTTGAAATGATTAAAAAAGGAAGACCTAATTATCTACATTTTATTGATTTGGAAGGACGAGTGTCCTCTGCCTACGTACCCGTGAGGGATCAAAACCTCGTAGTTCGGGGTAGAAATTGACGTTTGATTGGTTGTGTGTTTTTTATTAGTTTTGAAAAAAGTTTTAAAATAAAAAGCCAAGTGGCAAATAAGATTTGGTTTGTATTTTTTAATTTAAAAGAAAAATGGACTCAAGGTATGATTAAAATTGATTTGATATTTGATTAAGAAAGAAAATAAAAAGAACGATCACTTAATTGAAAATCAAGGTTTATTATGAAAATATTTTTCTGATTTTTGATTATTTGAATGTTTTTGTTGTTTTTGAATATTGAATAGAACATAAAATAAACTAACGTAGCAATAAAAATAAAAGCGTGAGAATTTTGTAGTGACATTGGATCACCACAAAATCTCCTAACCTAATCTATTTTTTTGTATTTTTCGATTTATAAAAGCGGTAAAGAAATAAAAGACACACACGCACGCACACTTTTCTCATTTATATTTACATTGGACCTAAATACATTCTAATTGCTGGAAAATAAATGACAATAATTAAAATGCTAAATAGAAATAAAATAGAATGCTAAAATGCTAAAAAGAAATAAAAATATAAAAAAAAAAAGAAAGAAAGGGACAACCGAAGGGACAAAATTACCGAAGGGACAAAATTCCGAAGGGACAGAAAAAGAGGAAGAAGAAAAGAATAGCTCGTCAACACAAGCTAAATGAGGGAGAAGAGAGAAAAGTTCTTTGACAACTCAAGAGAACTTTTGGTGTGTTTTGAAGTGTGGAATGAGGGCTCTATTTATAGGTGAGGAGGTTGATGAGAATGGAAAAGTGGTTTAATGGATTTTGATGGTGATTTGAATGGTGTTTAATGGTGAATTTTAAAAGAGGAATGTGAAAGTTGACACTTGACTTGAAAAATTTTGGACCATGGACATTTTATTTTTGGACTCATTAAAAAAAGTTATATAATAAAAAATAAAAAAAACTTATAGAAGTAATTAAACTAAAAATAAAAAAGGTAAAATGGAAAATAATAAGAAAAAAAGTTTCTGACTCTGAGATTGTGCCTTTGAAAGTGGCGTGTAAACAAGACTTGTACTATGTTTTTTGGACATTTTCTTTTGGACATTTAAAAAAGGAAAAAAAAAGTGACTAAAATAAAAGAATAAAAATAACTAAAAATTAAAATTAAAATTACAAGAAAATTAATAAAAGATGGAAATTTTACTAAAAAAAAGAAAGGAGAGAAGAGGGCCCGATATCGGAACAAAAAATGAGGTATTTTAAAGTACCCCTCTACCGAAATTTCCTTGAAAAGTCAGAGACTAATCAGGGTCAAAAGGCACATGAATGTAGGACCTTAGGTCAAAAATTGGGGTATGACATCAATGTTTGAATGGTTCTTTGCCTTTCAAAGTTTCTCTGTTTCCAATGAGAAATGTCTGGATTGAAAAGGTCTTTAACTGCAGTTCCTTCGGCAAGGAATTCAGGATTCAATAGATTATGAAATTTGATACCTTTTACATTGTGTGTCATAATTTTATCTATAGCCTCGACAGTTTTGACAGGAGCAGTTGATTTCTCTACAACAATTTTTTCAGAGATAGACACATCGGCAATCATCTAAGCCGCACTCTCTCAATACGTCAAATCTTCTGCTTTTCCAGCTCCGAGACCGCGAGGGTTTGTCGGTGTACTGACAGATACAAACACTATGTCAGCTTCATAGACATGTTTTTCAACATGAGTGCTGAAGAAAAGGTTCTTGCTGCGACATTGCTTTATGCTGCAATAGTATGTCAGCTTCATAGACATGTTTTTCAAGACTGGGCTCATAGATAGGAAGATGATCATTGTTCCATACAGCAACAGTCATCTGTTTTGCAATTATTTGGTACGTTACAACTTCGTGTAAGTGGTGAGCATCAACTATGAAAGTATTAGGTATGTGGGGGAGTATACATAGTATGCATATCTTTATGCAATGGATCAAATTTTAAACCATTATACTCACAAATGTAAACCAAGTTCAATATATCTTCTTCGAAGCAAGAACCATTAAAACCGACACTTGCATAGAAGAAATTTGGTCCAATTCTTGTAGTTGTATCAGTACCAACAGCCTAAGAAACTTGGTTAAGAATTGCATTGACAGATGAAATTCTTTGAGCTAAGAAAGCATTAGCTGATAACTTGGAATGTTCAGCTGAACAAAGATTTCAGCAACACCAAAAGCTGTAATGTTCAAAAAAACAAACTGCTATGTATGGATACTTATAAGTTATAACTCATCTTGTCAAAAAAAAAAAAAAAAGTTATAACTCATACCGTATCGGCTAGTTTATTGGCCTTACCAAACAAACCATAATTGCTAATTTCATTTTCTATTTGTCACAAAAAATTGTCTATCAGTTGTATGGATTTACTTTACGTTAGAAAAACAATATGTTTTGACAAAAAAAGAAAAAAGAAAAAAATATGTTACACGCATGTGACAAACATACAAAGAGCAGTCACTTGTCTTATCCCACATCCGACGTTTCAGCATCTTACAGAGGTATAGTGCCTTATAAATTAAGCGTAGAACATTACATCCCACTTATAATTTCTCATTCTCATTTCTCATGAGGAAAAGATTACTTGGTATTGCAATGTTTTGGAACCTGTGAAAGTGGCTACATCCATTTATTTAAAGGTAACAAACATTCCAATACTGTGTATTTCTTTTAAATGTATAGTTGAAATCAAACTATTTTTTTTTTAAATTGTCATAAACTGTTTTAATAAGTTGTTTATGGTACTTTCAAAGTAAATACTAAAAAACTAATTCAATATTCTTTTTTTTTTCAAAATACATATTGTAGTTAACAATTTTATACATGTCAATGTATAACTTTGACCTCTAATATTAATTATTTAAAGTAAAATTTTTAATAATGTTAGCATTTGTATTTACGTGTTAGTTAAAAAGTAAGATCAAAGTCATGTAAATAATGCACTAGGTAAGATAGAATTAGAAATGACAATACTACTTTCGTTCCTAAATATACATGATCCTTTTGAGAGAAAAAATATTATCTCTTTTTATGAAACCCCTTTGGTATTTTCAAATACATTAATTAATTTTTTTTACCAACACACCCCTATTTATTTTATATCTTTTTCTTCAATCAGCATTAAATACTATGTTGAAAACATACACTAACCTTCTCAAAGGATAAAATTGTAAAACACAATAGCAATTACAAACAAATTTATTATCACTTTCAATTTTCTTAATTCCCGCTATTTTTTCAAAAAGGCCCTATAATTAAGGGCTGAGGAAGTATTATAGAGTTAGGGTAACACATATAGTAGAAAAGATGGTGAGAAATAGATTTAGGTAGTTTATGCTTGTAGAGAGGAAACATTTAAATTATATACTAAGGAGAGTAGACTAGATGAAGGATAATCAAATCACAAGAGGTAAAGCAAGACTTACTTTGAAGTTATCCTCTTACTTTGCATTTTGTTGTTTTAATTCAGGGATGGAGCTAGAAGTAGAAGCGGGGCCAATAGAGGCCACGGTCCCCCATGTTTTCATAATTTCTTTTTCTTCATATTAGTATGCTATTTTTTTTTGGTCCCTACAGTTATTTTTTGTGAGCTTTATATGAACTTGTATAATGAATTTTTATTCTAATTAGTTTAATACTAATCTTTTAGATTAGTCTTCCCAAAATGTAATTTAAATTAGTAATTAATTAATTTAGATTAGTTATTTTTTTAGATTAGTTATTTTGTTTATTGATTTTTAATACATTAATAGGTACTCTATTTAAAATAAAAAATAATAAGTGGTTGTAGTTGAAAAATAAAAAAAAATTTAGTCTACATTAATTTTTCAAGCTTTCATTGTAATATTATTTTGATTGGTTAATCCCTGTAACAAAACAAAAGCATCATTGTCACTTATCTTAAGATGAAATTTAATTAAATTAAAAGTGAAACACTTTTTCTTCTTTGGCTTCAACCCTATCTCTTTCTCTCAACCCCCATCTTCAATATCAACATCATCTTACATTAGAACTTCATCTTTCATCAGAGCTTCATCTTCGGTGCTAACCTCTTCAATACAAAAAGATGTCATAAGTGACTCTTGACACTATACATTTGTAGTACCAAATGAATCATTAATGTTATCTTTGGATTGATGGTTAAAATAAAACGTTCACCAATATTTGATAATAACATGTTAATTAAATAACAAAATGTTAATGAAAGAGTCTCTCGTGGTGAATTAAGAACAGTCAAACCATAGTGCATCCGAATTTCCCATAATTTACACTCATTTATATCAACCACTTAGGGAACGTACAAAATTTCAAGTAAAATTGTGAAAGAAAAAGAAAATTGAATCAAACTTGTTGACTGGATGACTATGAAACTACTGTTTTAAGATCCTAATTTTTAGGATCCATTATCTTTTTATGTTATTGTTAGGAACTCTCTGATATGCTCTATTTGTTACTAGTTTTTAGGCATTTAGTTTTCAAATAGTAGTTTCTTTATGCATTATTTTAGGCTTTTCTTTATGTATAAATATGATGGTTATCATTCAATAAAAATATCCCTTTCATGCTGTTCACATAACATATTCTTTTCCACGTTAAACCTTTCTATATCCAACAAATTGGTATCTAGAGCCTGGTTCTTGGAGGGACTTGTGAGTGAAGTGAGTGAAACCCACCATAAAAGCTTAAACACTATTTTCAATTCATCAAACAGATGGATTCTGAAACATCCTACAAAGCCCTACCATTACCTGTGTTTGATGGTGAAAACTATCATATATGGGCAGCAAGGATGGAGGCGTATTTAGAGGCAAATGACCTCTGGGAAGCTGTTGAGGAGGACTACGAAGTTCTTCCTTTGTCAGACAATCCAACAATGGCTCAGATAAAAAATCACAAGGAAAGGAAAACAAGAAAGTCAAAAGCAAGGGCTACTTTGTTTGCTGCTGTCTCAGAAGAAATCTTCACCAGAATTATGACCATCAAATCAGCATTTGAAATATGGAATTTCCTCAAAACTGAATATGAAGGAGATGAAAGAATTAGGGGGATGCAAGCACTTAATTTGATCCGAGAATTTGAGATGCAAAAGATGAAGGAGTCTGAAACAATTAAAGAGTATGCAAATAAACTTATTAGCATTGCTAACAAAGTAAGATTGCTTGGTTCTGAATTATCTGATTCAAGAATAGTTCAGAAAATTCTCGTGACTGTCCCGGAAAGATTTGAAGCAACTATCACTTCCTTGGAAAATACCAAGGACATGTTAAAGCTTACCGTGGCAGAGCTTGTAAATCCTATGCAAGCCCAAGAACAAAGAAGAATGATAAGGTCTGAAGGTTCAGTAGAAGGAGCATTACAAGTGTAATATCCCTCCATAAGATTTTTTTAGCAAGGGGCAGAATTGTAATTTTGCCACTCAAGATTATTTAAGTGGAAAAATCCACAATTTTCTATAATCTTCCACACACTTCCCTCACAAAAAAAAAAAACTTAAAAATATCTTCCTCTTTACTCTCAAAAACTCTCTCGGTCTTCCCCTCCCTTACTACCACTTTACCAAATTTTCCACCAATCTCACATACAATTATATAAATGTGATCTTAGGAACCATTAAAGCATGATGCTAAACTAGTTTCTTCCCCTCTCCTCTGTTGTCCGCTCCATTTTCCCCTTTTCTCTCAAAATTGGATTTTGTTCAAATCAAGTTCATGAGAGGCATGCAAGTATGGAATCCTAATGGTGTTTGGTTTTGATTGGTATTTTGAAGCAAGAAGAGGAGATAGAGCAGAGGGCGGTAGCTTGGGTGTGGGTTTTGAAAGCTTTAAAGAATTCAGACTTTGTTTATTGGTGAGTTCATTAGATTTTAGACCTCCAATTTGAGTAGTTGAATTTTCACAATGGTGGTATTATTATGAATTATGTGCTGTCTCTAATGTATTATGTAATGGTGGGTTGAAATTAATTATGGCTGAACCATGACTGAATTTTATGGATAGATTGTTAGAAAATTGTATTGGATAGATTGTGAATTATGGGTCGAAAATCTTGCTGTGTAGCCTGAAAGATAATAATTGTTAGAGATTTAGATTCAACATTCAATTCCCTTCGATTTGGACATAAATTTTGTATGATTCGGACAACAAACGAACTCGGAAAGTGCATTTAAAGTTTGTAAAATCCTGCTGGAATCTGGTTACGGGTTTTGAGACAGGGCTCCACTAAAACAGTAATAACTTGCTCTCCGTAACCTGGAATCAAGTGATTTTTAATGCTATGGTTAGCTAACGAAATTACGGACGTTTTAGTAGCAGTTTCACTAATTTCGGTTCAGTATTGAGGTCTGGAGACAATTTTGAAGTATGGGGTCTGATGCGGATTTTGTGCAGAATATGGGTTTAATTGTGTTAGCTCACCGGGCGAGCATGAAGCCTCGCATAGCGGGGAGATGCAGAAGTGGATATTGAAGTGAACTCAGCATAATGTTCGATTTAGAGGTGAGTTCCTTTAGCTTAGAACCCACCTTTGGGGATCAATTATGATTATTTCTGAATTAGGTTTGGGGTATTTTGATGATGAGTATGAACATTTAAATTAGAGATTGAAATTGATGAATTAAGATGTTGGGCAAATTAATAATGAATTTAAAGAACTCACACATGAGTCTATATAGCTGAGGAAATAGTGCAGTCATATGCATATTATATGTTTGATGTTTCGATTGTTAGAGAATTAAAGTTATTAATTTATTGGTATGTTAATGGTTGATATTAGGATGTGCTATAAAGTAAATTAAATTTGTTGTACCGAAACTAACTGTGATTGAAGTGGTCTGATGAATAAATGATAGGTAAGTTAAACTTAGAAAGTTATTGATGTCCTAATTGCATATGAAATGATTTGAAAGAAAATTTGAAATGCACCCTATGAGTAATATGCTCACATTGAATTATAGAAAATCACAGAAAAATGGAATGAGGAGAAAAATTGAAATGAGTAACATGCTCATAGAAAAAGAAAGAAAGAAAATATGAAAAATCCGTTTGCTACAACGAGAGACAATGTAGCCTATGACGTACGGGTCATAGTAATCCGTTTGCTACAACGAGAGACAATGTAGCCTATGACGTACGGGTCATAGTAATCCGTTCGCCACAACGAAGAGATAATGTGGTATATTTCCGTTCGCCACAACGAAGAGATAATGTGGTTTATATACAAATAATGAAAAGAGATAAATGATGACATAGTTTATATTGAATGGTACAAATGAGAAAATATTTTATATTGATGAGATAATTTATATTGAGTTGTATAAATGAGAAAATAATTTATATACTTTATTGATAGTAAATTCACATCATGAGATGAGATGATAAAGTATACGAGAATGTGTTAAACTAGTATTTCCACCCGTGCAACGCACGGGCTAACAAAGATTTCTTGTGGCGTTAACAAATTATGGACTTGAATCGTATACTTTTTTTTTTGTACAAAAAAATCGTATACTTATAGCCCCATGTTTAGGGAATATAAAATTTTAAACTACCATAAAATACTTATAGCCCCTATGTATAAGAATATTGATTTGTTTGAGGTTAGCATTGAAAAATAGAGAGTGTTTGTATATTATTAAGAGAGTGAAAGACTGAAAATACATTGTCCAGAGAAAGATTTTGTAAGTCTCCCGTGCGGTGTTTTACATTTTTTTTGTTTATTTATCCAGGGCCATGAATTTATATCCATTTTGCATCTTTTCAATATTTAGTTAACTTAGTCATATAATTGAAGAAGAGACTTATAAATTTACATGAAACACAAAATCAATTATACAATTATGAATAAGAACAACAAATATTTGGTTTAAAAATTGAAATTAAAAATTACTCATAATCTATACATAAACTTGTTGTAACTATATTACTGGACTAATACCGTGTTTTTAAGAACACATCAAAGTAACTTAGTTGCAAACTCATGTGACTCATCTTGCTTTAAACCATAAAATTTCCCACTTGATGATTTGGTGATTTGGTAAGTCCTCTTCAATTCAACAACTTTGTGCACCTGCAGAGTAATAAGAACACAACAAAGTAACTTATCCGTAATAAAAGGTGAATAGAACATTTGTAAAATCCAATTTCAATTATAAACATCAAACAAATGAGTAAAAAATAAAAATGATAATTTAGCATCCATGAGAAACTCAGATCACATTTTTCTTTGACCTCAGAACTTGATTATGAGTTAAGCACATTAAAAACAAATGCCATTTAAGATGCGATTTTTTGCTTAAAGACAAAATTACAAACACTTAACTATATGCCATTTCTTGTAAGATCTAAAACAAAATAAAAGAATATGAAACACATACCATTTTAGGTTTAGTAAATGCAGACATGTGTCTATCAAATGCAGTTAACACATACTAATTGTCGAGGAAATTAATTTTTAGATTTAGTAATCTCAAAAAGGTTCTAATAAGAATTTACTCAGATCAATAGATATAGATATGGAATGAGGCAGTTAATGAATAAAATTTATCAAAATGGTAAAATGAATAAACTTAATATATGGTTAGATACTTTCAAAATGAGTATAGCTTTAGTTGTTTCACAGTTGCTAGTAGTACCCTGAGCTTGATAAGTAAGTTTCAAACTCATGGATTTAAACTTCAATAAATAAAGAAAACTTTAGTCATGAAAGTCAACTTTAGATAACAATTGATGAAGAAGTTGAATAAAACTGATAAGCATCTCATCTAGAATCTAATTTACATAATTGGAAGAAAACTGCTTACTCCTAATCTATGAATTGATTTAAAAATTAAAAACGGGCAGCTTCCATATTCTTTTTTATAAATTTCAGTAGCACAGCATAAAACAATCATTTAAAATACTAACTTAAATAATAGGAGTTAACAATTCCAAAGTATGAGCCTTCATTACTTTATTTGAGTAGTGATGGTGGTTTAAAATACTAACTTAAATAATAGCATCAAAATAAAAGGTTAATTTAAAATATAAATCAATTATCAGTTTTCATTTTTGAAAAGACCAAAACGAATATATTATAGCTAGTAGACACTGTATAAAACATAATTGTCCAATATAAATAGTAATGAAGTATAAATAATGCTGCTATGAATATTGAAAAAAAGAGAGTACAAAATAGGATAAAACATTGATAACAAAAGATCAACTGCAATATACATCTAATGAAGAGTAGGCATTCATAATCAAATGGTCTTTTGAATTGAAATTAAAGTAAGCTAATTTAGTATATGTTATAATGTTATTATAAATTAAGATGGGACTTATCACTTGCCATAGTTCTACTTTAAATCAATTGATCCCTTATTCAATATGACTCCCTCAATTAAAGTGGCTGTCAAATTTGAAAACTATTGTGGTCATGTGGCACTTTTCACCCTGTGCCTATGACTCAAGTAAATTAGGTGTAGTTTTTGAAATAAAATGACAGCTATTCATGTCATTTGGACAATGGTAGCTTTTGAGATTGTATCATGGAACATATAAATCTAATTCAAATAGAAAGGGACAAAATGTAGTCCCAAGAAATTCAGCCATCAAAATGAAAAGATATAAAATATACCTTTAACATTTTCTTAATGAAAAGACCACATGCATTTTTATTCGTTGTTGCTTTTAACATGCCTCCATCTTATAGTGATTGAGGCAAAGGTCTATAAACCTGCAGGAAAGATTTCAAAATTGAATTAAAATAATGTTTCAAAGCACAAAAGAAAATGATAATATATATTCCAATCTCATACAACAACCTAAAATCATTAGCCATGTCAAGAGTATTGCTAACAAAAATGGTGGAGTATGCTAATTTCCTACTGTCAACAAAATTAATAGCTAACAAAACTTTTAACATGGTAAGCAATGACATATATGTAGCCAGAATTCATGTGCAAAATGGCATATAGAGTAGGATGCTAATCAAAGCAAATTAAAGTAGAGATACACATATATCATTGCACTAAAAAATAGAGCTGTAAAATCATGTAATTGTAAAAAAATTCAGTTTGCCTTATTGTGCACTAATTTTCAGTTTACAATAAACAAAGGGATTAACAATCCACATGTATTAAAGAGTAGGGGAATAAACAACACAGTGTTATGTGAATTCAATATCAAGATTAAAGGAAGTTAATCAATCTTTTAATAGACAAAATACTCAAAAATCTATTCATGTGTTACTTATCTTTTTTCTTTTTTCGAGGGAATGTGTTACTTATCTTGTCTTGGGTAACATCCATCAAAACATCTTGTCCATTCCAACTGATTTCAGAAAAGGAACTTGATCACCTACAAACAACACATGAATCATTTCAATGTAAAATAAATCAAGGAAAAAATACAACTATAATTTGAACTTCAACTTTATGCAAATATTTTAAATTTTGGCTAAATCCCAATCTCAAGAAAATGGTAAAAGATTCTAAACTCAGTGGATCAACTTCATGCAAATCACATGAGTTAGGCATATAAATACTCATGAGTTTCATATGAATAAGGACATGGGATGTGAGATAGTTAACTTTGTTAGGCCTATAAATACTCATGAGTTTCATATGACAACTTCACATAACCAAATTCATATTTGATGATCTTAATGAGTCAGTTACACATACATGTTAGGTCAGAACATGGGATGTAAATTGTTAATTTTTCTAGGCTTATACCTTCTCATCAGTTTCATATGACAATTTCACATACTCATCAGTTTCAAATAGGTTTTAATAAGTCAGTTTCACAGTTGCTAGTAGTCCCATGAGTTTGATAAGTCATCTTTAAATTCATAAGGAATTAAACTTTGATAGATATAGGAAACATTAGACATGACAATCAACTTTAGTTAACAATTTATTAATACAAACTATAATTCAAAAGTATATTTCAATCCCTTTTAGAAAAGATTTGGTTACTAACTAAACTTCATAATATGAATGAGAAGGAAATAAAAAGTAGAAAAGAGTATTTCACAAAAGCACTACACCACACACTCCATTGGAGGCTTGTAAACTAATGTAGAATAACAAACAATCAACACCAAAATTTAATTGGTATAGTTATATTAAATGGGAAGCAAAATTCAGATTAAGCTAGCAAACATGTGTCAATGAGTAAATTGAAATGATCATGAACGCATCAATGAGTGAAACCTCCGACAATTACTTTGTTTTTGTGGTTATTTAAGTGTGAAGTTAGAGTGACTTCATAGAAGCTTTTTCTGTAATGTGAAGTGAGACTGAAATGATTGATGTGTTCAAAAGATGATTATAAGAATAATCTGACCAACAAATTTAGGGTCATTAATAAGGAAACAAACTGATATAGTTTTGCTTCTAGGATATTCCAAAAACAGACCAAAGTAAGGAGAAATTCTCTAGTTAATTAGAATTTGTGAATAACATATGTATCTCTATAAGAAGATAGCAAACCACTATTGAAATCAGTCGCATGACAGGAATATAACAAAACAAAAGAAGAAAATATATGTAAGCAAACTTCAATTGCAAATATATTTAGTCAAATACAATTTTAATTCAAATTGAAATAAGATAAACATAAAAGTATTTCAACAGTATGATAGAACTTGAACCATTAAAGTAGTTTCCATGTAGAATTACACTTGATCTTGTTCTGATTTGATGTCTTTGCATCTGCAGATTTTCCACTAATGATTAACATATGTAAGGAAAGATGATTAAACAATTAGAAAGTCAAAAACTAAAGTGACGTTAAAAATAGAAGCTCATTAAATAATATTCTGACAATAACATTTTTACAATCTTTTATTAAATAATTAAATAACAATTCTTATAATGTTATTAAAGAAACAAATATTCCAAATTTACTGCATTTAAAATCAACAAAATCATCATAATGAACAATAAATGTGATGATAAACAGATTCTGGTTAATTGTTATAACATGCTATATTTTCAGTCCAACCCAATACTCTGCCAGTTGTAGTATAGCAATCTATGAATCAGAATTTAACAACACTTGTTTTCATATAAAACTGAATCCAAATATTTAAAATATCTAAAACAAAACTGAAGCCAAATCAATCCAAAACTACTAACACAACACTCATTTGTACAAACTTAAACAAATCTAATTTTTATCCACCTTTTAATGTATGAAAATGAAAATGAAAATAGAAAATCATACATCATAGAAATTCAAGCCATGATTAAAAAGCAGGATTATACCTTCTGTTTGATTGCCTCTCCAATATCATTTATCTGAACTCTCATTTGATGCATAAAACCTATCAACAAACAAAATCAGAGATTAAAAATTGAATAAAACATATCATTCTTATATTTAGTTACTCAAAATTGCATGTCTTTAAGTTTAGAAATCATTGAAGTTTTAATGACAATAACATTTTTACAATCTTTTATTAAATAATTAAATAACAATTCTTATAATGTTATTAAAGAAACAAATATTCAAATTCAACAACTTAATATAACATTTATACCTCATGCTGTACAAAATGTGTAAGAGCTTGAGTTGGTGAATCAATGAATTCTCTTATGTTGTATAACTGTTAGGTGCCATAAAATTAATAAGATCTATGTGCAAATGTCCAATAATAAGTTACTAATAAGATAAAAATTATACCAGAGTTGTATTTTTTTTATAAGAATCTCTGTTAACTCATCATATGCTCACCTCAAAGGCCACCTGATTTGGAGAGGGAAAAAAAACGATGTTAACAACAAAAAAATCTAATTGAACAAAAACAATATATTGGAGGTCTAAATGAAAACAACATATCCAAATTTTAAACTCTCCAAAAAACAAACCATATAAATGATTTGAGGGATGAATGATACTTAAATAACAATAAATGAAAACAAATTTCATCCCAAAATGGCTATTTTCGGATCTGAGAAAAAAATGGGTTAGAGGTTTGAAATTCAAATATCACCTTGGTTAATCTGCTTCCTCGATTTGTTCTTGAAAGAACCTGCACGAAAAATGAATGAACTCATAAAACATCAGAGACTAAATGCGAAAAAGAAGAGAAATTTGGATTAGATAAATCTGGATTAGGGTTTTGAAATTAAAATTTTACCTTCTGATCGTAATTCCGGAACGGCGGAAACGAATTCCGGTGTGGTGGTCGCCGGTAAAGTTTCTTCAAAAGTAAAGTTGATAGATATATAAATGAATGAGTGAGTTTTAAAGAGGATGAGGAGAGGAAGATTATGGTGGTTTTATTTTTGTGTGAGGCGGACGGAGTTGATCGGAAATGAAGAAAGAAGGTAGAGGAAAAAGGGTTTGATGGAGGGAGGGTGAGAGAAACGTGAATGAGGGTGAGAGAAACGTGAATGAGGAAGAAAGAGAGAGTTATGTTATGTTTGTGTGTGAGATAGAAAGTGAGAAAAAAAAAAGGAAAGAAGTTTAGAGTGAATGAGAGAGAAATGATATAGAAAGTGATGTTTGTTGGGATAAGAGAAAAAGTAGGAGGGAAAGAATGATTTGAAAATTTTTTAAATTTGAATTTTGAATTGAAGAGGGAAAATGTGTGACAATAATATTATATTGTTTGTATTGTGTGAATACTTAAAATGGCAAATCCAAAATTATTTTTTAATGATGATGTGACAATCAGGGGGTTGAGAGCTCGCCACATTGGATTGAGTTTGAAAATTTTCCTATTTGTGTCTCCATGCTTGTATATTATTAAGATTTCAGTAGCTTTGTTATTTAGAGAAGTGTATCGATATGAAAATTATGTTTGGAATGAATTAGCTACGAAGCAATATTTTATGGGCATTTTACTAATCGTTGGAAATGAGGAATTTTAGTAATGGAACTCCGGCTTAGTTAGCCGAAACTAGTTGTTATCAGAATACGATAGATTGGGTATATGTTTATGATTATTGTTATGTTTATGATTAAAGTTATGAGTAAGACTATATTTATTATATGATCAAAATAGTATTTCAGACAGCGATTCTAGTTACCCCCTAATCGCTCAGTTATGCATAATGAAATCGTATAAACCCGAAATGGGTTAAGTTTAGAAACAGATGGCGATCCTAGGTTCCCCGAGGTTGCCTATAGCCTAGGATAGGTGGAACTCACTGAGACATCTTGTCTCACCCCAATCCCTTTTATTTATTTCAGATATACAAGTTATTATACGACAGGATGGTTGTTGATGAAGAAGCAGAAGTAGCTGGACAATATAAAGTACAAGTCGGTGGTACTATTTCTGAATTAACAGGTGAGAAATTCTAAGATTTGGTCAGAGTTTTTATTTATTGAAATTTTAATGTACCCGATGCCGAGTTTAACACTCATGCTAGATATCCTAGGTAATTTTCTAGTAGGGGTGTTTCAATTTGGTATCAGAGCAGGTCGATTCAGATCGTGCCTTGGGTCATTAGAATTCAATAAAAGAAGTAGGGACCATTGGGCTCCGGATGTTTATTCTAAATACCATATCTAGCTGAGCCTGATCAACTCAGACTAGTATATGACAGTTAGAACAAATGTCTGAGAGCTAAATGGAACATGGGAGAAATGAAGTACACGAAGAAGAAAAGTCTGGAAGTTTGCAATGAATTTTGTTAAGGAAGTATTTAACGCCACAAGTGGCTGGTGATTTATGAAGATGGATTTTTTTTTCAAGATGGGATATAAATTGTTATGGGTAAGACGGAGTACTTTAATATTATTGAACGTTACTTCGTATGTGGATACAAGAAAAGTAAGAAATTTAGGAATGAATGAAACCTTAACAGAAGATACAGTATAAGGAGTATGATGTAAGATATGAAGAAATAATTCAGAGTGCGAACTTAAGGGTGCATGATTAGCAAAAGGAATTATTTATGCTTATTAGAAAGTAAATCCTTAAAAATTTCGAGGACGAAATTTTCTTAAGGGGGGTAGAATGTAATATCCCTCCATAAGATTTTTTTAGCAAGGGGCAGAATTGTAATTTTGCCACTCAAGATTATTTAAGTGGAAAAATCCACAATTTTCTATAATCTTCCACACACTTCCCTCACAAAAAAAAAAAAACTTAAAAATATTTCCTCTTTACTCTCAAAAACTCTCTCGGTCTTCCCCTCCCTTACTACCACTTTACCAAATTTTCCACCAATCCCACATACAATTATATAAATGTGATCTTAGGAACCATTAAAGCATGATGCTAAACTAGTTTCTTCCCTTCTCCTCTGTTGTCCGCTCCATTTTCCCCTTTTCTCTCAAAATTGGATTTTGTTCAAATCAAGTTCATGAGAGGCATGCAAGTATGGAATCCTAATGGTGTTTGGTTTTGATTGGTATTTTGAAGCAAGAAGAGGAGATAGAGCAGAGGGCGGTAGCTTGGGTGTGGGTTTTGAAAGCTTTAAAGAATTCAGACTTTGTTTATTGGTGAGTTCATTAGATTTTAGACCTCCAATTTGAGTAGTTGAATTTTCACAATGGTGGTATTATTATGAATTATGTGCTGTCTCTAATGTATTATGTAATGGTGGGTTGAAATTAATTATGGCTGAACCATGACTGAATTTTATGGATAGATTGTTAGAAAATTGTATTGGATAGATTGTGAATTATGGGTCGAAAATCTTGCTGTGTAGCCTGAAAGATAATAATTGTTAGAGATTTAGATTCAACATTCAATTCCCTTCGATTTGGACATAAATTTTGTATGATTCGGACAACAAACGAACTCGGAAAGTGCATTTAAAGTTTGTAAAATCCTGCTGGAATCTGGTTACGGGTTTTGAGACAGGGCTCCACTAAAACAGTAATAACTTGCTCTCCGTAACCTGGAATCAAGTGATTTTTAATGCTATGGTTAGCTAACGAAATTACGGACGTTTTAGTACCAGTTTCACTAATTTCGGTTCAGTATTGAGGTCTGGAGACAATTTTGAAGTATGGGGTCTGATGCGGATTTTGTGCAGAATATGGGTTTAATTGTGTTAGCTCACCGGGCGAGCATGAAGCCTCGCATAGCGGGGAGATGCAGAAGTGGATATTGAAGTGAACTCAGCATAATGTTCGATTTAGAGGTGAGTTCCTTTAGCTTAGAACCCACCTTTGGGGATCAATTATGATTATTTCTGAATTAGGTTTGGGGTATTTTGATGATGAGTATGAACATTTAAATTAGAGATTGAAATTGATGAATTAAGATGTTGGGCAAATTAATAATGAATTTAAAGAACTCACACATGAGTCTATATAGCTGAGGAAATAGTGCAGTCATATGCATATTATATGTTTGATGTTTCGATTGTTAGAGAATTAAAGTTATTAATTTATTGGTATGTTAATGGTTGATATTAGGATGTGCTATAAAGTAAATTAAATTTGTTGTACCGAAACTAACTGTGATTGAAGTGGTCTGATGAATAAATGATAGGTAAGTTAAACTTAGAAAGTTATTGATGTCCTAATTGCATATGAAATGATTTGAAAGAAAATTTGAAATGCACCCTATGAGTAATATGCTCACATTGAATTATAGAAAATCACAGAAAAATGGAATGAGGAGAAAAATTGAAATGAGTAACATGCTCATAGAAAAAGAAAGAAAGAAAATATGAAAAATCCGTTTGCTACAACGAGAGACAATGTAGCCTATGACGTACGGGTCATAGTAATCCGTTTGCTACAACGAGAGACAATGTAGCCTATGACGTACGGGTCATAGTAATCCGTTCGCCACAACGAAGAGATAATGTGGTATATTTCCGTTCGCCACAACGAAGAGATAATGTGGTTTATATACAAATAATGAAAAGAGATAAATGATGACATAGTTTATATTGAATGGTACAAATGAGAAAATATTTTATATTGATGAGATAATTTATATTGAGTTGTATAAATGAGAAAATAATTTATATACTTTATTGATAGTAAATTCACATCATGAGATGAGATGATAAAGTATACGAGAATGTGTTAAATTTCAGTAGCTTTGTTATTTAGAGAAGTGTATCGATATGAAAATTATGTTTGGAATGAATTAGCTACGAAGCAATATTTTATGGGCATTTTACTAATCGTTGGAAATGAGGAATTTTAGTAATGGAACTCCGGCTTAGTTAGCCGAAACTAGTTGTTATCAGAATACGATAGATTGGGTATATGTTTATGATTATTGTTATGTTTATGATTAAAGTTATGAGTAAGACTATATTTATTATATGATCAAAATAGTATTTCAGACAGCGATTCTAGTTACCCCCTAATCGCTCAGTTATGCATAATGAAATCGTATAAACCCGAAATGGGTTAAGTTTAGAAACAGATGGCGATCCTAGGTTCCCCGAGGTTGCCTATAGCCTAGGATAGGTGGAACTCACTGAGACATCTTGTCTCACCCCAATCCCTTTTATTTATTTCAGATATACAAGTTATTATACGACAGGATGGTTGTTGATGAAGAAGCAGAAGTAGCTGGACAATATAAAGTACAAGTCGGTGGTACTATTTCTGAATTAACAGGTGAGAAATTCTAAGATTTGGTCAGAGTTTTTATTTATTGAAATTTTAATGTACCCGATGCCGAGTTTAACACTCATGCTAGATATCCTAGGTAATTTTCTAGTAGGGGTGTTTCAATTTGGTATCAGAGCAGGTCGATTCAGATCGTGCCTTGGGTCATTAGAATTCAATAAAAGAAGTAGGGACCATTGGGCTCCGGATGTTTATTCTAAATACCATATCTAGCTGAGTCTGATCAACTCAGACTAGTATATGACAGTTAGAACAAATGTCTGAGAGCTAAATGGAACATGGGAGAAATGAAGTACACGAAGAAGAAAAGTCTGGAAGTTTGCAATGAATTTTGTTAAGGAAGTATTTAACGCCACAAGTGGCTGGTGATTTATGAAGATGGATTTTTTTTTCAAGATGGGATATAAATTGTTATGGGTAAGACGGAGTACTTTAATATTATTGAACGTTACTTCGTATGTGGATACAAGAAAAGTAAGAAATTTAGGAATGAATGAAACCTTAACAGAAGATACAGTATAAGGAGTATGATGTAAGATATGAAGAAATAATTCAGAGTGCGAACTTAAGGGTGCATGATTAGCAAAAGGAATTATTTATGCTTATTAGAAAGTAAATCCTTAAAAATTTCGAGGACGAAATTTTCTTAAGGGGGGTAGAATGTAATATCCCTCCATAAGATTTTTTTAGCAAGGGGCAGAATTGTAATTTTGCCACTCAAGATTATTTAAGTGGAAAAATCCACAATTTTCTATAATCTTCCACACACTTCCCTCACAAAAAAAAAAAAACTTAAAAATATCTTCCTCTTTACTCTCAAAAACTCTCTCGGTCTTCCCCTCCCTTACTACCACTTTACCAAATTTTCCACCAATCCCACATACAATTATATAAATGTGATCTTAGGAACCATTAAAGCATGATGCTAAACTAGTTTCTTCCCTTCTCCTCTGTTGTCCGCTCCATTTTCCCCTTTTCTCTCAAAATTGGATTTTGTTCAAATCAAGTTCATGAGAGGCATGCAAGTATGGAATCCTAATGGTGTTTGGTTTTGATTGGTATTTTGAAGCAAGAAGAGGAGATAGAGCAGAGGGCGGTAGCTTGGGTGTGGGTTTTGAAAGCTTTAAAGAATTCAGACTTTGTTTATTGGTGAGTTCATTAGATTTTAGACCTCCAATTTGAGTAGTTGAATTTTCACAATGGTGGTATTATTATGAATTATGTGCTGTCTCTAATGTATTATGTAATGGTGGGTTGAAATTAATTATGGCTGAACCATGACTGAATTTTATGGATAGATTGTTAGAAAATTGTATTGGATAGATTGTGAATTATGGGTCGAAAATCTTGCTGTGTAGCCTGAAAGATAATAATTGTTAGAGATTTAGATTCAACATTCAATTCCCTTCGATTTGGACATAAATTTTGTATGATTCGGACAACAAACGAACTCGGAAAGTGCATTTAAAGTTTGTAAAATCCTGCTGGAATCTGGTTACGGGTTTTGAGACAGGGCTCCACTAAAACAGTAATAACTTGCTCTCCGTAACCTGGAATCAAGTGATTTTTAATGCTATGGTTAGCTAACGAAATTACGGACGTTTTAGTACCAGTTTCACTAATTTCGGTTCAGTATTGAGGTCTGGAGACAATTTTGAAGTATGGGGTCTGATGCGGATTTTGTGCAGAATATGGGTTTAATTGTGTTAGCTCACCGGGCGAGCATGAAGCCTCGCATAGCGGGGAGATGCAGAAGTGGATATTGAAGTGAACTCAGCATAATGTTCGATTTAGAGGTGAGTTCCTTTAGCTTAAAACCCACCTTTGGGGATCAATTATGATTATTTCTGAATTAGGTTTGGGGTATTTTGATGATGAGTATGAACATTTGAATTAGAGATTGAAATTGATGAATTAAGATGTTGGGCAAATTAATAATGAATTTAAAGAACTCACACATGAGTCTATATAGCTGAGGAAATAGTGCAGTCATATGCATATTATATGTTTGATGTTTCGATTGTTAGAGAATTAAAGTTATTAATTTATTGGTATGTTAATGGTTGATATTAGGATGTGCTATAAAGTAAATTAAATTTGTTGTACCGAAACTAACTGTGATTGAAGTGGTCTGATGAATAAATGCTAGGTAAGTTAAACTTAGAAAGTTATTGATGTCCTAATTGCATATGAAATGATTTGAAAGAAAATTTGAAATGCACCCTATGAGTAATATGCTCACATTGAATTATAGAAAATCACAGAAAAATGGAATGAGGAGAAAAATTGAAATGAGTAACATGCTCATAGAAAAAGAAAGAAAGAAAATATGAAAAATCCGTTTGCTACAACGAGAGACAATGTAGCCTATGACGTACGGGTCATAGTAATCCGTTTGCTACAACGAGAGACAATGTAGCCTATGACGTACGGGTCATAGTAATCCGTTCGCCACAACGAAGAGATAATGTGGTATATTTCCGTTCGCCACAACGAAGAGATAATGTGGTTTATATACAAATAATGAAAAGAGATAAATGATGACATAGTTTATATTGAATGGTACAAATGAGAAAATATTTTATATTGATGAGATAATTTATATTGAGTTGTATAAATGAGAAAATAATTTATATACTTTATTGATAGTAAATTCACATCATGAGATGAGATGATAAAGTATACGAGAATGTGTTAAATTTCAGTAGCTTTGTTATTTAGAGAAGTGTATCGATATGAAAATTATGTTTGGAATGAATTAGCTACGAAGCAATATTTTATGGGCATTTTACTAATCGTTGGAAATGAGGAATTTTAGTAATGGAACTCCGGCTTAGTTAGCCGAAACTAGTTGTTATCAGAATACGATAGATTGGGTATATGTTTATGATTATTGTTATGTTTATGATTAAAGTTATGAGTAAGACTATATTTATTATATGATCAAAATAGTATTTCAGACAGCGATTCTAGTTACCCCCTAATCGCTCAGTTATGCATAATGAAATCGTATAAACCCGAAATGGGTTAAGTTTAGAAACAGATGGCGATCCTAGGTTCCCCGAGGTTGCCTATAGCCTAGGATAGGTGGAACTCACTGAGACATCTTGTCTCACCCCAATCCCTTTTATTTATTTCAGATATACAAGTTATTATACGACAGGATGGTTGTTGATGAAGAAGCAGAAGTAGCTGGACAATATAAAGTACAAGTCGGTGGTACTATTTCTGAATTAACAGGTGAGAAATTCTAAGATTTGGTCAGAGTTTTTATTTATTGAAATTTTAATGTACCCGATGCCGAGTTTAACACTCATGCTAGATATCCTAGGTAATTTTCTAGTAGGGGTGTTTCAATTTGGTATCAGAGCAGGTCGATTCAGATCGTGCCTTGGGTCATTAGAATTCAATAAAAGAAGTAGGGACCATTGGGCTCCGGATGTTTATTCTAAATACCATATCTAGCTGAGCCTGATCAACTCAGACTAGTATATGACAGTTAGAACAAATGTCTGAGAGCTAAATGGAACATGGGAGAAATGAAGTACACGAAGAAGAAAAGTCTGGAAGTTTGCAATGAATTTTGTTAAGGAAGTATTTAACGCCACAAGTGGCTGGTGATTTATGAAGATGGATTTTTTTTTCAAGATGGGATATAAATTGTTATGGGTAAGACGGAGTACTTTAATATTATTGAACGTTACTTCGTATGTGGATACAAGAAAAGTAAGAAATTTAGGAATGAATGAAACCTTAACAGAAGATACAGTATAAGGAGTATGATGTAAGATATGAAGAAATAATTCAGAGTGCGAACTTAAGGGTGCATGATTAGCAAAAGGAATTATTTATGCTTATTAGAAAGTAAATCCTTAAAAATTTCGAGGACGAAATTTTCTTAAGGGGGGTAGAATGTAATATCCCTCCATAAGATTTTTTTAGCAAGGGGCAGAATTGTAATTTTGCCACTCAAGATTATTTAAGTGGAAAAATCCACAATTTTCTATAATCTTCCACACACTTCCCTCACAAAAAAAAAAAAACTTAAAAATATCTTCCTCTTTACTCTCAAAAACTCTCTCGGTCTTCCCCTCCCTTACTACCACTTTACCAAATTTTCCACCAATCCCACATACAATTATATAAATGTGATCTTAGGAACCATTAAAGCATGATGCTAAACTAGTTTCTTCCCCTCTCCTCTGTTGTCCGCTCCATTTTCCCCTTTTCTCTCAAAATTGGATTTTGTTCAAATCAAGTTCATGAGAGGCATGCAAGTATGGAATCCTAATGGTGTTTGGTTTTGATTGGTATTTTGAAGCAAGAAGAGGAGATAGAGCAGAGGGCGGTAGCTTGGGTGTGGGTTTTGAAAGCTTTAAAGAATTCAGACTTTGTTTATTGGTGAGTTCATTAGATTTTAGACCTCCAATTTGAGTAGTTGAATTTTCACAATGGTGGTATTATTATGAATTATGTGCTGTCTCTAATGTATTATGTAATGGTGGGTTGAAATTAATTATGGCTGAACCATGACTGAATTTTATGGATAGATTGTTAGAAAATTGTATTGGATAGATTGTGAATTATGGGTCGAAAATCTTGCTGTGTAGCCTGAAAGATAATAATTGTTAGAGATTTAGATTCAACATTCAATTCCCTTCGATTTGGACATAAATTTTGTATGATTCGGACAACAAACGAACTCGGAAAGTGCATTTAAAGTTTGTAAAATCCTGCTGGAATCTGGTTACGGGTTTTGAGACAGGGCTCCACTAAAACAGTAATAACTTGCTCTCCGTAACCTGGAATCAAGTGATTTTTAATGCTATGGTTAGCTAACGAAATTACGGACGTTTTAGTACCAGTTTCACTAATTTCGGTTCAGTATTGAGGTCTGGAGACAATTTTGAAGTATGGGGTCTGATGCGGATTTTGTGCAGAATATGGGTTTAATTGTGTTAGCTCACCGGGCGAGCATGAAGCCTCGCATAGCGGGGAGATGCAGAAGTGGATATTGAAGTGAACTCAGCATAATGTTCGATTTAGAGGTGAGTTCCTTTAGCTTAAAACCCACCTTTGGGGATCAATTATGATTATTTCTGAATTAGGTTTGGGGTATTTTGATGATGAGTATGAACATTTGAATTAGAGATTGAAATTGATGAATTAAGATGTTGGGCAAATTAATAATGAATTTAAAGAACTCACACATGAGTCTATATAGCTGAGGAAATAGTGCAGTCATATGCATATTATATGTTTGATGTTTCGATTGTTAGAGAATTAAAGTTATTAATTTATTGGTATGTTAATGGTTGATATTAGGATGTGCTATAAAGTAAATTAAATTTGTTGTACCGAAACTAACTGTGATTGAAGTGGTCTGATGAATAAATGCTAGGTAAGTTAAACTTAGAAAGTTATTGATGTCCTAATTGCATATGAAATGATTTGAAAGAAAATTTGAAATGCACCCTATGAGTAATATGCTCACATTGAATTATAGAAAATCACAGAAAAATGGAATGAGGAGAAAAATTGAAATGAGTAACATGCTCATAGAAAAAGAAAGAAAGAAAATATGAAAAATCCGTTTGCTACAACGAGAGACAATGTAGCCTATGACGTACGGGTCATAGTAATCCGTTTGCTACAACGAGAGACAATGTAGCCTATGACGTACGGGTCATAGTAATCCGTTCGCCACAACGAAGAGATAATGTGGTATATTTCCGTTCGCCACAACGAAGAGATAATGTGGTTTATATACAAATAATGAAAAGAGATAAATGATGACATAGTTTATATTGAATGGTACAAATGAGAAAATATTTTATATTGATGAGATAATTTATATTGAGTTGTATAAATGAGAAAATAATTTATATACTTTATTGATAGTAAATTCACATCATGAGATGAGATGATAAAGTATACGAGAATGTGTTAAATTTCAGTAGCTTTGTTATTTAGAGAAGTGTATCGATATGAAAATTATGTTTGGAATGAATTAGCTACGAAGCAATATTTTATGGGCATTTTACTAATCGTTGGAAATGAGGAATTTTAGTAATGGAACTCCGGCTTAGTTAGCCGAAACTAGTTGTTATCAGAATACGATAGATTGGGTATATGTTTATGATTATTGTTATGTTTATGATTAAAGTTATGAGTAAGACTATATTTATTATATGATCAAAATAGTATTTCAGACAGCGATTCTAGTTACCCCCTAATCGCTCAGTTATGCATAATGAAATCGTATAAACCCGAAATGGGTTAAGTTTAGAAACAGATGGCGATCCTAGGTTCCCCGAGGTTGCCTATAGCCTAGGATAGGTGGAACTCACTGAGACATCTTGTCTCACCCCAATCCCTTTTATTTATTTCAGATATACAAGTTATTATACGACAGGATGGTTGTTGATGAAGAAGCAGAAGTAGCTGGACAATATAAAGTACAAGTCGGTGGTACTATTTCTGAATTAACAGGTGAGAAATTCTAAGATTTGGTCAGAGTTTTTATTTATTGAAATTTTAATGTACCCGATGCCGAGTTTAACACTCATGCTAGATATCCTAGGTAATTTTCTAGTAGGGGTGTTTCAACAAGCTAAATTAAAGAACTACAATGGTGGAAGGAATGAGAAAAGAAACCAGAGCAGCAATACAAGTCTCTTTTCACCATGTCCATACTGCAAAAAAAATAACCATACACCAGACAGATGTTGGTGGAGACCAGACGTAAAATGTCACAAGTGTGGTCAGTTAGGACATGTGGAAAGAATATGCAAGGCTCAACATCAGGGAGAAGCTAAGGCTGTTGAAGATCAAACTTTGGAGGAGCAACTCTTTGTAGCATCATGCTTTGCCACCAACACCACTCGAGAGAGTTGGCTTATAGATAGTGGTTGCACAAACCACATGACTTATGATCGTGAGCTCTTTAATGATCTGGACGAGACAACTATTTCCAAAATCAGAATTGGAAATGGCGCACTTATCGAAGTAAAAGGCAAGGGAACGGTTGCAATTGAAAGCCTTTCAGGTTTGAAACTAATTTCTGATGTCTTATATGTTCCTAAAATTAATCAAAACATTTTGAGTGTTACTCAACTGCTAGAGAATGGTTATAAGGTGTTGTTTGAGGATAAAAAATGTGTGATTAAAGATGCAAACAACATAGAAATGGTCAATGTTCAAATGAAAGGCAAGAGCTTTGCCTTGGATTTGATAAATGAGGAACAACATGCTGCTGTAAACAAGGAAGGAAGGATTCAGGTTGGTGTTGCGTTCCTCCACCATCCATCTATCGTGAACTCTGCGGGAGTGATGAGTTCCGTCGATACAATCAATGGAAACTCTGCAAAATCTGTCAAAGAACCTGTTCCAGGGGAAAGCCTGGAACCAAAACAGGATGTTACTGAAGTAAAAGCACAAGTTGATGCCATATGGGAACAAATGAATAAAGGAGTGTCCAATAACGTTATTAGCAGTTTTAAAAGCAAGCCTAACTCTACTCCAAAAACTACGACAAAGAAGAGATCTTTAAACTTGGATGCTGTCCTTGAACAAATCAAGAAGAAAGCAGAACCTGAAATTTTTGTAGGCTATAGCTCATCTTCAAAAGTCTATAGAATCTATCTTCCACAAAGCAACAAAGTAATTGTTAGCAGAGATGTCAAATTTCTTGAGTCAAATAGTTGGAATTGGGAAGATTGTGAGAAGTTTGAATTTCAGGAGGAGAATGAAGATGTTGATGATGAAACTGTTAGAGGAACTAGATCACTTTCAGACATCTACCAAAGGTGCAACGTTGCTGTCATGGAACCAGAAGGATATGACAAAGTTAGATATGAATTCTTGACACAAATGCTTGGTGTATGCAGTTTCAGAGTCAAGGAGGAGTGTTGACTGGATGACTATGAAACTACTGTTTTAAGATCCTAATTTTTAGGATCCATTATCTTTTTATGTTATTGTTAGGAACTCTCTGATATGCTCTATTTGTTACTAGTTTTTAGGCATTTAGTTTTCAAATAGTAGTTTCTTTATGCATTATTTTAGGCTTTTCTTTATGTATAAATATGATGGTTATCATTCAATAAAAATATCCCTTTCATGCTGTTCACATAACATATTCTTTTCCACGTTAAACCTTTCTATATCCAACAAAACTTGAGGCCTCAAATTTTTTTACTTAAGAAAATGAAGTAATGTTTTAGGCCACATCCGACATATCTTTAAGACATGAATCAAGTGGCTTACCAATTGAATAAACAATGAAACCAATCTCAGGTAATTGGTTTTAGTTTTTTCCTAAAGTTCTTCGCCAACCACGTCGTTGTTGAAGTTGCGTAAAGTATTATTCCTAATTCCTATTCTAGTACAAGCTTTTATATGTGGTCATTATAAATTCAATGTTCATTTTTATATAGAAAGAATTTTAGTGTACTTTAACATGAACATTATTCGAACGCTACTATGTTTTTGTATGGAAGAATCATAGAAAGGAAAGGAAAAAGCACCTTCGACAAATTAGATATGTTTTGCATTATAGATCCCGCCGAAACCAACGCTTGCATTCAAGACCTTTGGTCTGATTCTTGAGTCAGAACCAACAGCGTAATATTTCCGCCAGTAGCTTCGTAAAGTGCTGACATTGCATTGACAGATGAAATTCTTTGAGCTAATTTAGGAAGTTCTGCTGATCAAAGATTTGTTGTCAAGATTTTTTCTCTATATAGTTTCAGCAGTTTTGACAGAATCAGTTGATTTATCTATGACAATATTGTCGGACTTGGGAATATCGGCCATTATCCGAGCCGCGCTCTCCCAATAAGTCAATCTGCAGCTTTATCAGCTCCAAGGCCACGAGTTTTCGTCACTGTGTTGACAGATACAAACACAATCCCAGCTTCATAGACATGATTTTCACCATCAGTGCTAAAGAAAAGGTTCTTGCCATGACATTGCTGTACTACATCATCAAGACCAAGCTCAAATATTTGATGTTGATCGTTGTTTCACACTGCTACTTCAATGGATGGACATTTAATGCAATGACAGCCATTGTTGGACCTCCCACATATCTAGCACCAAAACAGCAAATCTTCACCATTATGCAGCAAAAGCTAATTTGGTCGTTTTAAATAACAGTCACAGTGAAGTTTTGATAGGTGCTTTCTAATACTGTATAGTTCTTTTCAAATAAGTAATTGAAAGCTTTATATTTTTATAATCTTTAATTGAAACATGGCTTCTGCTCCTGCACCACCTTCAAAAGCAACACCTGCCTTACCCCCCAAGAAAATGCATCAACTCAACCTCCCTTGAAATGTCCAGTGGCCGGGAGCTTTTACAGGAGCCCATGACTTGGTGAACCTCCATTTGTCAAGGTATGTGAACATACACAGTGAGGTGTCAATACTCGGCGCTTGCGAAAAAATACTTGGCTAAATTTATTCATCCACAAATCCCTTTGTATTTTATTCTTTGTAACTTGGGAGCAAGAACCTCCGAAACCAATGCTTGCATTCAAGAACTTAGTCTGATTCATGTGTCGGTGCTTACATTGCATTGATAGATGAAGTTCTTTAAGCTAAGAAAGTATTGGCAGCCAACTTTGAAAATTTTGCTAACCAAAGATTTATTGTCAAGATTTTTCCATCAGGAATCCAACTTTTTGATAATGTTTGAACAGCCATTTCACTTTCCGTGATTTCCCTGACCAAGACTGTCGACGTGTTGACGAATACAAAGACTATTTCAACTTCGTAGACATGTTTTTCAACATCAATGCTGAAGAAAAAGCTCTTGCTGCGACATTGCTTTACTACATCACCAAGACCGGGCTCATAGATAGGCAGTTGATTGTTGCGATTTCGAGATATCAACGACAGCTACTTCAATGGATGCATGGACATATTAATGTAATGACTGCCATTGCTGGACCACCAATATATCCAGTTCCAAAAAAATAATTATTTGTTAACTTCATTCTATTGATTTATGACAAAAAAAATTAAATTACTTCATTCTATGAGTATTTACTTTACGTTTAAAAGAAAAAAGTGATATGCAGACACATAGAGAAGGGTAACAAAGGGAAAGATCATATAGAGTGAGATGCTTATTTGTGAAGTAAAGAGAAGGGTAACTTGTCCCACATCTGAAGTTTGAGAAGCTGAGAGAGATAACTACCATTATAAATAAAGCTTTACAACACACATTGCTTAAACATCCGATACATGGAAAGTTTACATGCTATTTGTAGGGAAACCATCACTTTTAAAAAGTCGATTCATTTTTTCCTTTTTTTAAAGGGATGGTGTTTCCTTCCAAATATTGTGTAGTTCTTTCTTAAAAAAGTAATTCAATTCTTAAAAGATTTTACCTTCTTGGAGAGATGAATACTCTCCTTGACTTAGAAATTAAGGAAGGATCAAAGAAAGCGAGTAAGTTACTTGAAGACATGGTAAATAAAGGTTATAAATAGACAAACTTTCTTTGTGGAGGTGGTGTTTGGTGGAAAGATGCTTTCGTTTTTGGAGGAAGGCTTCCTCCATAGTCACAATAACAAGTATTTTTGCACATTATTTGGATGTGCACGCATAAAGATACATATCAACATTAAAAGGGAAATGTTAATCGGTGCTCATGTGACACTGGTTACGGAAGCAAATGTAATATGTATTGCATTGAAAATCGTGTTATCGTGTTATCAATTCATAAGAAGTCAAAAAAATGTCTTTTTCAATTTAAAACTACTTATTAAAATATACATTATAAGTCTAATTGCTTCTAGAGTTATTCTAACTTGAAGTTAATGCATTAGAGGTTGGTTTGGATGTGTAGACTTAGGACCTAAGAATGTGTTCATCTTTAGGTCTCACATTCAAATCTTTCAGGTGCAAACCATTCATTTGTTGGGTAAGTTCATACAAAACTTTGCCCTATCTTTAATTGGATCACCGACTAATGGACAACGGATTGGTCTTCAGATTAGTCGGTTTTTCTATCGGATACCGAGTCTTTACATAAAAATAATGATAAAACAACTATATTTTAGCGATAATCAATTTTATAGGATCGTTTCATTCAAAGTAAATTTTTGTCATCGAATAACCAAACAAAAATTGATTTTGAATGATTGAGTTTTGTATATTTGATTTTAGTTAAACATGAGTTGAATATAAAGTGGTTTATTCTCCAGACATTTACATCAAATTGAGTTTCCAACAAGTAACAAAAATTGCTAATATTATATTATAATTATTATTTTTATTAGTAATACTAATTGTTAAATCCATTCTCTCTTTATCACAAAGAAAGAACTTCATTTTATTAGTAATACTAATTTTGTTGTTAGAACTTTTGCCTCTTTAGTGAAGGAGATTCCTACCGTCTTTTGAATATCAAACACTTTTTTCGCTTCAACCACATATGATAAGACAAGACTGCATCAACTAGAATTTTAGAATCACATTCAAATGTCACATTGTGCAAATCCAAGCTAAGGACCCAATTCATAGCATTCAAATAATATCACACCGTCACCCCAAGCTAACCCCAACGTTCATCTTCATGAACATATTAGTGGCTACAAAGTTTAGAATCTTAATTATTTATTTGTCAAAGTATATGTTAGTGTAGGCCCTTCCCTTTTTCATGTAGAAATTCTTCAAACAGTCACAAACCGAAACTCTTATCTTTAAATTCCAAACTCTCACACACATATTTACACACAAAGACACAATCAACTAAATTTAAAGTCCCAATCTTTACCCTCTAAAATATCATCCAAATTAAGAGTGAGAGTGTAATTACTTAGTGGAGGCAGTGAAGATTGAAGAGGAAGCAATGTAGATTGAACAATGAAGCTGAAAGAAGAAACATATATGAAGTTCTTGCATAATTAACGATGTTTCGTGACTTCTGATTGTTTAGCCTGTATAAAAAGTTTACTTGACGGTGTATCAAAATTAAACTTGTTATTTATTATTATATTTCCATGGCTAGACTTTTGGATTCAAGAGATATTGTGGAGCTACAACTAAAGCAATCTGATTATGAACTCGTGATAAGAAGGAAAAGATGCTTTGCAGCCTGCAATCAGCACCACCATTGTATTATCCAATACTTCCATCGTCGCGACCCCCGCCATCGGCAGCTGCTTGTGCTCCTAAGATTATATTTGAGCTTTATACGATTGAGCACCATCCAATCTTTTTTTTGACAAGTTATTCACTATAAGCTCAAAAGTCGATCTACCCAAAAGAAGAGTTTTAGTGTGTAAATTGATATGGAAATGTGATGAATATTATACAAATAAGCCAAATACTTCTTTGACCAGGACCCTCTTTATTTATTTCTTTGCCTCCAAATTTCCCATAAGTTACAGTTACTTGAATCAAACTTGAAGCCTCAAATTATGAATTAAGAAAAGGAAGTAATGTTTTAAGCCATGAATGAGAGACTTACCAATTGAATGAACAATGAAACTAATGTTTTAAGATTCAATGGAGAGCTGGTTTTCTCATATTATCATATATTTTCTGAATATCACAGTGATACAGCCACATTTGCAGTTGAAAAAACCTAAACTATCTTAATGTTGCGATCCAGATCGCGCCATAGGCCTTTATTTAAAGGACTAAACTTAGACACAGTGTGTATAGTACTGTTCTTACTTTTCCTGAAAGATTTTCACATCCATCCAAATTGTTGGTGACAGTTAAACTATCTTTACGTTGAGAATGGTAGGAACAATTTCTATAGCACAGTACCGAAGTTTTATAACCTTTTAAAAGCATGGTGGAAAGTATTTTCATCATTACATTCATATATCATATGTGCATGTCTAATACAATTTATTTTCCCCAATGTAGTTAGGGGCCATGTACCCCTTTGCAAGAGACCATTCAGATAAAACTTCCTTCATGCAAGAGCTTTTACCTTCGGGATTCAATAGCAGCATCAGCTCGAAAAGGGCCAGGCCTTCGTTACCGCCTTCTTGCATTTTTGTGGATTGCTTGTTTTATACACCATTATATCGTATATCAAAGGGCTTCAAAACAGAACACCTCAACATTTAATTGAATAACTTATTATACAAGAAACAGAAAATTGTTGAAGATCTACAAACTATTATTCAGAATCAACAAAATCACAATGAATAATTTGGCTGTTAACATGACACCATACCGAGAAAGATTAAAAGTTGGATAGAATTTTGAATAAAATACATAATGTAAGGAAATGGGGTGTCTAATGAGATGCTTCATATGTGTACTAATAAAGAGAAGCAAAACAAAGGTTATATATATACTCTCCAACTAATCTAAGTTCTTTTATGTTACTATGAGTGGAAGTGAGGGCATTATTGGCGAAATGGTTGAATTCAAATTCAATTCCCATGAATTCAAAGGTCATTTTAGACATCAACATGTTAATTAGATAAAAAAATAAAAAAAGTCTCTTGTAAATTCATAACAGCCAAACAGTATTGAGTTGGCAGTACAAAGAAACATTGTTGTTTCTCAATAAATCATGATGCTGAAATAGTACATCTTCTTATTTCTTAAGGTACTTATGTGGTCATTATAAATTCAATGTTCACAAATGAGGTATGTTTTGCATTGTAGATCCCCATTTTACTTCTGGCAAACCATTACACTCACAAATGTAAACCAGGTTTAATATATCTTATTTGAAAGCAAGAACCACCAAAACTGACATTTGCATTAAAGAAATTCGGTCCGATTCTTGAATCAGTACCGACAGGCATAGGAAACTTGGTTAACATTTGCACCGGTAGCTTCGCAAAGTGCTGACATTGCATTGACAAATGAAATTCTTTGAGAATAAATTTTATTCACTGTTTGAATCGCTTTTTCGCCATCCAGGGTTTCTATGCCTCCAATGAGAACTCTGTTTGAATTGCAATTCCTTCGGCGAGAAATTCAGGATTCAATAAAATCTTAAATTGGATATCTTTTGCATTCTGTGTATTTTCTCTATAGCTTCTGCAATTTTGACAGGAAAATTGACTTCTCTACAACAACTTTGTCAGAGTTAGACACATCGTCAATCACTTTCCCAATACGTCAAAACTGCTGCTTTTCCAACACCGAGACTGCGAGTTTTGGTTAGTGTATTGACAGATACAAACACTGTCAGCTTCATAGACATGTTTTTCGACATCAATGCTGAAGAGAAGGTTCTTTCTGCGATAAGCTTCCTTCCATGACCACAAGTTGACCACTAGATATTTATAAAGCCATAGTTTGTCCCACATTGAAAGTTTTAGAAACTTAAAGATGTAAACTGCCATTATAAATAAAGTCTACAACTCTTTGCAATAGAATACGAAATTGCAATGCATCTCCATTGCTTGAAAGACTTCTAGTCATTATGGCTTCTCATTATTTCTTTCAAAGATTGGTTCAATATTTTGAAAGGATAGAGAAGTCGTAATATCTATTAGTTTTTTTGTTTGTTAGTGAAATTTAAGAGTTGGCTTATTGCTTAAAAAAAGCTGATGCGCCACTATGAAAATATCATATAGCCATGCAATATTCTGATAGCATTCAAACTTTTGATTAATGTAATCATCAAATGTACATCCTGATCAAAGTTTTTAGTGTTCTGTAACATTCTAGAACTTTTATCTGATTCTTGTCTTGGATCTAATAACAATGGAAACTTGGTTAACATTTGCATCGTAGCTTCACAAAGTGCTGATATTGCATTGACAGATGATATTCTTTGAGCGAAGAAAGCATTGGCAGATAATTTTTAGAAGTTCTGCTGACCAAACCTTTGTTGTCAAATTTTTTTTTTTCTTCAGGAATCGATTGAGAATAAACTTTTTTAAATGTTTGGATCACATTTTCACCTTCAGAGGTTTCTCTGCTTCCAATGAAAACTCTGTCTGGATTGAAAAGGTCTTGAATTGCAGTTCCTTCAGCAAGGAATTCAGGATTTAATCTGACTTTTGATACCTTTTGCAAAGTGTCATGATTTTCTCTATAACTTAAACAGTTTTGACAGGAAAAGTTAATTTCTCTACAATAATTTATCTGTGCAAAAAAAGATTTAAAACGTCGCCTGAGAGATTCAAACTCTCGCGAGGAAACCTCATGTACTTAGCACACATCTTAACCACTCGGCCAAAGCAACAATGTTAAAAAATAATTTATGTCTTTTCTGGATGCCCTCTAAATGTAATTTAAATTAATTAATAATTAATTATGTTTCGAGGTCATCTTCAGTTAAAACATAAATAAAACAAGTTTAATTTTTTTTTTTACAAGAAATAATACTAGTTTATTTCTTGCAAAGATTTTTTTCACTATAGCTTCAGCAGTTTTGACAGAAACAGTTGATTTCTCAACGACACTATTGTCGGACTTGGGAATATCGGCCATTATCTGAGCCGTGCTCTCCCAGTAAGTCAATTTGCAGCTTTATCAGCTCCAAAGCCACGAGTTTTCGTCACTTCGTTGACAGATACAAACACAATCCCAGCTTCATAGACATGATTTTCACCATCAGTGCTAAAGAAAAGATTCTTGCCACGACATCGATGTACTACATCAGAAAAGATTCTTGCCACGACATCGATGTACTACATCATCAAGACCAGCTAATGCAGACATAAGTAAGAGCCGTCTGAGGCAAATAATATTTGTCATAGATGCAAGGGC
Source organism: Medicago sativa (assembly GCF_051527215.1). Classification (NCBI taxonomy): domain Eukaryota; kingdom Viridiplantae; phylum Streptophyta; class Magnoliopsida; order Fabales; family Fabaceae; genus Medicago; species Medicago sativa. The sequence goes on from NC_140754.1 coordinate 9,841,302, forward strand.
TGATTATAAGGAGAAACTATGGGATCATGATGCTGGAGGGATTAAATAAGGCCCATTTGTATCAATTAGGTTTGTAACTGTGAAATTTAAATTAAGTTTAGATGGTTGAAAATCAAGGGTTATGCTGTAATTTTATCAACACACCCCTATTTATTTTATACTCCCTCCGTCTCTAAATTATTGTCGTTTAAGGTTTGTGCACGGTTATTAAGGAAATGATTGATTGTGTTGATTTCAATGGTAAAATTAATATCATTTACTAAAATACCCTTATTAATTGTAGTTAGTGAAGTAGTTAAGTTTGATGAAATTCAATAAATAAGGGTATAATAATGGAAAAAAATAATAAATGCTGCATTGGTATTCTAAAGTGACAATTATTTTGAGAAAAAGAAAAAATGCTAAAGAGACTATTATTGTGAGACGGAGGGAGTATCTTTTTCTTCAATCAGCATTAAATACTAGGTTGAAAACATACACTAACCCTCTTAAAGGATAAAATTGTAAAAACAATAGCAATTACAAACAAATTTAATTATTACCACTTTCAATTTTCTTAATTCCCGTTATATTTTCAAAAAGGCACTATAATTAGGAACAAAGGTAGTATTATTGAGTTGGGGTAACATATATAGTAGAAAAATGGTGAAAAATATACTTAGGTAGTTTATGCTTGTAGAGATGAAACATTTAGATTATATACTAAGGAGAGTAGACCAGATGAAGGATAATCAAATCACTAGAGGTAAAGCAAGACTTACTTTGAATTTATCCTCTTATTTTGCATTTTGTTGTTTCAATTCAGGGATGGAGCTAGAAGCGGGGCTAACAGAGGCCACAGTCCCCCAGATTTTCATAATTTGTTTTCTTCATATTAGTATGCTATTTTTTTTTTTGTACCTGTAGTTATTTTTTTGTGAGCTTTATATAAACTTGTATAATGATTTTTTTTACTCAATATATTTGGCCTTGTACACATAAATTTCAAACTGATTGCACGAACCCTTCACTAGAATGCACAACATTGAAAATAAAGTGAAATTTTTCTGCAATTTACAGAAGAACCTTAACTAGAACATTAATTTATGATTATTTCTTGCAATTTCACTTAATTTTTTTTGACTTATTGCATGCAGTGTTGTTTGCGCACTCTCAGTTATACCAACGATTCAGTGATCATGACGATAATATCTTGAATTTCTCCTTCTACCTTTGCATTCTTGTTGTTTCTTATTTTCTTTCTGTACTGTTGGAAAATCTTCTTTAATCTTGTCATACTCAAGGAACTCATTTTTCTTATATGTTTGAAATTTCTTATAATTTTAGATACATATTAACTTTGGATATATCACATAAAATCTTAAATTTCTTGTGTACATCATATATGCGTATAAAAAATTGTGTTTTCTTTACTATGTTATACTCTTAAACTTGGCTCTCTAAGCTAAATTTCTGACTCCGTCCCTGTGTTTTATATTTGTTTTATATTTTCTTTCTTAATTATTCAAAAATCTTTTTTAGTCTCGTCATACTCAAGCAAACCTCGAGAAACTCATCTTTCATATATTTCTGAAATTTCTTATAATTTTGGATACATATTAACTTTGGATACATCATATAATTTTTAAATTTCTTGTATATATTATGTATATAATTTTTTTTTACTAAGTTATACTTTTAAACTCGATCCCCCCAAGCCAAATTTCTCACTCCGTCCCTGAAACCCACTGATCACCAAGAACTAACTACACTTCATAACATATAAAAAGCACCATTCAATTATTCAAACACACAATGAATATGATTCAACTGTTAACATGGCACTTTTTTTTTTTTGAATCAGCAAAATTTATTCTCGTCGAGTGAATGCAAGACGTACCAAGCTCGCGGAAAAAACGATTACATACAAAGAGGTGCTGCATATATACGGAACACCTAAAAACCAAAACCAAGTGATGGCCTCAAAAACACAATGAGGCCGAGGTAACAAATGCAAGAAGCATGCATACCCCTGCCTCACTCCCTAGAAACCACACACCAGGAAGCCAACAGCTGCTAGCAAAAGCAATAAAAACTCCTTAACATGACACTATAGTATGCCTCAAATGAAATAAAAATATTCACTATAAGCTCAAAAGTCGATCTATCCAAAAAGAGTCTTAGTGGGTAAATTGGCATGGGAATGTGATGAATATAATCCAAATAATCTAAATACTTCTTTGACCAAGACCCTCTTGATTTTTTTTTTCTTTGTCCTTTTTAGGTGGAGATTCTTTGAATTTCAATTTTAATCCGTGGAAGAAATGCGTCGTGTTTGGGATTTTGGTGCTATCAATCTCAAACCTAGAGTGTTGAGATTCTCCAGTTTCAGAAAAGATTTCAATCCCAACAACCAAAAGCTATCTCATGCTCAATTTTGGGTTAGGTACCTCAATCTCCCTCAAGGGTATTGGAGATCAAAAACCTTGTTTGAGATAGCTTCTAGCGTAGGAATTTGGAAAATAAGCATAAGCCTAACAGTATGGTTAATAAGGAGAATCTAAGGCATAATGGTGTCAGTTTGGAAGTTACTGCTGATACAAATGAGAACATAGTAGATAAGAACAATACCCAAGGCAACTAATATTGATAGAGATAAAAGTTCATTCAAGTTTTTTGAGTTTTCATTTCTAAATCTGAATTATAGTTACAATGATCTATTAATTCCACGTTTCCTCTAAATTTTATTATGTTTGTGATTAATATCATCTATTTTCGAATGAAATGTTTGTTCCAAATAAGGCCCCATTTGTATCAATTATGTTTGTAACTGTGAAATTTAAATTAAGTTTAGATGGTTGAAAATCAAGGGTTATGCTGTAATTTTATAAAGGAATTGGAATAGAATCTTAACTTTTGTTATTAAGAGCTTTTTGTGTATGAAATTTTGGACTAAACGTATTGACAACCTCTGCACCTTTTGTTTCCAATTTTGGGATGATTATATGCACATCTGCTTTGTCAAAGTAATAGGTTGTCCCACATCGGACGTTTGAGAAGTTTGAGAGATAAACTGCCATTATAAATAAAGCCTACAACTCGTCCTCATGAAATCATATAGCTTACCTCATTTAGTGTATGGAAAGATTTTAGGCATTGTATTTTCCTTTTTTCTTTAAAAAGTGGGTCAATGTAAATATTTTGCTCTTTTTGAAGAAAGAAGGATAATACAATATCTATTAGTCTTTTTTATATGTAAGTTTAAATAATTGTAAACAATTTATTCTTTGGACAAGACTTCAAATATTTCGCTTAAATGCATTTTTGGAGTTTTTAAAAAGAAAAAAACAGTCTAGGTTCCCTTATTCTTTATTCTTTGTAAAGAAAAATGTTAGTAACACACATTTTTCAACACACTCTTTTCAATTGGTTAAAATTTACATGGGTCCTATATAAATTTGATGGGTCTCATGTGAATTTTAACCGATCAAAGAGAGTGTGTTAGAATGTGTGTTGCTAGCATTCCTCTTTTGTAAATCATTGAATTTAATTTGATTTGGTTGGGTGGTGAATAACCAACACGAGAATAAAATGAACATAGTTGTGATTATGATGTTGTTTTCGATGTGTTGTAAAATTATATGAGAAATGATTAGAAATGACAATATTAGAAAAACTTGATGGAACACCTATAGTAAAAAAGATGATGAAGAATGGGCTTGGGTGATTTATGCATGTAGAGAAAAGATCTGGCAAGGAGAGTGATTAAATGAAGGATAGTCAGATCATTTAGGTTGTTTTTTTATTATTGGAATCAAAACTGCATCTATACCAATACCAATAAATAAAGGGGATACACGGACTATCATTTAGGTTGTTTTTTTCATTCCAATCTCGCCCTTTCATATAAATTATTTTATCATTTTTTTAATTAACAATTAAGAAATAATTAAATCTCACTAAAATAGAAATAATCCACAATAATAGGAACAATATTTTAAACTTTTAAAAAAATCTTATTTTGATCTTATTTGAAACAAACTATTGTGTTTTGTTGTAACATTTTTCTTCCAACTTTACCTTTTATTTAATTATTTTCTTATCAATTTATCGTTCTTTGCCCATAAAAGCAGAAAGACGTAGTGTCTTGTGCCCCTCTTGAGGCTCATTTAAAATAATATGTTAATAAATATATTTGGTTTTTCAGAGAAATAAAAAAAACTAGTTTAATATTAACCTCAAAATTTAATAATAGGCATTGTGGTGTGCAAAAAGACTACCAGGCATTGTGGTGAGCTTTGATCTCTTCAGAAAGTGGGTCAATGTGTGTGGGTAGCATTTGGGTTACATTGTGGTATGATTTTTGACCAACCATCAACATTTTATATTTTTTACTAATAGATATTGAGACGGTATCGAATTGTAGTATAAAGAAACACATAAACATAGTGATAATTTCATTCACGACTAGAGGGTAAAACATTCAATAAATCATGATCCTGAAATAATTGATCCTCTTAAGGTACTTATTATTACTATGTTATTTTAGAGTTGGTTTTTGTTTTGTCCTAAAGTTCTTGGCCAACCATGTCATTGTTGAAGTTACGTAAAGTATTATTCCTATTTTTATACAAGGTTTGAACAGGTTACTTTTACGTGGTCATTATAAATTCAATGGTCACTTTTATATAGAAAGAATTTTAATATACTTTACCATATAAAAACATCAAATTAGAAAGGAAAATCCAAACGGTACTATGTTCTTCTATGGAAGTATAAGAGAAAAATGTGATGTTTACCCAAACAAAGCAAAGCAAAGAGCACCTTAATTAAGCATGATAACATATGAAAATATTATATAGCCATGCAATATTCTGATAGCATTCAAACTTTTGGCTATTGTATTCATCAAATTTACATCCTGGTCAAATATTATAGTGTTCTGTTGCATGATTGATAACATGCTGGGATACATTTCTATTAGTACATAATTTCGTCTCTGATGAAGAAAGAATTTCGGAACCATTTAAGAATTTTATTCTGGTCCAATATATCCTTTTGGAAGCAAGAACCGCCAAAACCAATGCTTGCATTCAAGAACTTCGGTCCAATTCTTGTGTCGGTACCAACAGCATATCAAATTTGCTTAACATCTGCGCGGGTAGCTTCACAAAGTGATGACATTACATTGACAGATGAATTCTTAAGCTAAGAAAGCATTAACATCAAAAAATTTCATACTTTAGAAATAATTACATACAAAATCAATACTAAAAGGTTACCTGGTGTATACGTGGCTACCTTTGCTTTGGTGTGAGCAACCATTAGGCCAAGGTCCCAAGCCAACTATTAGACCAACCTCAAATATGTTTCAATTTACCTAAGTGGCCATGAATTCTAGGTTCGTTTCCATTAAGTAAAAGGCTGTTGTTCTTAACAATCACCATTTTCTCAAGATATTGTCGGTGGCGGAGCCCTTCATGGGCTGGGGTGGGCCACGGCCCATCCGAAAAAATTAAAAAATCAACGATTATAGGTCTATTTTGCGAGATTTTATATAATTTTGTGTCGGTTTTAGGTTTCGGTTGATCCAAATTCCCGCAAAGTGGTGTAGTGGCCCACCCGAAAAATTTAAATAATTCAATTATAGATCTATTTTGTGAGATTTTATACAATTTTATGTCGGTTTTAGGTTTCAGTTGATCCAAATTCCCGCAAAGTAGTGTAGTGGCCCACCCAAAAAATTTAAATAATACAATTATAGGTCTATTTTGTAAGACTTTAAAGAATTTTTCAACGGTTAATTTTAGTGGCCCACCCCAACTTTTTTTTCTGGCTCCGCCACTGGATTTTGTCCTTCAAAAAAAATGTTCTCAAGATATTGCAACCATTGATATTCTAAAGATTAGTTGTATATGTTTGATTTTATTTTTTAAATGAGACAAAATTGATATTAAAGGTGAATAAATTGGTTGATTACTCGCACCCTGCAGCCATGCCGAAAATGCCCATGCGCTAGTTAACTAACGCATGTGTAAAATTATGCGTTAGCAGGGGCGGATCCAGACATTGTAGTTTGGTGTGGCAAAAATATAAAAGAATTTATGAATTAAATTATACTAAAAATGATAAATAACATTGTTTAATTCGATACATTTACAATAATAATTGTCTATAGACGAAACAACAAATAAAATACAATACAATATATAGAAAGAAGTTCTTCTGTTATAATTATTCAAACCCAAAATTCTTAACAGGCACAATTAGAGAAATCCAAAATGCAAGTACAATGCAATAACAAAATTCATTTCAAATCATGAAGGGAACAAAGGCATAACAACAAAACATGTCAAGTGTCATTAGTGTCTTGACATAAAACGGTGACAGAGTCAAACACATTTAAGTTGTAATAAACATTACGTTAATTATCAAAAAAATTGAACTAAATGCCTTACATTAATTCTCTATTCACCCCAAATAACTTAAAATCATCAATAATACAAAAAAATACAAATAATTCATCACATATAAAAATGTATATTTATAATCAAGTATAATAAAAAGAATAAAATATATTTTAGTTTAACAAAAAAATATTATATTATTTAAGGATATTTTAAATAAAAAGAAGGATTCCTCCAAAAAAAATAAAAAAAGAGAAAATCATTGTATTTATTATTTGAAAAAAAAAAAGAAGTTTTTTTGAGAGAGAGAAAAAGAAGTTTTTTTATATAAAAAAATTTCGTGTTTTATTTATACAAAAAGTAGGACATGACTATATTAAAATTTCGGTTTATTTTGATGGCAGCCAACTGGCCACCCCAAATTTTTTTGTCTGGCTCCGCCACTGATAAAGTTCATTGACTATATTATTTTAGAGTTGGTTTTTGTTTTGTCCTAAAGTTCTTAGGCAATCACGTCATAGTTGCTCTTATTATGTTGTCATTATAAATGAGATATGTTTTGCATTGTAGATCCCTATGTTACTTCTGGCAAAACATTACACTCACAAATGCAAACCTGGTTTCATATATCTTTCTTGGAAGCAAGAACCACCGAAACTGACACTTGCATTAAAGAAATTCGGTCTGATTCTTGAATCAATACCAACATCATAGGAAAATTGGTTAACATTTGCGTCGGTAGCTTCGCAAAGTAATGACATCGAATTGACAAATGAAATTCTTTGAGAATAAATTTTATTCACTGTTTGAATGGCTTTCACCTTCTGGGGTTTCTATGCCTCCAATGAGAACTCTGTTTGGATCGAAAAGGTCTTGAATTGCAGTTCCTTCGGCGAGAAATTAAGGATTCGATAAAATCTGAAATTTGATATCTTTTGCATTATGTGTATTTTCTCTATAGCTTCTGCAGTTTTGACACGAAAAATTAATTTTCTACAACAATTTTGTCGGAGTTAGACACATCGGCAATCACTTTCCCAATACGTCAAATCTGCTGCTTTTCCAACTCTGAGACTACAAGTTTTCGTTGGTGTATTGACAGAAACAAACACTATGTCAGCTTCATAGACACGTTTTTCAGCATCAATGCTGAAGAGAAGTTTCTTTCTGCGACATTACTTTACAACATCATCAAGACCAGGCTCATAGATAGGAAGTTGATCATGATAGTGTTGGAACAAAATGTGTTTAACAATGAACCTTAAAGGGTTTTGATGATAACAAGGTATTAAAAATTGTAAATTGGACTAGCTAATATTTGTTCAAGTGTACAGGACCATAATTATAAAGTTACATCATCATTGGTTCTGAATGAGCAAATAAAGAGCTATGGAAACAACAAAAATTTGAAGCTTGGACGCTCCTGAAGGCAACTTGCTACTGAAGAGAAAAAGCGCTCCTGAAGTCAAGCTGCTCCTGAAGAAATAGCGCTCCTGAAGTAAGCTGCTCCTGAAGAATAGTGCTTCTGAAGACAAGAGGTCCAGAAGCCACATCATCAGAAGCTGCGTCATCAGAAGCTGCAGAAGTCATATCATCAGAAGCTGCATCATCAGAAGCTGCCTCATCAGAAGCCATTTCACCAGAAGCTGAATATCAACTGGATTTGCAAAGAATCAAGAATTGAAGAATTATCAATGCAAAAGCTGTCTATTGGATTCGAAAACACAAACAAAGGATTAGTGGAGTTTGCAACGGTCATTTCAAAGGTGTTTGAAGGCGTGTGTTTGCAATTTGGACGAAAGCGTTGACATTGTACTTTGTACGAATTGTACAACCACGTTCTCCACTACTCTGTTTTGTGTCCGCGCTACAGGACAAGAAAACAGCTCCAGAATACGGTTTCGCCTGCATAGATGTTCCTTTGGATAAGGAATGGATTTCAAATTTGTTCTTCATAGGACAACAGCCAAATCAGGCAAAAGATTATTGGTGAAAGATCAAGCTTCAACAACGACTCTTTGGTGTGCTGGCAATTTCACAACGTCTCTCTCACACCTCTATATAAAGGAGTGAAGACCTAGAGAATTGGTAATGCAAGAACGCTGAACGAAAGACTCACAAGGATTTCACAAGTACCAAACCTCTGCTGAAATTGTTCTGCATTCACTTAGAATTTCTGTGTCTCAAAGTCATATCTTAGAAATTCTTAAGTCCATTGAGTCTGTATCTGATTTGTATTGTGAGCACCTCTGATTGTATATCAAGTGTTCAACCTTAAACAATTTTCTGTGTAATTTTGTTTAGTTAGGAAGTCTCTTGCAGTTGTGCTTGAGCAGGAAGTCTCTTGATTGTGTTCTTGAGCAAAGGAAGTCTCTTGCTTGTGTGCTTGAGCATTGGAAGTCTCTTGCTTGTGTGCTTGAGCATTTGTAATCAGATATTACTCATAGTGAAATCTCCTTGGAAGTGCAAGGGGGACTGGACTACTTCCGGATTGTGGAAGGAACCAGTATAATTGCTTTGTGTCGTTCTTCTTCTCTCTCTCTCTGTTTTATTCCGCTGCATTTAGATTCTGATTATCACTTCAGAAGCTGTCTCGCTTAGCTTCTGATCAGTGTGTTCAGTTTTTAGGAGAAACGAAGAATTTTTCTAAAACACAATTCAACCCCCCTTCTTGTGTTTTTCTCACCTTCAATTGGTATCAGAGCCTGGTTTGTTGTGTAACACTTAACCGTGCAACAGTCAAAGATCTGAGAAAAACATGTCTACTCCTACTCCTACTGGTCCTGGTGATACTAGCTATAAACATGTCTCACATGATTATAGTGATAGTAAGAAAACCAGTATTGGAAAAGTTCCAAAGTTCAATGGAGATGCTGAAGAGTTCTCTTGGTGGAAGACCAACTTTTACAGTTACATCATGAGCCTAGATGAAGAATTATGGGATATTCTGGAAGATGGTGTTGGTGATTTAGTCCTTGATGAAGAAGGAGCTGCTGTGGATAGAAAGAAACATACTCCAGAACTGAGGAAACTTTACAAGAAGCATCATATTATCAGAGGAGCTCTTGTCACTGCCATACCCAAAGCAGAATACATGAAGATGAGTGACAAATCCACTGCTAAAGCTATGTTTGCTTCTCTCTGTTCAAATTATGAAGGGAGCAAGAAGGTCAAAGAAGCAAAGGCTCTCCTGCTTGTACATCAGTATGAGTTATTCAAAATGAAGGATGATGAAACTATTGAGGAGATGTACTCAAGGTTTCAAACCTTAGTTTCTGGTCTACAGATTCTAAAGAAGAGCTATGTTGCTTCTGATCATGTAAGCAAGATACTCAGAAGCTTACCTGCCAGATGGAGACCAAAAGTGACTGCCATTGAGGAAGCTAAAGATTTAAACACTTTAAGTGTCGAAGATCTTGTTAGTTCTCTCAAAGTTCATGAGTTAAGTCTTAATGAACATGAGTCTACTAAGAAGAGTAAATCAATAGCTCTTCCATCCAAAGGCAAGTCATCAAAAGCTCTCAAAGTGGTTGAATCTGAAGAGGAAGAACAGTCAAGTTCAGACTCTGAACCAGATGCTGCAGAAATGGCCATGCTCTCAAACAGACTTCAATATCTGGCCAAGAAGAACAGAAAGTTTCTCTCCAGAAGGGGTAACTCCAGAAGCTCAAGGAAAGAAGATCAGAAGGGATGCTTCAACTGTAAGAAGCCAGGTCACTTCATTGCTGAATGCCCTGATCTTCAAAGAGAAAAGTCAAAGGACAAGTCAAAGAGGTCTACATTCAAACCAAGCAAATTCAAGAAGCAGATTAAGCAGAGTTTAATGGCAACCTGGGATGATTTGGGTAGTGAATCTGGATCTGATAAAGAGGAAGCTGATGAAGATGCAAAGGTAGCTGTTGGGTTGGTAGCAACAGCAACTTCAGAAGCTGGGTCAGATTCAGACTCAGAAGATGAAAACGAGGTATATTCCAAAATTCCCAGAGATGAACTTGTTGAGTCACTTAAAGAACTTCTTACACATTTTGAAGTAAGAACCAATGAGTTGAAGGATTTAAAAGAAAAATATGCTGATTTGGTACAACAGCAAAAATCAACTTTATTGGATCTGAAAGCTTCTGAACAAGGACTTAGGGGCTTTGACTTCATGTGTAAAACATATGAAGATCAGCTCAGGTTCTTATGTCAGAAGCTACAAGAAAAGTGTAATGAAAAACCTTTAAGTAACCATGAAATTGCTCTTGAAGATTTTATTATATCTGGCATTGACAGAAGCAGAGTGGCTTCTATGATTTATAGCATTTACAAGAACAATGGCAGAGGAATTGGTTTTCCAGAAGTGAAACTGGAGAAAACCAATCTAAAGTCTTGTTGTGAATGCATCAAGGAAGGTCTGAAAACATTCTTTGTACCAGAAGGGGCTGAGTTGGAAACTGTTGTTCAATCAGAACCTGAAGCTTCTAGTTCTAAGGCTAAGATTACTTCAAAGCCAAAGAACTCTAAGTCAAAGGCTATGATCAAATCTGATTCCAAAACTTCAAAGGTTAGGATCCTGAAAAGATCAGAACCTATTCCTCAGAGTCTGGTGAAACCAAAATCTGGGGTTCTGAAGTCTAAGTTTCAGAAGAAGACAGTTACTGCTTCTGAAGTACCAAAACCTAAGGTGATGGTTAATCAGAAGCAACCCAACTCACAGCACAAGGTACAAGAAGTGAAGAGTAAAGCCTTAAGTACTAACCTTCCAGGACCCATAGAACAATGGGTACCTAAATCTAAAAATGTCAATGATGCAGGTATGTCTAAGAGCAGTGCCAAAGCAAAGATCATGGTACCTAGACAGTGGTTGCTCAAGACACATGACAGGAGACAAGTCCATGTTCCTCAGCCTAACAATGAAAGAGGGAGGAAATGTGAAATTTGGAGGCAACCAGTCAGGCAAGATCATAGGTACAGGAACTATTGGTAACTCCTCTACCTCAATTAATAATGTATGGTTGGTAGATGGTCTTGAACATAACCTTTTGAGCATTAGTCAATTTTGTGATAATGGTTATGATGTGCTTTTTGAAAAACCCAACTGTACAGTAATCAACAAGGAAGACAAATCCATTGTGTTCAAAGGAAAGAGAGTTGACAATGTCTATAAAATCAATTTTTCTGAACTGGCTGATCAGAAGGTGATGTGCCTACTATCAGTGAATGATAAGAAATGGATGTGGCACAGAAGGTTGGGACATGCTAACTGGAGGTTAATCTCTAAGCTTAGTAAGTTACAACTTGTGAAAGGGCTACCAGACATTGACTATTATTCAGATGCACTCTGTGGTGCATGTCAGAGAGGGAAAATTGTGAAATCATCTTTTAAAACAAAAGATATTGTTTCAACCTCAAGACCTTTAGAATTACTCCATATTGATTTATTTGGACCAGTAAGTACTGCATCCTTATATGGAAGTAGATATGGATTAGTCATTGTTGATGATTACAGCAGATGGACTTGGGTGAAATTCATAAAGAGTAAAGATGTTGCGTGTGATGTATTCAGTAGCTTCTGTACTCAAATTCAATCTGAAAAAGAATCAAAAATTTTGAAAGTCAGAAGTGATCATGGTGGAGAATTTGAAAATGAGCCATTTGAAGCTTTTTGTGAAAAACATGGAATTTTCCATGAATTCTCTTCTCCTAGAACACCACAACAAAATGGGGTTGTAGAGAGAAAGAATAGAACTTTACAAGAAATGGCCAGAACCATGATTCATGAAAACAATTTACCAAAACATTTTTGGGCAGAAGCAGTGAATACAGCATGCTATGTTCAAAACAGGATCTATATTAGACCTATTTTGGAGAAAACAGCATATGAACTCTTTAAAGGAAGAAAACCCAATATCTCTTACTTTCATCAATTTGGATGTACATGTTACATTCTGAACAACAAGCTCTACCTAAAGAAATTTGATGCCAAGGCCCAAAGAGGAATCTTTTTAGGTTACTCTGAAAGGTCAAAGGCATACAGGGTGTATAATTCAGAAACACTCTGTGTTGAAGAATCTATGCACGTTAAATTTGATGACAAAGAGCTTGAAGATAAAACTTCAAAGCAAGGTGAAAGTTTTGCAGAGATACAGGTTCCTGAAGCTACTCCAGAACCTGATCAGATAGCTGAGTCTGAAGATAGTCCAGGAGCTGAACCCACATCAGAAGCACAAGATGAAGCTGCTTCTGATGAAGCACAAGATGACTCACATCAAGAAGATCCTCCCAGAAACACATTCAAACACAAGTCTTCACATCCTGAAGAGCTAATCATTGGAAACAAAGATAGTCCAAGAAGAACAAGATCACATTTCAGACAAGAAGAGTCAATGATTGGACTAATCTCAATGATTGAACCTACAACAGTTGATGAAGCACTTTCAGATGATGGATGGATCCTAGCTATGCAAGAAAAGTTGAATCAATTTCAAAGAAATGATGTGTGGGATCTGGTACCCAAACCTCAGCACAAGAACATTATTGGAACAAAATGGGTATTCAGAAACAAGCTGAATGAGCAAGGTGAAGTAACAAGAAACAAAGCCAGACTTGTTGCACAAGGGTATAGTCAACAAGAAGGCATTGATTACACTAAAACGTTTGCTCCAGTTGCAAGATTGGAAGCAATCAGGTTACTTCTTTCCTATGCAGTTAATCATGGCATAATATTATATCAGATGGATGTCAAGAGTGCATTTCTCAATGGTGTCATAGAAGAAGAAGTGTATGTTAAGCAACCTCCTGGATTTGAGGATATTAAATATCCTGACCATGTTTTTAAATTGAAGAAATCACTATATGGCTTGAAACAAGCTCCCAGAGCTTGGTATGATAGACTAAGTAATTTCTTAATCAAAAATGATTTTAAGAGAGGACAGGTTGACACTACACTCTTCAGAAGGACCCTTGGGAAAGATACTCTTGTTGTGCAAATATATGTTGATGATATAATATTTGGTTCTACTAATGCATCTCTTTGCAAGGAATTTTCTGAGTTAATGCAGGATGAATTTGAAATGAGCATGATGGGAGAGCTGAAGTTCTTCCTTGGCATTCAAATCAATCAATGCAAAGATGGATTCTATGTTCATCAATCAAAGTACACAAAGGAGCTTCTGAAGAAGTTCAAACTTGAAGATTGTAAAGTGATGAACACTCCAATGCATCCTACGTGCAACCTGAGCAAAGAAGATGAAGGAACTAAAGTAGATCAGAAGCTGTATAGAGGTATGATTGGTTCTTTGTTATACCTCACTGCATCTAGGCCAGATATTTTATTCAGTGTATGCTTGTGTGCAAGATTCCAATCAGATCCTAGAGAATCTCATATGACTGCTGTCAAGAGAATCTTCAGGTATTTGAAAGGAACAACCAATCTTGGACTCCTTTATAGGAAATCCTTAGATTATAAGCTAATTGGATTCTGTGATGCTGATTATGCTGGTGATAGGATTGAAAGAAAGTCAACCAGTGGCAATTGTCAATTTCTGGGTGATAATCTTATATCCTGGGCTAGCAAAAGACAAACAACTATTGCTATGTCTACAGCAGAAGCAGAATACATTTCAGCTGCAAGTTGTTGTACACAACTACTTTGGATGAAACATCAGTTGGAAGATTATCAGATAACTGCTAACAGTATTCCCATTTATTGTGATAATACTGCTGCTATTTGTTTGTCTAAAAATCCAATTTTGCATTCAAGAGCGAAGAACATTGAAATCAAACACCATTTTATCAGAGATTATGTTCAAAAAGGAATTTTAGATATACAATTCATTGATACTGAAAATCAATGGGCTGATATATTTACCAAGCCTTTAACTGTTGAAAGATTTGATTTTATAAAGAAAAATTTGAACATGCACTTTGTATCTGATTAAATGCTTGCTTGCTCCTGAATAGGATTTTAGGTTCTGAAGTTAGTTCAGAAGCAGTAGTCCATCAGAAGCTCTTTATTGAGGTTCTGAGGAAAACTCGCTTCTGATGATGACGTCAGCATCTGAAGTCCAGAAGCTGGATTTATTGCTTCTGAATAGTTGAATTAGTGGAAACGTTGGAAGTTACCTTTTAAAAAGTATCTTTTGGCCCACTAACTTGGTAGTTACTCTGTGAACTTCTTACGTGGCCTGTATGTGTTGGTGTATAACTAAAAGGGCAATGATGATTTAAAAGCTTTGAAAGTACTTTTCACGCGCCCCCAATTTTGTCATTAATGTTATGTTTGTTTGTCTCTTTTGAATTGCAATCGTTTTACTTTTAACACTTTGTCAATTCACACACTACTCACTCACAACAAACACATTTGCTCTCAAACCTCTTGCGAAGTAAGCGCATTCTCTCAACCTTAGAACCCTAAAATCTTCATCTTCTTCAAGTCTTCGTCAATCATCAAATGGCATCATCAAGCTCAAAAGTTTCAGAATCTACATCAAACAAGCAAAGCGTATCAGAATCTGGGTCCATCTACAAAAAGAAGACTATGGATATTCCATGGGAATCCTTAATAGTTCAAGTAGAGTCACCGGTGGATTTTGCTTCACTCAAGAAGTATGAAGTAAACATGGAAGGTTTGATAGAAACTCAGATGATGTCTGAGTATTTCAAGATGCTAAATGGGCCAACATATGTGAACTTGGTCAAGGACTTTTGGTTAAAAGCTGAAGTGTACAATGAAAAGCCTGCAAAAGTCGTAAGCAAACAAGCGGGGTCAAAGAAAGGGAAAATGGTCATGGATATGAATCCTACATCATTTGATAGCTTAGAAATAAGGTCTGAAGTGATGGGCATTCCTATAACCATCACTGAGGACGTTATAGCTAAAGCTTGTAGGATGCATGCAGAGGGAAGATTCCAAGAAATAGTCAGGAAGGAAGATGTCCTGCTAAAAGGTTACTACAACTCTCTTCTGGGTGGGAAGAAAGATGCCAAGCCTTCAGAGATGGAGATTCACAACAGAATGTTGGTGAAATTCAGTAATGATTGCTTCTTTCAAAGAGCAGGAGGGTCTGACCAACCCAACAACCAACAGAAGCTAGCAATTTATTTCATGACCAATCTTGAAAAGATAAACTTCCCCAGATATGTAATGGATCATCTCTGCTGGGCCATAAACGAAAGCACTACAAGAGGAAGAAAACAAGTACCCTATGGAAGATTGCTTTCTGAAATCTTTCATCAAGGAAGGGTGCTGGAGTTCTTAAAAAGGACAAGGAGTGCTTCTGATAAATGTTTCGAAGTTTCTACTGCTGAAAGGACTATCAGTAGCAGGAGCTTATGCTCTATGAAGTTCATCAAAGAAGCCCCTAAAGATGAAAAGTGGTTAGAGATGACAACTGCTGAAACTGAGATAATCAGGGACTTTCCTCCCATCTTTAAGGAAAGTGACTCTGATTTCCTAGTTCAATCAGTAGCTGAGTACGTCTTGGAGGAAGATGCAAGGTCTCAGGAGGAAGCTGCTCTTGCTAAAGGGAAAGGCAAGAAGGCCAAGGCAGTTGCTGTGTCAGAAGCTGCTGTTTCTGAGGCACCTGAAGGGAAAAGGGCCAGAACTAGTTCTGAATCAGAAGCTGCTCCTACTAAAGGAAAGAAGGCCAGAACTAGTACTGAGTCAGAAGCTGCTAAACCTGTTTTTATCAAGGAAAAAGGAAAGATGCAGAAGGTTGGTGCTGCTTCTATTCCACAGAAGAGGAGAAAAGGTAAGGCAGACTTGGTAATCACTCAAGAGCAGCTGGATGAAGCTCTTGAAGAAATAGAGAAAGAGGAGGCTGATCCCAAGCTGAAGAAGAAGAAGGCTCCCCTTCAACTTGTGAGTCCTATGGTTGAGATGACTCGAATAAGGAAAAGGATGGCAGATGAACGTGCTGCTGATCTTATATCAGAAAGAAAGGATCAAAAAGCTCAATACATTCATCAAAGAGATGAAAAGCTCAAGGCTTTGGGATTGGAGGACTGTGATAGGTTCTACAAAGATAAACTGGCTGAAGTAAGAGCCATTGCTGGTAAACCTACTGAAGACAATGAGGAAGACGATATGATGCTCGTCTTTGAAAATGCTCCAGAAGAGGGAACTTCAGAAGCAGTTTCTCAATCTGCTGATCCACAGAAGATCACTTCTGAAGCTGACCCTGCAGATCAGGTAATCCAGATTCCAGTCACCTCTATCCCCTCTTCACCCTCTTCACCATCAGCACCTGAACAAATAGAAGACACTTCTGTCTTAGACAATCTTGCTCTCCACTACTCAGGTGAATTACCCATAGACAAAACTTCAGAAAAGGCCTCTGAAACAACTCCAGAAGCAGCTGCTTCTGAAAATGTTGTTTCAGAAAACCCCCATCAACAAACACCTGAACCACAAAAACCCACAACACCCCCACAATCACCAATAGCCATCATTGACCCCCAACTCAACAATCAAACAACAACTTCACTACAACAACCACCAACTGAAACTGAATTTCAACCTTTACCTGAACACTCTCCAGAACCAACTCCCATGGATGTTGACATCTCTCAAGTCAATGTTCAAGACTCAACCTCCACCACACACATTGATTCTGACCAGCCTTCGTCTTCAAACACACAAACACACCTTACCTTTCCAATTCCTAACCCCATTCAAGATTTAGAAATCAGTGATTCTGATCTTGAAACCCTTGATCATCCACCCACAAACATCCTGGAATCTGGATATATTAATTCTGAGCTTCTCACAATCTTGAGTCAGATGCATAATCTGGTGGATCAAAGAAGGACAATTGATCTCACAGGTGCATATGAAGACTCCTGGGCATCTCTTCAAAACCGGGCAGCTGGGGTTATTGAAGAAATCAAGGCCAAATGCATCAGAGTCAAGCAAGCTTCAGTCAGAAGGCTAATGGAGCAAGTGAATCAGAGTCTTAGAGTAAGAAGTTCTACACTGCTCCTGGCAAACCAGCCTTTCTTCGTTGAAACGGATTACTTGACCAGAGAAGCAAGGCTGTGTAAGCTTCTGAAGAAACAGATGGCACAGCAGCAGCAAGAAGCTAGAGAAAGGGAACAAGCTCTTCTTCAGAGGCAACAACAACTTGAAGAACTGTTGAAGAAGAAGATTGAAGAAATGGAAGAGATGAAGAAACAACAACAAACCAACCCTTAGTTGCACACCCTTGTGTTTTTCTTTGTTTGTTGTCTGTTTTAAAATTTCTTAGTCCTTGCTTCTGAAACCATCTTGTCTTATTTCTCTTGCTTCTGAATGCTTACTGATTCTGACTGTTTAGCTACTTCTGACAATTTATATACATGTTCATATATTTTGCTCTGACTTATTTAGTTCACTTTCTTTTATACTCTCTCCTGTTTGAGTTTTTCTCATATCTTTTTGTCTTTTATGCTTAAATTTATTTTAATTTTTTTTTTTTTTGATAATGACAAAAGGGGGAGTATATGTGACAAGTATTTAAAGGCTCTGAGCCCCATTAATGGCATTTGAAATTTTTGAAAACCTTCTATCATTTTTTTTTACCTTATTGGTATAAGCTATGAACGAACGAAGGAGTATCAAAATTCAAGTAAAATTAATTGAACCATTCTTCTTATCTATAAGTTAATTCTTTCAATGATTCAATTTTGTTTTTAAGCTCTGATAATATTATTGCGCGAAAAATGAATTTAATTAACCTGGATAGAACTTAGGGGGAGCTTACAAACCTCACCTTAAAGACTATCAGACTCAGGGGGAGTTTGAGCTTACAAACCTCAGATTCTGAGCTTACAAACCTCAGAACCCCAAAGTCAACTTGTTAATTAGATTAACAACAATTGATCAATTTTAAATACTTTTGTTTGTCATCATCAAAAAGGGGGAGATTGTTGGAACAAAATGTGTTTAACAATGAACCTTAAAGGGTTTTGATGATAACAAGGTATTAAAAATTGTAAATTGGACTAGCTAATATTTGTTCAAGTGTACAGGACCATAATTATAAAGTTACATCATCATTGGTTCTGAATGAGCAAATAAAGAGCTATGGAAACAACAAAAATTTGAAGCTTGGACGCTCCTGAAGGCAACTTGCTACTGAAGAGAAAAAGCGCTCCTGAAGTCAAGCTGCTCCTGAAGAAATAGCGCTCCTGAAGTAAGCTGCTCCTGAAGAATAGTGCTTCTGAAGACAAGAGGTCCAGAAGCCACATCATCAGAAGCTGCGTCATCAGAAGCTGCAGAAGTCATATCATCAGAAGCTGCATCATCAGAAGCTGCCTCATCAGAAGCCATTTCACCAGAAGCTGAATATCAACTGGATTTGCAAAGAATCAAGAATTGAAGAATTATCAATGCAAAAGCTGTCTATTGGATTCGAAAACACAAACAAAGGATTAGTGGAGTTTGCAACGGTCATTTCAAAGGTGTTTGAAGGCGTGTGTTTGCAATTTGGACGAAAGCGTTGACATTGTACTTTGTACGAATTGTACAACCACGTTCTCCACTACTCTGTTTTGTGTCCGCGCTACAGGACAAGAAAACAGCTCCAGAATACGGTTTCGCCTGCATAGATGTTCCTTTGGATAAGGAATGGATTTCAAATTTGTTCTTCATAGGACAACAGCCAAATCAGGCAAAAGATTATTGGTGAAAGATCAAGCTTCAACAACGACTCTTTGGTGTGCTGGCAATTTCACAACGTCTCTCTCACACCTCTATATAAAGGAGTGAAGACCTAGAGAATTGGTAATGCAAGAACGCTGAACGAAAGACTCACAAGATTTTCACAAGTACCAAACCTCTGCTGAAATTGTTCTGCATTCACTTAGAATTTCTGTGTCTCAAAGTCATATCTTAGAAATTCTTAAGTCCATTGAGTCTGTATCTGATTTGTATTGTGAGCACCTCTGATTGTATATCAAGTGTTCAACCTTAAACAATTTTCTGTGTAATTTTGTTTAGTTAGGAAGTCTCTTGCAGTTGTGCTTGAGCAGGAAGTCTCTTGATTGTGTTCTTGAGCAAAGGAAGTCTCTTGCTTGTGTGCTTGAGCATTGGAAGTCTCTTGCTTGTGTGCTTGAGCATTTGTAATCAGATATTACTCATAGTGAAATCTCCTTGGAAGTGCAAGGGGGACTGGACTACTTCCGGATTGTGGAAGGAACCAGTATAATTGCTTTGTGTCGTTCTTCTTCTCTCTCTCTCTGTTTTATTCCGCTGCATTTAGATTCTGATTATCACTTCAGAAGCTGTCTCGCTTAGCTTCTGATCAGTGTGTTCAGTTTTTAGGAGAAACGAAGAATTTTTCTAAAACACAATTCAACCCCCCTTCTTGTGTTTTTCTCACCTTCAGATAGTTTTACATAACAGACAGTCAGAGTGAAGTTTTGGTCAGGTTTTGATTCTTAATATTGTGGAGAAAGGCGATCAAAATGCAGCCGATGCTGCCTCGTCTGCAATCGCATGATGGTTTCAACAATATCAAAAACTGTTATATCACGCAGTCACAAACCTTTATTTAAAACCCCGCTCATCATCTTCTAGAATCACAAAACAATTACCTAGAGTAACAAAGATCGTAGAAGAATTGAGATCTATATAACACACGCAATCATTGATGATGACTTGGTGATAAGCCTCCTTCCATAACCACAAGTTGACTAGGGGTGGGCATGGTTCGGTTAACCATATTAACCGAACCAAACCGAACCAAAGTGTTGAAATGGTTCGGAAAAACTGAACCGAACTGTTTAAAGTTTGGAAGTAACCAAACTGAACCAAACTTATGGTTCGGTTAACCATTTGTTTACCTATTAACCGAACCGAACCAAAACAAATATTTTTTATTCAATGAATAAAGCCACTTTATTAAAAAAAATAACAAATTAAAATTAAAAGCTAGAATAGTTTATTTCTTCAAAACAACTTATTACGATCTCTTTTTAAAAAAAAATAGCTTATTCAAAACAGCTTATTTTATGCAAAACTTTTTGTTCAAAACAACTTGTTTTAATACAAATTATTTCATGCAAAACAACTTATTTTAAAAAACAGCTTATTCTAAAAAACAGCTTATTCAAAAAAGCTTATTTTATGAAAAACAGCTTATTACGATCTCTTTTTAAAAACAGTTTATTCAAAACAACTTATTTTAAAATACAGCTTATTTTAAAAACAACTTCTTTTATGCAAAATAACTTATTTTAAAAAATAACTTATTTTATGCAAAACTTCTTATTTTAAAAAACAGCTTATTCAAAACAGCTTATTTTAAAACAACTTATTTTATGCAAAACAATTTTTTTTAAAACAGCTTATTTTTGCAAAACAACTTATTTTAAAAAATAGCTTATTCAAAAAAGCTTTTGTATACAGTATAGCCATTTTCAATTAGTGTGATCTGTTTGATTTTAAAAATAAGCTTTTTTTTATAAGTTGAATCCTTAAAGATATCAATGTGGTAGGATTAATAAGATATCAAATGTGATCCGTTTATTTGGTTTGCATTCAACAGGATGCAAGACACTGATGAACCGTTAGTAACCACAATTATCTGAACCGAACCAAACCGAACCATTAATCATATCTATTTTAAAAACAACTTATTTTAAAAAACAACTTATTCAAAACAATTTATTTTAAAACAACTTATTTTAAAAAACATCTTATTCAAAACAACTTGTTTTATGAAAACAGCTTGTTTAAAAAAAAAAAATTATTGCTGAAATACAAAATGTGTTGAATAGCACTGTATAAGCTAAAGAAAACTTGTTTTACTATATACAATATGCCTATATAATACACTTTTCGAACACGCACATTTTGTATTTAGTTTTTTTTTTTTTAAGGAGTATTTAGTTTTAAAATCAAACGGATCACACTAACTGAAAATGGATGTAGTCTATACTAAAACAAGTTTTCTTTAGCTTATACAGTGCTATTCAACACATTTTGTATTTCAGCAATAAGTTTTTTTTTTTTTTAAATAAGCTGTTTTCATAAAACAAGTTGTTTTGAATAAGATGTTTTTTAAAATAAGTTCTTTTAAAATAAATTGTTTTGAATAAGTTGTTTTTTAAAATAAGTTGTTTTTAAAATAGATATGGTTAATGGTTCGGTTTGGTTCGGTTCGGATAATTGTGGTTACTAACGGTTCAGTTCGGTTAATGAATTGTTATCAAAATAATGGTTCGGTTCGAGAATTGGTTAAATGGTTCAGTTAATTTTGATATGGTTCGGTTCGGTTAACCGGTTCGAATTGGGTTTTGGTTATTTTTGCCCACCCCTAAAGTTGACCCATAGTCACTACATATTTATAAGCCATAGTTAGTCCCACATCGAAAGTTTGAGAAACTTAGAGATGTAAACTACCATTATAAATAAAGCCTACAACCCATATTTAAGGAATCTTTTATATTTCTTCTAAGTTCAGTTATGAAGAATCTTTGGCCTACAATATCTTTGAGCCTTAACTTTTTACTTCACAATATGAACAATGTTTTAAGGCATAGCAAGCATGGATCAAGTGGCTTACCAATTGAAACAAATACAGTAGAAACTCTTTAATTTAATACTCGGTAAATTAATAAACTCTCTAAAATAATAAATTTGTCCGGTCCCGACTTGGGCCAATGTAAAAAATTGAAAAACTCGATAAAATAATAAGATAATAATTTTTCGGAAGATCCCTTTATAATTTTCGGTCCCAAGAAAATCATAAATTAATAATTCATAGAAACAAAAAAAAAATATATTAAGAATACATTGAACACATTTGTTCCTCTTGTTTACATTTACTGTACTTCAAAGGTCATTATTGATTTCCAATGCATATGAACACAATAGTTACTAATTTACGTTGAGTCCCAAGGTTCGCTGCAACGTAATTCTAAGAGGCATAGACTAATTTACCTTTTTGTTCGGTATGTACAGTATAATTACTTAAAAACTCTTTAAATTAATAATTATTAATTTATCGATAAATTAATAACTCTCTAAATTAATAAATTTCTCCGGTCCTGACATTATTAATTTATAGAGTTTTAACTGTATAATCAACGACATTCTTTCCACCAAAAACAAATGTTGGTTTTCTCATATTATCATAAATCATCTGAAAATCCAGTTTCTTAAACTCATCCCACTCAGGTAGAACTTTGTTGCCTCACAAACATCTTTGACCACACTCACATTTTTCTCATTTTAAGGACTAGTAGTTGGATATGCAAATGAATAGGATGATTGATGGGATAAAATCGCAAGTGCATGGTTCTACCGAAGTAGTAAAAACAGAGTATCATTCCGACAGGGAGTTGTTTGATTCAATTAACTTTAGTTGATGATTAGAAAAGGTTTAAGTTGCAAAGTTGGGATTTTTAAACGGTAGAAAATAACAATAAAAGAGAGCCTTGGGATTATTGGTCCGTCATGGCGACAAATCCTTCACAAACCAAACCATTAAACCTAGAACCTTATGTTAGACCTAATTTCTAAAGACAAGCAGTTCTTTTGACGTAGGAATCACTTTGATTTTAGTATACATATTGGGTTGAGTCGAGCAGATGATATTGAAAAAATATATTTTTTTTCAATTCATTTATATCTAATATCTAATCTTTTTTCGGGCTCGGAAGTGGTGATATAGTCGAGCCCAAAAAAACTGAGCTAACCTAAATCAACAAAATTGAAAAATCCATTCGCTAAGAAAAAGGAGAGAGGGGGATTCGAACCCTCGATAGTTCTTTCGAACTATACCGGTTTTCAAGACCGGAGCTATCAACCACTCAGCCATCTCTCCAAAAGCTAATTTCTATTTTATCTTTATTCCACTCAAGAGAACATGACCATACGAATTAATACCCCTTTTTATCTATGTACGATAAAGTGACTCTATTGGTCTAGTTCTCTATCCGTATATATATGCATGATCCAGCATGCTCTTTTGTGAAGTAAAAAAAAAAACTACCCCTTGATCCACGCGTCAAAAGGGGTGTCATCTAAAATCAATGGATTCATGATAAAACCCTCCATAATGCGTTTTTTATTTTTTTAAGGGGTCAAAAGGGGTTGGGGGATCAAATGGTATAGTTCTTTTGTTGGTAAATTGGAGGATTAGAAACATGACTATTGCTTTTCAATTAGCTGTGTTTGTATTAATTGTTACTTCATCCATTTTATTGATTGGTGTACATGTTGTATTTGCTTCTCCTGATGGTTGGTCAAGTAATAAAAATGTTGTATTTTCCGGTACATCATTATGGATTGGATTAGTATTTCTAGTGGGTATTCTTAATTCTCTCATCTCCTTTCGGTTTCAGTGAGTGTGTTCCTCTAACAATCACGCCTATTTTCATGGTTGATTGTTATTAGAATCCTTAAAGTTCGAAACTTTATATGTCTCAAGGTTTGCTAGACTATTTTCATGTTTCACAATCCTTGTCTAAATTCACTTGTTCGAATATCAAAACTCCACTTTCGTTTTATGAATTGATATTTGAGATGATGAATTAACAATTATCAAACCCTCCACTTTCGCTTCTACAGTTTGATAATGGTTAATTCATGTTAAAACGGTGAATTTGGATTAGTAACTAGGGTTACATAAAATTAGGGTTAAATCTTGGTTTGATTAGGATTATGTCATTAGACTTATCCAACAATCCCAAGATAAGAGAAGTCTACTCACTCATGTTCATCGTAGACATGGAGAAGAAGAAGAAAAACATAAAGTAAATAACAAAGAAATAAAGAAAGAACTTTTATTAGAAAGATAATTGTCACTTATTGAATTCCAAAAATAAAAGATGAATTGTTGTGATAACTAGCTACTCTATTTATAGTCTTATGTCGACTTAAAACCTAAGCAACTATTCAGGAGAATGTTCCACAAGAAACCACGGGCTTTTAGATCAGAAATAAACTAATAGGTAGCTTGTCCGGAAAGCAAAAACAGCAAAAGGACTAAAGTGGGGCACGCCTCTTGTATATATTTGTACAAGATCTTCAAATTCTTTGCACAGGATATTTTTGTATGAGATATTCATATTTTGTCCTCAATCCTTGCACCACATATTTTTGTATAAGATCTTTTATATTTTTGGCACGAATCAGCTCCAATTCTCCTTTCTTTTGCTCCAAGACTCAATCTTTAGAATATTTGTTCCTGCAATATAATAACTTGCAATTGTAGTAAAAGACTTATAAAAAGGTAATAAACTTAAATATAATAAACTCAAATATAAATAAAAAGGACTTAAATATTATATTAAAATAATTAATTATTGACTCATCAATGATTCCAATACAATTTATTCATTTTGGAACGAATTTTTTACAATTGGTCACTCATTATGAGGGAGTAACTTTTTAAACAAGTTTTGTTGGTATTCAATTTTGGGTGTTCACACATGCAAAAGTGTTTGGAAAGTGATTTAATGAACTAGTCAAAAGTGGTTAATAATATTCTTTGCTAAAAATGTGGTTAACAGCTATTTCTATGATTAACAAAGTCGTAAAACTGGTTAATGATACAACTCAAATTTTGTGTTAAGAACCTCCGATGTATATATTTATAAAAAAAATTAATAAAATTGACAAAAAAAGGTATTGTTCATTTTATTTAAATGGCAATATGTGCCCAAGTGTCCCATTGTTATCGACTATTTGTGTTCAAATTGTTGGAAAATCAGGAATAAATTATTTCTACAAATAATAATCTATCGTATAAATAAAAGCATCAATTACATATTAAAGCGAATAAACAAGAGGGATATCAAGTAAACTTATCTGTTCTTGAAATTGCGGTGATTAGAAGTTGGTAACGGTGAAGTGAACAAACACGAAACCATGAAAAATGATAACCTGCCAAACAGTAATCCATTATATAACATGAGGCGTGACAAAATCACTGTCCTTAAGGATTTATACGCCTCATAAGCGCATATCCTCCCAGGATACAACATGTTCTTCCCTGATATGAATCACATCAGAGGCGACAGAACAGCTTGAATCTGATAAACACAGGAGGATGCAAGCCAGAATTAAAATAGTTGGGAGAAGAGAAAACTATATTTTGGCAGGAGAGGAATATACATTGTTCCACTGTATTCTTTCTATATAGATATTGTCATACCCCAATTTTTGACCTAAGGATCCTACATTCATACACCGACATGTGTCACCTGACCCTGATCAATCCCCGATTTTCAGAGAAAAAAATTCGACAGAGAGGTATTTTAAAATATCTCATATTTGGTTCCGAGTCGAGCCCTCTTCTCCCTATCATTTTTATTTTTAGTCGTTATTTTCATCTTTTAAAAAAAATTCTTTTAATTAATTAAATTTTAACTTTAGTTTTTATTTTAGTCATTATTTTTTTTTCTTTTATTTCCTTTTAGATAAATCCAAGTTTTACTTTCTTTTTTTTTTTTCTCATTTTATTAATTAGATAAAAATCAAAAAAATATTAACGTGTTTATCCTTTTTTTTTTTTTTTTAGTTTTTTTAGTTCTATTTTATTTTTTATTTTTAAGTGTTAAGTCAAAAAACAGTCTACATTCACATCCAAGCAGCTTGTTCACATCTCCCCAATCTGGTACGCGCTCTTCCTATATCCAAACCCAAAATCCAGGAACAGATTCACTTTCCTTCTGCACAAGCCAGGGATTCGGTTTCTTCTAAACCTGGCACTATAAAATAAGCATCGGCAGAACAGCGAGGAGGCCGCAATCAACACAAAACCTGCAACAATTTTCACATCAAAAACCTTCTCCGATACAAAGCAGCCTCAGTTCATCAGAGCCAATTTTCATTCACAACACACAATCCCGTTCACCCAAACCTACAACACGCATAACCTGCACAAGAAATTCCAGCAAAGACCCCAATCACCAACAACCTGCAAGCAAAAAATACAAAAACTAGTCCGATACAATTCATCAGAGACACTAGAGACATCAAAACATTACCCCACAGTCCCAAATTCATAATTCCATAACACTGATTCATCAAAACAACGAACCGCACCATCACCATTTCAAATCCGAATCAAACACAATGCACAAAACCGTAATCGCAAACCACATCGACCGACGAGACTCGCACAAGCTCGTGTCAAAACCACACACACAACCAGTCCGGCCGAATCACAATCGACTGCTGAATCACATCCAGCGCCGACGTATCAACAACAACAATCGGTGAATCCGAGCCGTATCCGAGCCATTCCCAAACAGCAAGCATCAAAGCAACGGAGAAGCAAACCGAATCGGACTGGCAAGCAACCATCATAGGTGATAACACGTACGTATAATCTTTTTTATCTAGGTTCTGTAATTGTTTTTCTTCAAAGTTTTTTTGGGTTTAGAATAAAAAAAGGGAAGTAGGGAAGATAGGAACAAGAATCGTGAAAATATATGAAAGAAGAAGAAAATTAAGAGAAAGAACAAAGGACATGTGAAAGGAAAGAAAAGGAGAGAGAATCGATTTGAGAGAATGAAGAGAGTCTGTGCAAAAATCCATTTTATAAGGCTGTAATGTTCCTGTGTGCGTGGGTGCATGGACTACCACGCACCCTCGCCTCCTTGATTGTCCTGATCGTGATCATGTGGCCAGTATTACTTTGTTCCGTGATTGAATGAAGGCCGTCTGATCAATCAGACGGCCGAGAACTGTCTCCTAAGCCCAACTTGCCTTACTCTGTTCAAGGCCCAATCTGCCTCTGTTTTAATTCCAGCACACCCTGTTTTATTCATGCACCCCCACCTGGTGATTGAACCAAATTTTATTTCTTTCAACCCTTGCATACATTTTATTTTTTTATCTTTTAGCATTGTAATTATTTTTATATTGCCTCATGCATATTTTAGGATTAGATTTATTATTTTGTTCATATATTTATTTACGCCATTTATTTTATAGCAAGGATATTAGAATGTAAACTAGGCTTTAATGTAAATAATTTATTTCCTCTTGTTATTTTCTGCATACCATAGAATGTATAGTAGGCTTAATGTAATTTTATCGTGCATATTTATTTATTTCCGCAGACCTTAGAATGTATTAATAGGTTTTTTTGTAATAGCTTAGGTGCATGTGTGCGTGCGTGTGTGTATGCCTTTCTTTTATGTTTCTAGATTAGGTTAATGGTTTTTTTGGTGATCCAACGTCACCACGAAATACCTACGCTTTACTTTCTCGCTCCGTTAGTGTTAATTTAAGTTTAGTTATTATTCAAAAACAACAAAAACATGCGAATAACCAAAATCACAAAAATATTTTTTAAATAAACCTTGATCTTAAATCAAGTGCCGTCTTTTTCTTTTATTTTCTTAATCAAACATTAATCAATTTAATTTTATTTTGAGTCTCTTTTTAAATATAAAAAACACAAACAAATTCTCACTTGCCACTTTGGCTTTCTTTCATTTTAAAACCTTTTTCAAAAAACCTAAAAAACACTCAACCAATCAAACGTCTTTTTTTCACCACGAACTACGTGATTTTGATCCTTCACGGGTACGTAGGCAGAGGACCCTGTCCTTCCAAATCAATAAAATGTAGATAATTAGGTCCTCCTTTTCTTTTATCATTTCAAAAATCCTTTTTCAAAAACAAGCAAGTTTATAGCACATTACTTAGATAAAACCAAGAGGTTCCCGTAGAGTACTACGGACATAAAGGGTGCTAACACCTTCCCTTTATGTAACTAACCCCCGAACCCTAAATCTTTTCAAAATGGGGTGTTTGAACTTTTTTCCCCTTTTTTCTTAAAAATTAAATGTTCGGTCGTGAAATAAAATAGTGAGTCAAAAGCTAATCAAATAGCCTTGATCTCCGAAAAATGACGCGACAGATATGTATAGATCCCTTTTTTCTTGTTCAAAGCAATGGATAAATGCACTAATAAAGAATGACCGTTTCTTCATTAAAAATAAGTAACGTGTGCATATTAAATCATCATAAGTCCATTGACCAAGCCAAAATAATAGGGAGGTAGTAAGACTAAATGAGTCATGGAGAGGTAGCAAGATGGGAGAATAACAAACCATCACATATTTATTTAATAAAAATAATAAGAATAAAATAAATATTTCTCTACTTAGATATTTTTCATATTTCTCATTTAAAGAAAAAGTAATTAAACTTTTGAAATATCTTCAAAATTTACAACAATCCCCCACATATTTCAAAAGTTAAAAAATTAAATTGAAAACGGACAAAATGAAATTTTCTGGGTAAACATCGTAGATGTAATGCATCGGAACGGTGTAGCAAGCTATGGAACCCGTCCTAGACTAATGAGACTTAACACACAGTGAATTGGTTTAGCAAGCTATGTAACCCAAGCCACTTGTTGTATGCAAGAGGTCTCACAATCACATTACACCCCCACAATTCTTGCTGTTACGCGGTTGTGCGCTAATAGGCCGTGCGCGTGCCTGGTATTCATGAGTGCTCTAGAGACCCGCAACGGTCTCATGCAAGCGGCCCCACTTGACACTCATATAGGTGATTCCATCTAGTGTATGCTACTATGCCATACACCACCCATAAGGGCTTATGGTAATCATTAAAAGCTTTTAAAGCTTACCCATCAATTTTATATTATTTAGCACATCTCATCCATTATCATACACTATAGGAAAGAGACAACAATATTTTAGTGCTAACAGAACTAGCAAGTAACTTGTTTTTACCCATTGAACCTTCTTCATCGGATCTCCAATCACAAAGGTTGAGTTCCCATTACTTGTCGTTTCGAGTGGCAAAGTCTCATTTCCCTAAATTTCTTCCCAAGGGGTTTTATATACGGATCCGCTTAATTCACAAATATTGACTAAGACGTCTCTAAGTCAATTAACCTCATATTTCATCAAGTTTATAAAAATAAACTCGGATTACACAATAAATTAATGCAGGTCGTTGTCTATTAAGCGACAACATGTTCATCAATAAGATAAAATCTACTTGTGATTTATTCTCATTGGATTCATATCTATTTGACATCTTTGTATTATTTTAATATAAAGGTTTATTCATACTGTAAACAATATCTCATATATTATCAAACTAATTTCCATAATATACTTCATCAGGTCTACTTAGATAAATACTAAGCGATAACATCTTTACAAAGGGGGAAAATAAATTTATGATTAGTTTTATTATACATGTATACTTGAAAAACTTTCAGGCGACAATACCCCCACATTGCTTGAAATAGGTAGATTTCTATTCAGGTCTACTTGAATGATTTTCAAGTGACAATACTTCAACAATGAGAAAAAAATAAATCCCCATAAACATATATTTTCATAAATTTATCATTAAAATGTATTTTAGAGACATCCTTATGAACTTACACAAGAGAATGACACACTCAAAACTTCACACATGATTCTCTACATTATCAAAATATTCATAAGCACAATTTAAGCAGGATAAGTATGAGTTTCATTATGCAATAAAATACCATGACAGGAAGCATCTTACAATTGCAAATTGTCGAGATAAAACGAGGCAGACGATTTATAGTAACAATTCATATGCTGGTTAATAATAGCTAAAGTATATGTTATGTACAATAAAATCAAACATATTAAAAAAAAAAATCCCAGTTTTGATAAATATAAGACATGGTAAACAAGCACACTGTGACAAATTTTATAATAACACAATGACCATCCATGTAATAAATAATTATCTTTTCATCATAGAAAAATTAAATTCACTACAAAGAAATTCACAAACATACTTAACCATAATCAGTCCATGTATCTCAATCTAAATTCTGGTCTCATGTTCCATATCTATTATATAAAAGCCTCGCAAGTTAGAGCTTTTAATTTACAATAACAATAATAACTACCTTACAAACACAAGCAATGTCCACATAAAAAGATTTTATTTTTATATTCACGGTCCTCTACTGTTAGCAAATTACTATGAGCATATAGATCAATGATTAGAAAATTAATATGAGCATATAAATCCATACGATGACAAACACATACCATGTAAATAGAATTAAACATGCCACTCCAAATAAAATAAAAACTAGTACAGAACTAAAACATACCTAGTGGGTATATTTTATGCTAAGCACACATCAGCTACATAATTAAAATTACAATTGTTTTATCTATGTATAAACATTAGAGATATATCACATGAATCATCACAAAAACGCATTGGGCCATGATTGCATAAAATTAAAATAATGATCGAAAGACCTGGTTATCAAAGGCTTTGCATTTAACATCACAACACTACGAACCTTGCGCCTGATATCCAAATCGGCCCTTTCTATTCTCACGGCTTCAGAGACGAACGGTTAACATTTTTAGGCTAAGCAATTCCTTTCCCATTTATCTGTCACGAGGGCAAATAATTTTGAGTATCAGGTTTCAACAATTAATAAAATATAAATCCTTAAGATTGTTAGAAAATCAGGAATAAATTATTTCTACAAATAATAATCTATCATATAAATAAAAGCATCAATTACATATTAAAGAGAATAAACAAGAGGGATATCAAGTAAACTTATCTGTTCTTGAAATTGGGGTGATTAGAAGTTGGTAACGGTGAAGTGAACAAACACGAAACCATGAAAAATGATAACCTGCCAAACAGTAATCCATTATATAACATGAGGCGTGACAAAATCACTGTCCTTAAGGATTTATACGCCTCATAAGCGCATATCCTCCCAGGATACAACATGTTCTTCCCTGATATGAATCACATCGAAGGCGACAGAACAGCTTGAATCTGATAAACACAGGAGGATGCAAGCCAGAATTAAAATAGTTGGGAGAAGAGAAAACTATATTTTGGCAGGAGAGGAATATACATTGTTCCACTGTATTCTTTCTATATAGATATGTATAGATCCCTTTTTTCTTGTTCAAAGCAATGGATAAATGCACTAATAAAGAATGACCGTTTCTTCATTAAAAATAAGTAACGTGTGCATATTAAATCATCATAAGACCATTGACCAAGCCAAAATAATAGGGAGGTAGTAAGACTAAATGAGTCATGGAGAGGTTTAAGGAATTTTGGTTAGCAAGATGGGAGAATAACAAACCGTCACATATTTATTTAATAAAAATAATAAGAATAAAATAAATATTTCTCTACTTAGATATTTTTCATATTTCTCATTTAAAGAAAAAGTAATTAAACTTTTGAAATATCTTCAAAATTTACAACGCAAATAACATTTTTTTTTTTAAAGAAAATAACATTTTTTGTTATTTAACCACTCGTAACACAAGATCCAATAAATTTCAAAGAGTTTCAAAACAGAACACCTAACAACATCGATTCAAAGATAAAAAATAAAAAACTTTTCTTTTTTGGAGGGAAAAAAACGAACAACATAGTATATAAGAAATAGAAAATAATTGAAGATCTACAAACTTTTACACAAATCAGAATCAAACAAATTAATCACTCAATCAATATCATTATTTACACCTAACAATAATTATCATGTTAGTCAAACTCACCAAATAAGCGATTGAGCAAACATGCGAGGAGGCCCTTCCGTCAAGTGAATGGCAGACGATGATAGAGCAGTCAAGTGAATGAGTTGATTCTTTCTCAAAACCACTAACTCAGGACGTTATTGTCAAAGGCTCAAAACTGAATCAAAAGCATATTTGAATTGGACATGATGCATTGCCCACGACCTTGGCTATGAGTCTTTTGTGCTCTCTCAAACATTGCTATTGTTCAGTTCCAGAAATTTTGTGGTTTACAGATACCCTTTGAGTTTGTGAAGCCTAACGAATGTTTTCTAGTCATTTGGCTGGCTGGCTAAAATTTGAATGATTTAAAAGTCTCGTAATAATCATATTACGAATGAAATTAATGTTGACCTTATCATTGAGCAAATCAAAATTCAAATGTGGCGGTGGATCAAAGTGAAGGGGATGGATTTTGTCTATGACTTCAATCATTGCTGGTTGTTTCGCTTTGTATTTTTCTAGGTAACCATGTGAACCTATTTGTATCAATGGCGTCTATTTATGTAAGTTTGGATATTAGACACTAGATAGACTTTTGAATCTTAATTGTGTGTC
This sequence comes from Medicago sativa, assembly GCF_051527215.1. Lineage (NCBI taxonomy): Eukaryota > Viridiplantae > Streptophyta > Magnoliopsida > Fabales > Fabaceae > Medicago > Medicago sativa. The sequence continues at coordinate 9,873,773 of NC_140754.1, forward strand.
AAATTACAAGTTAGTGCCAGACCAATTCTTTTTCATAAAGAAATTTCCCAAACATTCACCAATCTGTGATAGTAACATCAAACTTATACCTACAACTATGAGGTCTCGATTTCAAATTTAAATAAAGATTTCCAGCTTAGATTAAACTTCATTTTCCGATATTTACTTTTTTTTTTAAAGTAAAATTAGTCTACATAAATTGGCACAGAAGAGAATCAAACCTGAGACCTTGAGGGGGAGCACACTCTCAGGTCCCAAGCCAAGAAGGTTATTTTCTGATATTTACATACTCCTAAGCAACCATGTTAAACAGAATTAAATTGTATTCTGTCTACTTACTCCAAAAGCAAAATTCAAATCTTAGGGAATGTCACAATGCAAATCCTAAAGCACCTTTGTCTTCCTTTACTTACGGAATGCATACAATCTTCGGTGTATAGGATCCCAAACCTCACTGACATTCTTCTTATTAGAGTAGCCCTTTACACACATCAATGGCCTGCGTCTCTCTTGTATCATCACATCTTTCTTGAATTCAAATCCTAAAACAGCTCCCTTTTTTATAAGCAAACATCGATGCAATAACAAGGATCACAAACCGTTTCTTCTTACACATTAAGTCACTGTGATACTTATTCTTACAATGTTAGTGTTTTTAAGAATTTAGGAATTACTAGTGCACAAATCATATTTATCTGATACTTATTCTTGAGTTTTTTATAACTATTATAGCTTTAGTCATTATAGGTCATAATTTTGAATATAATCCCATTAAACTAGAGCTTATTTACCAAACTAGTTTACTTAGTTCTTATTTATTTCCCATGTCTTGCAGTTCTAAGAATTGAGAAAGTGAAAAGAATACATATATGAACATGTTAGTGAATTTTCCAAGTAACAGGTGGAAGACAGCAACATAAGGTGGAAGAAAGAGTACATATGGTATATCTTTCTTGAATGCAAATCCTAAGACAACTATCTTCTAGTTAGCAACTGTGTTAAACATCGATGCGACAACACCGTTCACAAACCGAGTCTTCTGATAATTTGTTTCCAACACTCAGCAACTTATGGTTACCATTACACTCACAAATATAAACAAGGTTCAATATATCTTTCTACAAGCAAGAACCACAAAAATAGACGCTTGCAATTTAAGAATTTCGGTACGATTCTTGTCTCAGTACCAACAGCGTAGAAAACTTGGCTAACAATTGCGCCGGTAGCTTTGCAAAGTGCTGACATTGCATTTACAGATGAACTCCTTTGAGCTAAGAAGGCATCATTAACAGCTAACTCTGAATAACTCTGAATGTAATTTAAATTAATTGATTGTATTATGTGTTCTTGAGAAAAACTTAAATACAAATAGTTTAAGTCTAAATTTTTAGTTTAGTTTATTTGTTAATTGTGATTTATTCATATTTTAATAGGTATTCTCTTTCGAATAAAAAATAATCAATTTTGGTAATTGATCGAAAAGCCAATATATATAGTAAAAATTTATTCTACATATTTCATTTTTTCAAAAGTACCAAGCGGGCAAGAACGCATTGATCTGTAGTACGCCTCAGGAGTCAGCGGAGAAGAATTCCAACGCACTGATCTGTAGTACGCCTCAGGAGTCAGCGGAGAAGAATTCCAACAAACAAGGCAAGTCGTTCCTAGCCAAAAAGTAGGTAGCCCCGCGAAACCTCTTATTCCGGCTAACTACGACTACTCAGGAAAAGCGGCGTTTCCACTATTGGGGTTAATCGTCTGTTGTCTCTCTCCTGACCTACTCAATCGAAAGATGCCCACAATCGGATGTCAGTCTCTAAGTCCCTGCTTTGACCGTGCCTTATCTTAGGGTTTTCTATCATGTGCAAATTTGCACAAATTAAGAAGTTTAAAAGAAATTTTGTATTAGAACTTGCACATTTAATATTAAGTATAAAACTTTTGAATAAATAATTGGTGTTTCAAAAAAAAAGTTACTACTATTAGTTGTTTTAACATGTGCAATCATCTTCCTAACGGAGTTGAATTGACTCCTTTCATCTTCCTTAAATTTTACCCCTTTCATTCTCGTGATATTGACTCCTACTCCCATTGTTGAATTGTGATTCGAAGTTGAAAACGGAGTTTGCATTTTAGTAATAGCTTGGATACATTGTGATGCTCCAACAACATGCCTTCTAACCAAGTGATTGCGAACAACAGCTTGCAACTTCACTACATTCTTACTCTTTAGAAGTGCTCTAGAACCAAATGTCATCTAATTGAAGCCTGGATGATTATCGCAACAGATTCCAGAGGATTGACATCTGTCGTACTCTCAGTTCCGGTGATAATTTTTTCTAGCATCTTTGAGCATGCATTGGAGGATGACCGCGACTTCTTATTAGAGAAATTTGTTGTACAAATCTTCTCATTGGTGGATTCTTTAATGTATTCTTCCATCGTGGCAACAAAACTATCACCAACATTCACGTTCGGTAACTGACACTTAGTTACATTCATACCAAGCGACTTCTGATTAGTAACACTCAAATTAACTAACTTACCGCTAGCAATACCGACACTAGATGGCTTATCACTAGCAATATTAACATTAACATTAACATTGTCAACATTAACATTATGATACCTTAGAATATACGTTATCAAAACATAATGCTTAGCAATATCTTTAACCGTCTTACGCGAGTTACCTGCAATTATGGAAGCATGTCTCAAAAGATCGGTCAAGGAGTAATCTTTGTTGCAACAAAACGGACAACGCTATATCGAATCAGAGATTTTAAAATTGTAGTAATCATCTTTTAGTTTGCTGTAATATCTACGCTCGTAGTATTCCAAATCAGATTCACGGGTATGTTATGATTTTTTGTACATGAGTAGTATGGTTGTTATTGCAAACCCTAATAACCGGAATTGGTCCTCCTCTCCTGTTCGGATTGTTTCTGTTGTTGTTGATGATGTTGTAGTTGGTGTCGTTGTTGTTGATGCCGTCAACCTTAACTGTCATCCCCGTTGTTGTTGTTATCAACGTCGCCATCTGATCTGATAGAGCTTTGGCGGCCGCAATTAAACCGTGAAATTATGCCCTCGTAACCAATTGATCTCCCATGGTTGATCACGTTAGGAAAAGAACAGGAGAAACCAGGCTCTGATACCAATTGACGCCGTACGGAATCGTAGGCTAGCAAGCGCTAAGCCTAGATTGAAAGAGACAAGTTCGCAAGTGACGAACTTGTGAAAATAGGGTTCCGAAATCCACCAGAGATTGAGATAAACTCTCTAAAATATTATTGATTGAATAAAAGATTATGCCTCTTAGGCTACAACGGTTAAGGTTAAATAGGGAAATAACAAAACTCTAATGAGCCGAAAATAGCAAACTGAAACGAAAACAAAAAATTACTAAAATTTGGCTAGAATAAAAATACTAATAAAATTACTAAGGAACCTTCCTCCACCAAAATGAAAACATATTAAGATAAAAACAATACACAGGTTCACAAAAGGTTCAATATGCCATTGAAATGATCAAGAATACTAATGCAGACTTAAGTAAGAGTCCTCTGAGGCAACTAATATTGATAGAGACAAAAACTAATCCAAGCATTATGCATTTTCATTTCTAAATCTGAATTACAGTCACAATGATCTTCATCATTGTTGTCATTTCGGAAAGGACAGTATGAATTTGAACGAGAGACTCGTAATACCATGTTAGAAAGCACAAGATTCTGGAGATGAACATTCATCTCGTTTGAGAACTTATTAATAAAATTGAATAAACAATGAAACCAATCTCAGGTAGTTTATCACAATCTTGGTGTCACTCACAGGCAATCTTGGTGTCAGTAGTTTATCACAATCAACAACATTCCTTCCATCAAAACACAAACTGATAGTTTTATTCTATTAGTATTTAATTACTTTACGTTTATAAACAAACTGATATCCACAAGTGCTTTTATCAAGTGCTTTTATTCTATTAGTATTTATCATGAAATTGAGAAGTAACATGTCAATTAAATACAAAAGAAGATAGTCTTTTAAACATAACAACGAAACTGTATTGAATTGCCTTTACAAGGAAACTCAAACATCAAGTAGAATTGTGAGAAAAAAACATATTAATAAAAACTGAATAAATTATTAAGCCTCAACTTTTGACTTAAAAAATTGAAGTAATGTTTTAAGCCATAGCAGGCATATCGTTATGCCATGAATCAAGTGGCTTTCCCATTGAATAAATCATTATACTCACAAATGTAAACCAAGTTGAATATATCTTCTTCGAAGCTAGAACCACCAAAACCGACACTTGCATTGAAGAAATTCGGTCTGATTCTTGTATCAGTATTGCCAACAGGGTAGGAAACTTGGTTAAGAATTTCATGGACAGATGAAATTCTTTGAGCTAAGAAAGCATTAGCTGCTAACTTAGAATGTTCAGCTGACCAAAGATTCCAGCAACACCAAAAGTTGTTATATCTCAGCACAGATCGTGGTCGCCAACCTTAAAAAACAAAGTGATATGCACATGTGCTTCCTCAAACAAAGTTAAAAGGACCTTTTGTTGCACATTTGCTTTGTCAAACAAAGTTAGTCCCACATCGAAAGTTTGAGAACCTTCAAAAAACAAAGTGATATGCACATGTGTGTGCTTCAGAAGGTTGTCCCACATCGGATGTTTCAGAAGCTTAGAAAGTAAACTATCATTATAAATATAATAAAGCGTGACTTAACTCATGCAGCGTTACTTAAGTCGCGCATGTGTAAAATTAACGAAATTTTAAGTCATATTAATTTTACACTTGCGTTAGTTAACTAACGCAGAGGTATTTTGATCAGTTTGATTGGGTGAGAGCGAAACTTGCTAGGAGAAGAGCAGCAATCATTCTAGAATCACATTCAAATGTCACACTGTGCAACCCGAAGCTAAGGACCCAATTGATAGCATTTCATAACCCTAACTCTCACCATAATGAACAACTAATTCCGGATGCATCCAACCTGATAGATCTGTAATAAAATCACCATTGAAACCACAGATACAACAACCATAACTAACGTTGTGTGTTCAATTTTTTTATTTTCTAATAGGGTTAAATAAGTTTTTCGTCCTAATAAATATAACGAATTTTGATTTTAGTCCCTAAAAAATTAAACTGAATGTTTTCATCCTCACAAATTTTTTTATTTTGTTTTTCGTCCTTAATGGCCATTTTATGTTTGTATAAATGGCAAAATTATAACTCTTTTATGTTCAAATTGTATCCGTGTTATGTCCGTTTATTATATTCGACATTTATATATTCATATTATGTTCAAAAAATGTCAAAAACACGTCAAAATTATATCCATTAAGGACGAAAAACAAAATAAATTTTTTTGTGAGGATGAAAACATTCAGTTTAATTTTATAGGGACTAAAATCAAAATTCGTTATATTTATAGGGACGAAAAACTTATTTAACCCTTTCTAATATTATATTATTTTAATAATTTTCAACTTCATTCTTTATAAGTAGTATTTATCACAAAGGAAGAACTTCACTCTAAAAATATAAACTGATATAAATCGATTACTTGTCCCACATCGGACGTTGGAGAAGTTAAGAGAGATAAACTACTATCAGAAAAGCAAGTGAAATGAATAGAATGAATTCTTATTAATCAAATGAGAGCTTACAACATGTATTTATAGTAATGTTTGTACGTACGCTAAGCTACCATGCACAAGCTATAGAGGAAATAAACCCTAGGGCACAGTTACTTGCTGCGCAAGTAACTACTATCTAAGTGATTTTGTTATCAGCTACATCACTATGTAATATCCCCCCACAAGTTGGAGGCTGATATATATCAATCAGACCCAACTTGGATAAAAGTACATTGAAGGTCTTGGGAAGCAATGCTTTAGTAAAAAAATCTGCAACTTGATCCTGGGAAGAAACAGGAAGCAATTTGAGGATGCCAGCTTGTAACTTCTCTCTGATTAAGTGACAATCAATCTCCAAGTGTTTGGTGCGCTCATGAAAAACAGGATTGGATGCAATATGAACAGCACTCTGATTATCACAATAAAGAACTGGTAACTTGGAGCATGAAACTTGCAAATCTCTGAGAAGATATAGAATCCATTGCAACTCACAAGTTGCTGAAGCTAAAGCCCTATATTCAGCTTCTGAGGAGGACCTAGAAACTGTGATTTGTTTCTTAGTTCTCCAAGAAATCATGGAGCTGCCCAAGAAAAAGCACTGGCCAGAAATAGATCTTCTTGTATCAAGGCAACCAGCCCAGTCTGCATCAGAGAAACCTTGTAAAGTAAGAGAAGAGTTTCTAGGAAAGAACAATCCTTTGCCTGGGCAACCCTTAAGATACTTTAAAACTCTCAATGCAGCATGATGATGAGTTTGTGTAGGCTTGGACAAGAACTGACTCAACTGCTGAGTAATGAAAGTGATATCAGGTCTTGTAGTGTTAAGATAAAGCAGCCTACCAACAAGTCTCCTATATGCAGCAATATCATCAAAAGGAGGACTTGAATCATGATAAAGTTTGATAGAAGAATCAGAGGGAGTGGAAACAGGTTTAGAATGGAGAGTGCCTGAATCTGCAAGCAAGTCCAAACAATATTTTCTCTGGCATAATGAAATACCCAGCTGAGAGTGGGCAACTTCAATTCCTAAGAAATACTTCAATTTCCCTAAGTCTTTAATCCTGAATAGAGAGTCCAAGACAGACTTTATGTGATGAAATTCACTCAAAGAATTTCCTGCAAGAAGGATATCATCAACATAAACCAGAAGGATAGTAAATGATGATGATGTTTTCTTGACAAAGAGGGAATGATCTGAAGCAGCTTGGGAGTAATGTTGAGCCAAGAGAGTAGAAGTCAACCTTTCATACCACTTTCTACTAGCCTGTTTCAAACCATAAAGGGACTTTTGTAACTTGCAAACTTGATTGGGCTTAGCAGTTTGAATGCCAGGAGGAATCACCATATAAACATCTTCCTGAAGTTCTCCATGGAGAAAAGCATTGTTGACATCAAGTTGATGAAGATGCCAACTGTGAATAGAGGACAAAGCAATGACAAGCCTGACTGTAGTGAGCTTGGCAACTGGAGAGTAGGTATCAAAGTAATCCAAACCTTCAATTTGGTTATACCCTTTGGCAACCAATCTTGCCTTGTATCTCTCAATAGTGCCATCAGCATGAAATTTAATCTTATAAACCCATCTGCATCCAATAGGCTTCACATTTGGTGGTAAATCCACAATCTTCCATGTACCAGTTTTCTCAAGAGCCTGAAGTTCAACTTGCATAGCATGCTTCCAACAATCAAATTTATTAGCTTCAGCATAGGTTTTGGGCTCAGGTTGGGAATGTAGAGACATAACAAAAGAAGAATGATTATTAGAAAGCTGATAATGGGAAAGATAATGAGAAATAGGATAAGTGGAGACATGAAGATTATTACAAACATAGTCATTAAGGTAAGATGGAGGGGTAATGTTTCTGGTAGAATGTCTAGGAGGTATATGAGGAGCAGGTGGAATGTCATGGACAGGTGCTGAGGGAATGTTAATGACAGGAGTAGAGGAAATAGGAACAGATGAAGTAACAATGTCATCAATGATGGGAGGTGAAGGAGATGCATTGTTAGAATCAGTAACAGGTAAAGAAGAAAAAGAGGAAAAATATTGCCAATTGGGAGAAGTGGAGGATGAAGAATGAGGATAAGGAAGATGGTTTTCATGGAAAGTAACATGTCTAGAGACAAATATCTCCCTAGAATTGAGGTCATATAGAGTAAAACCTTTGTAACCTGACCTATATCCCAAAAAAAGAGACTTTCTAGCTCTAGGTTGCAATTTGGTTCTGTGGCAATGCAAAGTGGAAGCATAACATAAACAACCAAAAACTTTGAAAAGTGAAATGTTAGGAAGTTTCTGATGAAGAATGAAATAGGGTGATTGGTTTTGTAAGATAGGTGTGGGAACTCTATTAATGAGAAAGACAGCATGTTGAACAGCATAAGACCAAAAAGAGGGAGGTAACTTGGATTGGTACAATAAAGCTCTACCAACATTTAAAATGTGTTGATGTTTCCTCTCAACTCTACCATTTTGTTGAGGAGTCTCAACACAAGACCTTTGGTGAATAATACCATGAGAGTCATAAAAGGAAGACAACATGAATTCAGGACCATTATCAGTTCTAACAAATTTGGGAGTGGTTTGAAAATGAGTTTGAACCATGGTGATAAAGCTTTTAACATGATGAGGAACTTCTGCTTTAGTTTTAAGAAGGATGATCCATAGGAACCTACTATGATCATCTAAAATAGTTAGAAAATATCTGTGGCCATGTACAGAAGCAATAGAGAGAGGACCCCAAATATCCATATGTATGAGTTCAAAATTTGCAGAAGCATATGAAGTGCTTGAATCAAAAGGCAAATGTTTATGTTTGGCAAAATGACAAAGATCACAAGAATCATTATTATTGATAACAGAAATAGCAGGATACAACAAAGACATTTTATGCAGTCTCTGATGAGACAAATGACCAAGTCTAAAGTGCCATAAGGCATGATCAGGAACATATTGATCAGTTTTATTACAATGAGAAGGTAAAATAGCATTACAAGAACTATTTGGTAAAGCTAAGGACTTAGAACTAGATGATTTGGAAGGTGGAAAGAACTTGTAAAGGCCATCTAGCTGCTTAGCCAAACCAATCATCTTCAAAGATTGTTGGTCCTGTATGAGGCATTTTTCAAGAGAAAAATGAAAGAAACAAGTTAATGATTCACAACATTTGGCAACAGAAACAAGATTAAGAGTGAAATGAGGTGAATATAAGACATGACTCAGGTGAAATTGGGAATTAAGAGAGACATTACCAGCAAAATGAGCAAGAACTAAATTACCATTTGGTAAAGAAACTGAAACAGGTTTAATTCTATAAAATGAACTGAATGAAGCAATATCACAACAAATATGTTCATTAGCACCAGAGTCTATGAGCCAAAAAGAGGGTTTGCTTGTGGAAAAAGAAACAGAAGCAGATATACCTGCAGAAGGTTCAGAGGTGGAAATACTAGTGGAGGCAATGTGATTTGAGGTAGCTTGAGAAGGAGAGGGGGCTGAAACAACTAAATTTGATTGCTGAAGCATGGATACAAGTTGAGCTAGTTGTTCTTGAGAAAAACCAGTTGAAGAAGAACTTGTAGAAGCACTCAAACCAGAAGAAGGAGTTGCACCACTTTCAGAATCTTCTTGAGAAGCAGCATTAACCCTTGAAGAAGGTTTATTAACATTGGGATATCCATGCTTCATGTAACAGAAATCAACAGTGTGGTTTGTACGGTTACAAAAAGTGCAGAACCTTGAAGGTTTAGATGAAGAGAAACCTTTACCACGTCCTTGAAATTTTCTATTATCAGCAGCATTAACTTGAACTGAAGTATCATCAGAAACACTCAATGGAGTGATAGAAGCATTGTTACTTTCTTCTTGAACAACAAGAGAATAAACTTTGTTCAAAGAAGGAAGAGGATCAAGAAGAAGAACTTGAGTTCTTACAACTGAGAATTGATCATTCAATCCTGTAAGAAATTGCATGATTTGATCTTCATTTCTGTGAACTTTTGCAACTCTAGATGCAGCACAACGACAAGGATGAATGCATGAGCAACTAGGAATAGGTCTGTGTGAAGACAATTCCTCCCACAAAGCCTTCATTTCAGTAAAATAATCCAAAACAGATTTTGATCCTTGCTTCAAGTTATTGATACTAGAACGCAAATTTGCAATGCGAATACGATCAATCTTAGAGAAACGTTCCTTCAGATCAAGCCAAACCTCAATAGCAGAATCACAAAAAACAATAGTTTGTGCAATTGACTCAGAAACTGAATTGATAAGCCATGATTGCACCAAATGATTGCACCGTTCCCATGCTGCACGATTCAAATCGTCTTCATCAGGCATAGGAATAGATCCATTGATGAATCCAAGCTTGTTCTTCGTTCCCAAAGCACGTTCAAAAGTGCGACTCCAAGCAATATAGTTAGAACCGTTGAGTTTTGGAGTAATTGCAAGAGAATTAGGACCTTCACTAGGATGAACAAAGTACACTGATTCAGTATCAGGTGAATTGTTCCTTGGCGCCATTGATGTAGTTCAAAGCTCAGAAAAAACAGAGTATAGCGAAATCAGAAATTGATGTTGAAGAAATTCAACAAAAATCAAATGTGATTGAAGAAAATCAATCAAACCGAGAAGAACAAGATCAAGAAAGAAGAATCAAGGTGTGAAATCAAGAAGATTTGCACACAAACAACAAGAAATTGATCTAAGAATGAAGATCAATGAAGAACAGAGCACAGCGGAAAAACGGTTACAAAACCGTTATGGATCGTAACAAACTCTTTCTCTTGTGAAAGAGCTCGTGATACCATATCAGAAAAGCAAGTGAAATGAATAGAATGAATTCTTATTAATCAAATGAGAGCTTACAACATGTATTTATAGTAATGTTTGTACGTACGCTAAGCTACCATGCACAAGCTATAGAGGAAATAAACCCTAGGGCACAGTTACTTGCTGCGCAAGTAACTACTATCTAAGTGATTTTGTTATCAGCTACATCACTATGTAATAACTACCATTATAAATAAAGCCTACAACTCATTGTCGTGAAATTGTAAAGTTTACCAATTCTGGTGTGTAAGGAAAGACTTTAGGCATTGTCTCATTTGAAGAAATAAGATAAGGATGAGACAATATTTATTAGTCTTTTTTATAAATTCAATGTTCACTTTTACACAGAAAGAATTTTAGTGTACTTTAACAAGAACATCAGTCAAACGCTACTATGTTCTTCTACTGAAGTGTCATAGAAAGGAAAGGAAAGAGCACCTTCGACAAATGAGATATGTTTTGCATTGTAATTGTAGATCCCGCCGAAACCAACGCTTGCATTCAAGACCTTTGGTCTGATTCTTGCGTCAGTACCAACAGCGTACGAAACTAGGTTAACATTTCCTCCGGTAGCTTCGTGAAGTGCCGACATTGCATTGACAGATGAAATTCTTTGAGCTAAGAAAGTATTAGCAGTTAACTTAGAAAATACTGCTGACCGAAATTTTGTCGTCAAGATTTTTTCTCTATAGCTTCAGCAGTTTTGACAGAAACAATTAGGCATGGCAACAAAACCCATACCCGTGGTTACCCGTCCGAACCAAACTCAATTTGACGGGTTTTCCCCGTTTTGACTGGGTTTGGGTATGGGTATGGGTTTTCCCCGATTTCAAAACACGGGTATGGGATGGGTAACGGGTATATAGGTACCCACCCCGAACCCATACCCAAACCCGTCCCAAATGTAAAAAATTACTTTATGATGATATGTCATGTTATTTTGTTTGATAATTGTCATTTTTATAAAAACTATCATTGTTATTTAAAGGATCAACTAAATCAATCCGTCTAACAAATGTTAAAGTGAGCGTATTGTTGGATAATGTATTACAACGTTGCTCTTGGGGATGAAAAAACTTCTATTTTTTATTAAAAAAATTATTCAATGCGGGGACGGGGATGGGGCGGGGATACCCGAACCCGTTGGGGACGGGGATGGGATTCAAATTCTCATCCCCGTTGGGTATGGATAGGGTAACAGGTAAGTATATTCAAATCGGGTATGGGGACGGGGAAGGTAAAACCCGTCCCCACCCCGCCCCATTGCCATGCCTAGAAACAATTGATTTATCTACGACAATATTATCGGACTTGGGAATATCGGCCATTATCCGAGCCGCGCTCATGTAAGCTTTCTACATTGTTGTTTCTCATATTCTGCCTTGTGTATCTATGTATGACAATATTCTAATTCCTTGCAACAGAAAGTAGTATTTATCATAAAATTGAAAAGTAAAATGTCAATTAAATACAAAAAAAGACAGTCTTTATGAGAAAAAAAAAGTAACATGTCATTAAACATAACAACGAATCAATATTTAAGCCTCAACTTTTGAATTCAAAATAAATGAAATAATGTTCTAAGGCATAGTAGGCATATCTTTATGCCATGGATAAAGTGGCTTACCCATTGAATAAACCATTATTATACTCACAAATGTAAACCAAGTTCAATATATCTTCTTCGAAGCAAGAACCACCAAAACCGACACTTGGATTGAAGAAATTCGATCCGATTCTTCTATCAGTACCAACAACCTAGGAAACCTTTGAGCTAAGAAAGCATTAGCTGCTAACTTGAAATGTTCAACAAGATTTCAGCAACACAGATAGTGGTAGCAAACCTTTATTTAGAACTTCATTCTATTAGGATTTACGTTATGTTCAAACAAACAAACTGCTATGTATGGATACTTATAAGTTATAACTCATACCGTATCGGCTAGTTTATTGGCCTTACCAAACAAACCATAATTGTTAATTTTATTTTCTATTTGTCACAATTGTCTGTCAGTTGTATTTACTTTACGTTAGAAAAACAATATGTTTTGACCCAAAAAAAAAATAAAAAATATATAGGGTTAAATATGTTTTTGGTCCCTATAAAATTGGGAACTTCTAAGTTTAGTCCTTACTTAATTTTAATAGGTTTTTTAGTCCTTACAAAAGAAAATTACTTCTAATTTTAGTCCCTGTTACAATAAAGTTTGTTTAATTATCCTTAAACTCTTAAATTTTTGAACGATTTTTTCGAGACAAGTTTATAACAACATGAAAGATTCATTTACTAAAATTTAGAATTTTTTAACATGAAACGAATTAAATACGAATTTTTTAAAAATGACAAAAGTTAAAGATAAAATAAACAAAACTGGACGTACAAATCAAATTTTGCGACAATTTTTTGCATAGAACTTTTAGTAATGTTCTTAACACGTCTGCAAAAAATTGTTCAAAAACTCGAGAGTTTAAGTATAAATTAAACAAATTAGAATTGAGGAGGGACTAATACAGAGTGCAAAAAAAAAATTTAGGGATTAAAAGAACTATTAAAATTAAGTAAGGACTAAACTCTCAATTTTATAGGGATCAAAAACATATTTAACCCAAATATATATTACACGCATTTGACAAACATACAAAGAGCAGTCACCTGTCCCACATCGGACATTTCAGCATCTTACAGAGGTATGGTGCCTTATAAATTAAGCGTAGAACATGTCATCTTATTTATCATTTATTTTATTTTATCATTTCTCATTCATATGTTATGAGAGGAAAGATTACTCGGTATTGGACTGTATTTGGTAATCCTTTAAAGATGGCTACATCCATTTATTTAAAGGAATCAAACATTCCAATACTGCGTAGTTTTTTTAAATGTATAGTTGAAATCAAACAATTTCTTAGAAAATGGTCTTAAATTGTTTTAATAAATTGTTTTTGGTACTTTCAAAGAAAATACTAAAAAACTAGTTTAATACTCCCTTTGTTTAAAAATATAGTTAACCACTTGATACATGTCAAAGTAAGTCATGTGAATAGTGTATATTACAAAAATACGACATGTATTTTGAAACGAAGGGAGTATCAACTTTGTAAACTACACTTTTCGATTATTTGTAAATCACTTTGAAGATTAATTAGCAAAATTGGTAAACTATTTTTTCTTAACAAGCAAATATGAATAATCAACACGAGAATAAAATAGCGTAGTGAAGATTAACATGTTTTAGATGTGTGGTAAAACTAGGTAAGATAGAATTAGAAATGACAATACTACCTTTGTCCCTAAATATACAGGATCCTTTTGAATTTTGTTTTTATCTCTTTTTATGAACTCCTTTGGTATTTTCAAATACATTAATTAATTTTTTTACCAACACACCCATATTTATTTTATATTTTTTCTTATATCAACATTAAATATTTTGTTGAAAACATACATTAACCCTCTCAAAGCATAAAATTGTAAAAACAATAGCAATTAGAAACAAATTTATTACCACTTTCAATTTTCTTAATTCCTGTTATTTTTTCAAAAGAGCCCTATAATTAGGGACATAGGTAGTATTATAGAGTTGGGGTAACACATATAGTAAAAAAGATGGTGAAAAATATACTTAGGTAGTTTATGCTTGCACACAAGAAACATTTTTCTTATGTTTGAAATTTCTTATAATTTTAGATACATATTAACTTTGGATATATCACATAAAATCTTAAATTTCTTGTGTACATTATCTATGCGTATAAAAAATTGTGTTTTCTTTATTATGTTATACTCTTAAACTTGGTCTCTCTAAATTAATTTTCTGACTTCATCCTTGTGTTTCATGTTTTCTTTCTTAATTATTCAAAAATCTTTTTTAGTCTCGTCATACTCAAGCAAACCTCGAGGAACTCATCTTTCATATATCTCTTAAATTTCTTATAATTTTGGATACATATTAACTTTGGATACATCATATAATTTTTAAATTTCTTGTATATATTATGCATATAATTTTTTTTTTACTAAGTTATACTTTTAAACTCGATCCTTCCTAAGCTAATTGATCCTTGTTTGATGAGAATTGGTACGTTTATATATAGAAAAATAGGTAGAAAATCTGCCTATTTAAATTGGTGTTTTAAATGAGTTTTTTGTATGTTTAATGCAGAAAATTTCAGTTGAAAATGTGGCTGTTTTTGACACGATGTTTATTTGTCAAGTTCATGACACTGATTAATTCCTGTATTTGAAATTCCGACATGTATCCAGGTTCAATGTATCTTTTTGGAAGCCAGATTTGAATTTTGGTTCAATTTTTATGTCAGTACCAACAGCGCAGGAAACTTGGTTAACATTTGCGCCGGTAGCTTCACAAAGTGCTGACATTGCATTCACAGTTGAAATTCTCTAAGCTATGAAAGTTCTGCTGACCAAATATTTGTTGTCAATATTCTTGCTTGAGGAATCCATTGAGAATATACTTTTTCAATGTTTGAAACGCTTTTTCGCCCTCCGGGGTTTCTCTGCCTCAATGAGAACTGAGTCCGGATTGAAAAGGTCTTGAGTTGTAGTTCCTTCAGCAAGGAATCGTGATATGACAGAATATGAAATTTGATAACCTTTGCATTGTGTCATAATTTTCTCTATAGCTTCAGCAGTTTTGACAGGAACAGTTGGTTTCTCAACCACAATTTTGTCGGAATTAGAGACATCGGCCCAATACGTTAAATCGGCTGTTTTGCCAGCATATAGACTGCGAGTTTTCGTTAGTGTATTGACAGATACAAACACTATGTCAGCCTAGTAGTCATGTTTTTCAACATAGGTGCTGAAGAAAAGGTTCTTGTGGCGACATTGCTTTACTACATCATGAAGACTTGGCTCATAGATAGGAATCTTGTCGGTGTTCTGAGCTGCTATGTGCAATTTCGAGATATCGATGACCGTTTCTTCAGTGGATGGACACTTCAAAACAATGAGTGCTATTGTTGGACCCCCTACATCTACAGCACCAATGCAGCAAATTTTCATTATTTTTTTTCTTTTCTTTTCTAAGCTGTAACATCAATTTTTTTATTTGCTAATATTTTGTTATTTTTATTAGTAATAATAATTGTTAACTTCATTAATCACAAAGAAAGAACTTCACTATAAAAAACAAACAGATATGCACATCTGCTTTGTCAAAGTAATAGGTTGTCCCACATCGGACGTTTGAGAATCTTTAAGAGATAAACTGTCATTATAAATAAAGCCTACAACACATTGTCATGAAATTGTATATATAGTTTACCTCATTCTGGTGATGGAAAGACATTAGGCATTGTCTCGTTTTTCTGTTTTTTCTTTAAAAAGTGGGTCAATGTAAATATTTTGCTCGATATTTTTAAAGAAAGAAAGAAAGATAAGACAATATATGTTAGTCTTTTTTATATGTAAGTTTGAATATTTGAAAACAATTAATTCTTTGTAAGATACTTCAAGCATACTACGCTTGAATGCATTTTTAGATTTTCTAATTTTTTTTTTTAAATTGAGTTTTTCCCCATTATTCTTTGTAAATAAACGAATTTAATTTGATTTGGTTGGGCGGTGAATATCCAACATGAGAATAAAATGAGTGTCGCTGTGATTATAATGTTGTTTTCGATGTGTGGTAAAATTAGATGAGAAATGATTATAAATGACAATATTAAAAAAAGATAAGGGAACACCTACAGTAAAAAAGGTGACGAAAAATGGGCTTAGCGTGCGTTTGGTTTCACGTTTGCAACACACAAGCACGTTTGCACGCTTCCCAATGTATTTTGTCGTGATTTCCAGAAGCTCCAAATACTAGCTTCTACGCTAACATGGTTTTTTGCCGTGATTTTCAGCAAACTACGTTTTGCAAACACAGTACCAAACATGCACTTAGGGGTTTATGCATGTAGAGAAAAAATCATTAGATTTTGTGGTAAAGAGAATAGATCAAATTAATGATAGTCAAATCGTCAAAAGTAGGGGAAGATTTAGAAAAACTACAAGATAAACTATTATGAAAGATTTAAAAATTAATGAGTTGGATCGAAATATAGTCTATCATAGAACATTATTGCATAATTAGACCCATTTAACCGATCGAAATAATAATCACTTATGACTATTATTTTCAAGTTGGTTTTTGTTTTTTCCTAAAGTTCTCAGCCAATCACGTCATTGTTGATGTTACGTAAAGTATTATTCCTATTCTAGTACAATCTTCTACGCGGTCATTATAAATTCAATGTTAGCTTTTTATATAGAAAGAATTTTAGTGTACATGAACATCATTCAAACGCTACTATTTTCTTCTATGGAAGTATCGTAGAAAGGAGAGGAAAGAGTACCTTCGACAAATGAAACATGTTTTACATTGTTAGTAAGTCACACATTCAATGTTAACTTTCATTCTCTATTAATCACAGAAAAGAATTTCACTCTAAAAACAAACTGACATACACATGTCCTTTGTGAATATGTAGAGAAATAGCTAGTCCCACATCGGGCGTTAGAGAAGCAAATTGGTGTAAACGACCATTATAAATAAATAAAGCATACAACACGATGTTAACAAACACAAAAGCGGTATGCATTTTGAAATAGAAAAATGTCATATGGTATTGCGACATCCATGTCCTCTTATAAAGTTATTCAGACTTTCTAAGGGGGAATGAAGGTCACAATTCCATGGTTTTTTCTTTAAATAGTTGAAAGAAATTTGTTTTTGTTGTTTAAAAGTGTTATAGTAAGGATAAGGATCAATTACATCAATTTGACCTATTTGTCTCTAGTTAAAAGAACTATAGGTATTACCTTTTAAGGTCATGCTAACTTGTGCTCTAAGGACACATGTTGGAAATGTTATTATAAATTTTGTTTGTTCAATAAATTAAAAGTTAAAAAATTAAATTCATATGCATTGATTATAACACAGTATTTATGTAATTTCCCGTGACTATGTGTTGACCATATTCATCGATCAATCTTAAAAAAGGGAAAACTAGTTTTATATTATCTTTAAGCTAATTTTGCTGGTATGCAGTGACCTCTGATTTAAAATTTCCATGAATTAAAATAGTAATCAAAATCTATTTGATTTTTGCACAAACATATATGGATACAACAACCATTGAAATCTTGACAGAAAAAATGCGTGAAATTGTGACTAAACAACTTCTTAGCATATACGATCCATTGAATTCCACTGGTCTTCAAAACAGAACACACAATAACATTGAACCAAAGATCAAAAAAGGAACAACTTAGTATACAAGAAAGAGAAAATAACTAAGATCTACAAACTTTTACACAAATCAAATTCAAACTCGTTAATCAACAAGCACTAACTACACTCAATCAATGACATATTAAAGGATGATTCAATTATTCAAACCCCACAATGATTCAGCTCATAACATGAGACCGTAATGAAAAAGGTTCAAAACTTTATACAATATTGAATAAAGTACTCCATCCTTTTCAAAATACATGTTCAAGTCAACCACTTTACATATGCCAATGCACAATTTTAGCCGTTAATATCTTTAATTATCTAAAGTAAAAAATTATAAAAATTTAATATTTTGAAAATATTTGTCGAGATAAATCAAACAACATCTTACATGCTAATATTTGTATTTATACATTAGTTAAAAAGTATGGTCAAAGTAAGTCAAGTGAATAGTGCACATTGCAAAAATTGGACATGTATTTTGAAACGGAGGGAGTACAAAATATGAGAAAATGGAGTGTCTAGTACTCGGCATGCGAAAAATACTTTGCTAAATTTATTCATTCACAAATCCCTTTGTATTTGATCCTTTGTAACCTGGGAGGAAGAACCTCTAAAACCAATGCTTGCATTCAAGAACTTAGTCTGATTCATGTGTCGGTGCTTACATTGCATTGATAGATGAAGTTCGTTAAGCTAAGAAAGTATTGGCAGCCAACTTAGAAAATTTTGCTGACCAAAGATTTATTGTCAAGAAAGATGCTTTTTTAAAATGTTTGAATTGAACAGCCATTTCACCTTCCGTGATTTACCTGACACCAATGAGAACTCAGTCTGGATTGAAAAGGTCTTGAATCGCAGTTCCATCAGCAAGGAACAGTTCATCCGAGCCGCGCTCTCCCAATAAGTCAAATTTGCAGCGTTTCAAGCTTCAAGACTGTCGACGTGTTGACGGATACAAACACTATTGAACTTTGTAAACATGTTTTTCAACATCAGTGCTGAAGAAAAAGCACTTGCCGCAACGTTGCTTTTCTACATCATCAAGACCGGGCTCATAGATAGGAAGTTGATTGTTGTGCCATGCTGCAATGCGTGATTTCGAGATATCAACACCAGCTACTTCAATGGATGGACATATTAATGCAATGACTGCCATTGCTGGACCACCAATATATCCAGCTCCAAAAAAATAATTTTTTGTTAACTTCATTCTCTGTTGATTTATGACCAAAAAAAAATTACTTCATTCTATTGAGTATTTACTTTACGTTTAAAAAACAGTGATATGCACACACATAGAGAAGGGTAACAAAGGGAAAGATCATATATATAGAGTGAGATGCTTATTTGTGTACTAAAGAGAAGGGTAACTTGTCCCACATCGGAAGTTTGAGAAGCTTAGAAAGATGACTATCATTATAAATAAAACTTACAACACACATTTCATATGCATCTGATACATGAAAGTTTACATGCTATTTTGTGAGGAAACCATCCCTTTTAAAAAGTTGATTCATTTTTTTCTTTTTAAAGTGATGGTGTTTCTTTTCAAATATTGTGTAGTTCTTTCAAAAAAAAAAAGTAATTCAATTCTTAAAACTTAAAAGATTTTACCTTCTTGACTTAGAAATCAAGGAAAGATCAAAGAAAGTGAGTAAGTTTCTTGAAGACATTGTAAACAAAGGTTATAAATGGACAAACTTTCGTTGTGGAGGTGATGTTTGGTGGAAAGCTGCTTTCGTTTTTGGAGGAAGGCTTCCTCCATAGTCACAGAAGTATTTTTGCACATTATTTGGATACACACATAAAAATACATATCAATCAATAATTATTAAAAAGGAAATGTTAACCGGTATCTCTATGACACTAGTTAAGAAAACAAATATAATATATATTGCATTGAAAATTGTTTAAATCAATCTATAAGAAGCCGAAAATGCGTCTTTTTCAATTTGAATGTACATATTAAAATACACATTATAAGTCTAATTGCTTCTAGAGTTATTCTAACTTGAAGTTAGAATTTTGAACTTTTGTCTCTACAATAGATTATACCTCTTATATTTGTTAATGCATTAGAGTTTGGTTTGGTTGTGTAGACTTGGGACCTAGGAATGTGTTCATCTTTAGGTCTCAGGTTCAAATCTTTCAAGTGCAAACCATTCAATTGCTAGATAAGTTCATACACAACTTTACTCTATCTTTAATTGGACCACCGACTAATGGACAGTGGATTGGTCTGCAGATTAGTCGGTCTTTCGGTCAGATAGTCAGATACCGAGTCTTTTCTTAAATAATAATAAAACAACTATATTTTAGCGATAATCAATTTTATAGGATCACTTCATTCAAAGTATTTTTTTGTCGTCGAATAACCAAACAAAAATTTATTTTGAATTTTGTAAATTGATTTTAGTCAAACATGTGTTGAATATAAAGTGGTTTATTCTCCATACATTTATATCAAAATGAGTTTCCAACAAGTCACAAAAATTGCTAATATTATATATATTATAATTATTATTTTTACTAGTAATACACTAATTGTTAAATTCATCACTCTTTATCACAAAGAAAGAGCTTGATTTTATTTTTATTTTTTTGGGTCAAAACTTGATTTTATTAGTAATACTAATTTTGTTGTTAGAACTTTTGCCTCTCTAGTGAAGGAGATTCCTACCGTCTTTTGAATATCGAACATTTTTTTTGCTTCAACGACATATGATAAGACTGCATCAACTAGAATTTTAGAATCACATTCAAATATCACATTGTACAAATCCAAGCTAAGAACCCAATTCATAGCATTCAAATAATATCACACTGTGCCACCTTCATGAGCATATTAGTGGCTACAAAGTTTAGAATCTTAATTATGTGTCAAAGTACATGTTAGTGCAGGTCCTTCTTTTTTTTCATGTAGAAATTCCCCAAACAGTCACCAATCTCTTATTGAAATATGTTAATAAAATATATAAAAGAAATAAAGAGTCTCTCTTCTAAAAAAAGTGTAGGCCCTTCTTTTATCATGTACAAAGAAACACTAAAACGAGTGCCTCCAACTTTGTCATAATTTACACTAATTTATGAAAAGGATACAATCAACTAAATTTAAAGTCCCAATCTTTCCCCTCTAAAATATCATCTCATCTCTTCTCTGTTACAAATGTACATAACAACACCCAAATTAAGAGTGAGAGTGATATTACTTAGAGGAGGCAATGAAGATTGAACAATGAAGCTGAAATGAAGAAACATATATGAAGTTCTTGCGTAATTAACGATGTTTCGTGACTTGTGATTGTTTAGCCGTATAAAAAGTTTACTTTGACGGTGTATCAAAATTAAACTTGTTATTTATTATTATATTTCCACGGCTAGACTTGTGGATTCAAGAGATATTGTGGAGCTACAACTAAAGCAATCTGATTATGAACTCGTGATAAGAAGAAAAAGAAGCTTTTGCGTCCTGCAATCAGCACCACCATTGTATTATTCAATACTTTCATCGTCGCGACCCCCACCATCGGAAGCTGCTTGTGCTCCTGCACCACCTTCAAAAGCAACAGATGCATCATCTCAATCTCAAGTCACAACCTACATATCCAATACCAATGCGTGCTTTGCGGAACATATGTAGAAAAATTAGTAGTCCCACATCGAAAGCTTTTGAATCTTATAGAGGTCAACTATATTATAAATAAACACGCACAATTACTGAGAGGATAGTAACTGGAGCACTCTTTGAAGTGATAATTCTCTACCATAGTGTTATTTGATTGAGTTAATTTTTGACAAGAGTCAAAAATAATTTATGTTTTCCTTGGAGAATTTCCCAAATGTAATTTAAACTAGTTTAATTCTAACTAGTTTAATTCTAATTTGGGGGTTTCCAAAGGAAAACATAATTAAAACTAGTTTAATTCTGATTTTGTAGATTAGTTTTTTCCCCATTTGTGATTTTTTCATACAATAATTGAAACTTTATTTGGAATAAAAAATAATCAATTGTTGTAGTTGAAAAGTAAGAAATTTATTTATTATACTTACAATTATTTTTGAGTTAAATATGTATTCGGTTGCTATAAATATTTCAACTTTTTGTTTTAGTTCCTCTAAAATTTTCTTTCAACTTTTAGTCCCCATAAATTTTTCAATTACTACTTTTAATATCTAATTTTTAGTCAACTTTGTATTTTTAATGAAATTGTGCATAAATGTGTAGATATTGTTAAAATCATTCCCAAAAAAATTAGAATTTTTTAACAAAACATAAATTAAATATGAATTCTTAACCGCAAAAAATATAAAAATTCTAATATCTTTTAAGTGAGTTTCTTATAATACTATAAATTTTTATGCAAAATTTTATAAAAAATTATAAATTCTACATGAGTTTGCTTTAAAGGGACCAAAAGTGAAGATGAAAAACTTTTGAAGGACTAAAAGTTGAAGAAAAAGATTAGAGGGACTAAAATGAAAAGTTGACCATATTTATAAGGATAAAAAATATCTTTAACACTTAATTTTTCAAGGGTAAATAAGTGTTTGCCTTCGTTGTAATATTCACGAATTTTGATTGGGTTACTCATGTAACAAAAAAAACATCGTTGTCCCTAGTCTAAGATGAAATTTAATTAAATTAAAAGTTTAAAAGATGAAACAAGAGAATTTATATGTTGAATTTTCTTTTTCTCTGGCTTAAAAGATATTAGAATTAATTCTAATTTAATATCTTTTAATTAAATTAAAGTTGATGTTGAATTTATATGTTGATATTAAACCTCCACCTTTAATATCAACATCAACTTGCATTAGAACTTCATCTTCCATTAGAGTTTCCTCTTCGGTCATCACCCCTTCAATACATAAAAACCCAAAACAGGTAGATGACAAAAGTGACTTTTTGGCACCATGCTTTTGCGGTACAAAATGAATCATTAATGTTATCTTTGGATTGATAGAGTGTTATGGTGTGGTAAATAATTGACCCAAAATGGAATGGAGTGTTAAATAATTAGATTCTATTGTTTGGATTTGTAAAAAATAAATATAGTGAAATATAGTACAATAAAACTCATTCCATCCTATACCATTCAATCCTTCAATTTTCCATTCAGTCCAAAGTTCAAGTTACTTACTCTCAAAGAAAAAGTTACAAGTTATTCACTATAAGCTCAAAAGTCGATCTATCCAAAAGAAGAGTTTTAGTGTGTAAATTGACATGGGAATGTGATGAATATTATCCAAATAAGCCAAGTATTTCTTTGACCAATTACTTCATTATTTGAGATAGCTTCTAGCATAGGAACCCCTTTGGCTATTGATGAAAACAATAAGAACATAAGATTTGTCAATTATGCTCAAATATAGTAGATAAAAACAATACTAATGCAGACATAAGTAAGAGTGCCTCCAAATTTCTCATAAGTTACACTCATTTGAATCAAACTTGAAGCCTCAAATTTTGACTCAAAGAAAAGGAAGTAATGTTTTAACTTTTAAGCCATGAATGAAGTTGCTTACCAATCTCAGGTAGCTTATGACAATCAGCAATTGCAGTTGCAAAATCCTCAATTGCAGGTAGCTTACCAATTGAATGAACAATGAAACTAATGTTATAAGCTTCAACTGAATGCTGGTTTTCTCATATAATCATATATCATCTGAAAAACACGGTGATACAGCCGCAATTGCAGTTCAAAATTCTAAACTATCTTAATGTTGCCATCCAGATCGCGCCATAGGCCTTTATTTAAATGACTATACTTAGACAAAGTGTGTATAATACTGTTCTTACTTTTCCTCTCACATAAAGAAAGTTTTTCACTTCCATCCAAAATTGTTGGTGACAGTTAAACTAGCACAGTACCTAAGTTTTATACTCTTTTAAATGCATGATATGATAGGGATGCAGTTTCCATCAGGCAAGAGCTTTATATTTGGGATTCAGTAGCAGCATCAGCTCGAAAAGTGAACAGCCTTCATTACCGCCTCCTTCCATATTTCTACACACTAATGTACGAATCAAATACAATAGGGACACCAATTGCGCGACAGCTTTTCTTTCCATTCCCCGAAATCAGTTAAAATACAAATACCATCTACATCTTTTGTTTCCAATATTCAGAAACTTCTGGTAAAACATGACACCCACAATTGTAAACCAGGTTCAATATATCCTTTTGGGAGCAAGAACCACCAAAAACGATACTTGCATTCTAGAACATCAGTGCTGAAGAAAAAGGTTCAGCAGTTTTGACAAGAACAGTTGATTTCTCTATAACAATTTTGTCGGACTAGAGACATCGGTGATCATTTGAGCCGCACTCTCCCAATACGTCAAATCTCCGGCATTGCCAACTCCGAGACAACTAGTTTTCGTCGGTGTGTTGACTGATACAAACACAGTGTCAGCTTCGTAGACTTGTTTTTCAACATTGGTGCCGAAGAAGAGGTTTTTGACGCGACATGGCTTTACTAAATCATCAAGACTTGGCTGATAGATAGGAATTTGATCGTTGTTTCAGGCTGCAATGCGCAATTTTGCAATATCAACGATCGCTACATCGATTAATGGAAATTTTAATGCAATGGCTGCCATTGTTGAACCTGCAACATATCCAGCACCAATGCAACAAATCTTCACCATTGTTTCTTTTCTAACGTATCCACGACGGTGTTTAAACAGTGGTCACTTTGAAGTTTTAGTCCGTAAAATTATGGATAAAAATAAAAAAAATAAATGATAAAAATATCTTTTAACAATCATAGTTTGTTTCTTTCCTCACACGCATAATTTGCTAACAAATAAGAGCTCAATTCATGGTAGGGAGTTAATTTAGCCAAGCCTCATTACAGCTTCTACATTGTTGTTTGTTTCATGCTTTAGTTCTCATATTCTGCCTTGCGTATCTATGTATGACAATTAAGTTCCTTGAAACAGAAAGTAGTATCTATGTATTGACAGATGAAATTCTTTGAGCTAAGAAAGCATTAGCTGCTAACTTGGAAATGTTCAGGTGAACAAAGATTTCAGCAACACCAAAAGCTGTTATATAGCAGCATAGATCGTGGTCGCCAACCTTTATTTAGATCTTCATTCTATTAGGATTTACGTTATGTTCAAAAAACAAAGTGATATGCACATGTGCTTTGTGAAACATATTTCCCACATCGGATGTTTCAGAAGCATAGAGAGGTCAACTACCATTATAAATTAATAAAACGTGCAAGAAAATGTAAATCAATCCAAAAGTGCGATGCATTTATATGGTAAGAAAAGGCTATTTTTTTTTTTTTGAAGGATGCTAAGAAAAGACAGGTAAAGTTTAATTTGGACCAGTGAAAGTTGAGGTTCAACTTAGACCAATTGAAATCTAGCCTTTGATATAATAATATTTTATATAAACGGTTAGGATTAATAGTTTAGTACCTGCTGTACAAGTTGCATGACACCCGGTCTTATGTAAGACTAGTCACACCTTATCATTTTTGTCATTAAATGAAATACCTAAAATGCCCTTAAACTAAACTAAAAACCAAAATTTCTTTCTCTTCCTTTCTTCTCCTGCAAGCGATTCACTCCTCCAGTTTCATCTTCTTTCCATCACCTCCCTCGCCTTCTTCTTCTTTCCACCATATCGATTTTGTTGGTTTGTGAAACTAACTTTTATGGGTTAGCAGCATAGAAGGAACTACAACATTTAAACTCTAAAGAATTTAAATCCCATCTTCTTCGTTTTTGTTAATAATAGTTTGTGAAATTCCATCTTCTTTCCTATAATTGAAAAGACAGATGGGATGGTGTTGCGAAAAAATTTCAATTCTACAGTTAAAGGATATGTTATTAATTTATTTATTAAAGGATTGATTTTTTTTACATGCAATAGAAAAATCAATTACAACTAGGTCTATACCATCCATCTCTGAATCCCAACCTCTACAGAAGAGAAAAATATTAGAACTGGCTTGTTGAAGAAAAAATTGAAATCCCAAGCTCTGAATATCAGTTAAATGAAGAATCTTTGGAACCCGCAAACAAATAAGACAGAATTGAACAACAAATTTCTCTCCACCGCCAATAGAATCATGGGGTTCGTTAGATCTAGGAAAAAAAAACTTTGTAAGTTCAATGAGGAAAATGGAACTGCTAGTGTGTTTTTGAATAATAAAGTGTATGGCATGTTTGACTGGAAGACAACCCATAATACCAGGTCATTTAAGTGGCCTAAGTTGGACCAAAACATGCACTGGTCCAAGCTAAATGAACCCGAAAAGACAATTAGTCATTGAATTTGCCATATCCTCCCAGAAGTAGATTCATTTATTTTTTAGGTCTTTTTGATCCTTTTAAGAAGAGGGTTCGGTTTTTGGGAGGGATGACAGACTTAATATCTATTAGTTTTTTTTAAAGAATAATAACATTTCACTTTGAACAAGCCAAAATCAATCATACTAGTAACATACCCGTGCATCCGCACGGGTACTGGTTGGTCGTGGATGATTTTTTGTAGTTAGAACTTGACAATATGCATTTGTTAACATTTTAAATTTAGACCATTTAAAGGTTAATTATTATTAACTTTGAAAAGTATAGAAAATAGATTAAAAAAAGTTGTATTAAAAAACCAATTGTTTAAAAAATGAAAAAAAAAATGTATATAAAAGTTTAAACAATAATGTTATATTCTTTCAAAAAAAAATGTTATATGTCCCTGTGAGGTTAGCTCAGTTGGTAAGGTCCAGGGTTCGAATCCCGGACACCACCAAAAAAACAATAATGATATCAACTTATATAATTTTTCTCCAAAAAACAATATCGACTTATTAGATTTAGGAATATGTTTGCCAAATTTAAAATAAGGTAGATAAGGAAATAATTATAATAATTAATTATAAATTTTAAGAAGTGTCAACTTGTAATGTTTATAACAATTATTTCTTTTGTCAAAAAAAAAACAATTATTTCCATATTTTTATCACCGGAGACTTAGCTCGTGTATAATAATTATTTTAAATTTGTTATCAATGTCAACATGTCATGTGTATAATAATCCGGGGTTCGAATCCCGGACACCACCAAAAAAACAATAATGATATCAACTTATATAATTTTTCTCCAAAAAACAATATCGACTTATTAGATTTTGGAATATGTTTGCCAATTTTAAAATAAGGGAGACAAGGAAATTTGTATAATAATTAATTATAAATTTTAAGAAGTGGCAACTTGTAATGTTTATAACAATTATTTCTTTTGTCAAAAAAAACAATTATTTCCAAATTTTTATCACCGGAGACTTAGCTCTTGTATAATAATTATTTTAAATTTTTTATCAATGTCAACATGTCCCGTATATAATAATCCGGGGTTCGAATCCCGGACACCACCAAAAAAACAATAATGATATCAACTTATATAATTTTTCTCCAAAAAACAATATCGACTTATTAGATTTTGGAATATGTTTGCCAAATTTAAAATAAGGGAGATAAGGAAATTTGTATAATAATTAATTATAAATTTTAAGAAGTGGCAACTTGTAATGTTTATAACAATTACTTCTTTTGTAAAAAAAAAACAATTATTTCCAAATTTTTCTCACCGGAGACTTAGCTCTTGTATAATAATTATTTTAAATTTTTTATCAATGTCAACATGTCCCGTGTATAATAATCCGGGGTTCAAATCCCGGACACCACCAAAAAAACAATAATGATATCAACTTATATAATTTTTCTCCAAAAAACAATATCGACTTATTAGATTTTGGAATATGTTTGCCAAATTTAAAATAAGGGAGATAAGGAAATTTGTATAATAATTAATTATAAATTTTAAGAAGTGGCAACATGTAATGTTTATAACAATTATTTCTTTTGTCAAAAAAAACAATTATTTCCAATTTTTTATCACCGGAGACTTAGCTCGTGTATAATAATTATTTTAAATTTTTTATCAATGTCAACATGTCCCATGTATAATAATCTGGGGTTCGAATCCCGGACACCACCAAAAAAACAATAATGATATCAACTTATATAATTTTTCTCCAAAAAACAATATCGACTTATTAGATTTTGGAATATGTTTGCCAATTTTAAAATAAGGGAGATAAGGAAATTTGTATAATAATTAATTATAAATTTTAAGAAGTGGCAACCTGTAATGTTTATAACAATTATTTCCAAATTTTTATCACCGGAGACTTAGCTCATGTATAATAATTATTTTAAATTTTTTATCAATGTCAACATGTCCCATGTATAATAATCTAGGGTTCGAATCCCGGACACCACCAAAAAAACAATAATGATATCAACTTATATAATTTTTCTCCAAAAAACAATATCGACTTATTAGATTTTGGAATATGTTTGTCAAATTTAAAATAAGGGAGATAAGGATCGAATCCCGGACACCACCAAAAAAACAATAATGATATCAACTTATATAATTTTTCTCCGAAAAACAATATCGACTTATTAGATTTTGGAATATGTTTGCCAAATTTAAAATAAGGGAGATAAGGAAATTTGTATAATAATTAATTATAAATTTTAAGAAGTGGCAACTTGTAATGTTTATAACAATTATTTTTTTGTCAAAAAAAAACAATTATTTCCAAATTTTTATCGCCGGAGACTTAGCTCGTGTATAATAATTATTTTCAACTTTTTATCAATGTCAACATGTCCCGTGTATAATTATCCGGGGTTCGAATCCCGGTCACCACCAAAAAAACAATAATGATATCAACTTATATAATTTTTCTCCAAAAACCAATATCGACTTATTAGATTTTGGAATATGTTTGCCAAATTTAAAATAAGGGAGATAATGAAATTTGTATAATAATTAATTATAAATTTTAAGAAGTGGCAACTTGTAATGTTTATAACAATTATTTCTTTTGTCAAAAAAAAAAATTTATTTCCAAATTTTTATCACCGGAGACTTAGCTCGTGTATAATAATTATTTTAAATTTTTTGTCAATGTCAACATGTCCCGTGTATAATAATCCGGGGTTCAAATCCCGGACACCACCAAAAAAATAATAATGATATCAACTTATATAATTTTTCTCCAAAAAAAATATCGACTTATTAGATTTGGAATATGTTTGCCAAATTTAAAATATGGGAGATAATGAAATTTGTATAATAATTAATTATAAATTTTAAGAAGTGGCAACTTGTAATGTTTATAACAATTACTTCTTTTGTCAAAAAAAAACAATTATTTCCAAATTTTTATCACCGGAGACTTAGCTCGTGTGGTTTTTTTTTTTGAGGGATTATACACACGTGTGGTTTCTTTTTTGACAATTTTTTGAATAAGTGGGGTGTCCGGGGTTCACACGTGTGGTTGTGAACTAAAAAAACACAATTGTAAAAAATAAAATTACTTAATTTATACACATGTTCGATAATTATTTGATATCTTTAAAGAATTAGGCAATATGATAGTCTAAATAGTTTAAACATTTTAGCATGAACAATATTTTTAAATGACAGCTTGTCATGTAGATCAAGATTAGTTTGGTCAATGACAACTTATCTTTTTTTTTTCCTTCTTAAAAATGTTTTTGGATCTATGTTTCTTCTTCATCATCTTCTTAATTTAAAGAACAATAATGTTAATTTTTTTGTACAATTTGTTAAATATATTATCAATATATTTAAAGAAGTAGGTTGAGACCTTAATATGTGTCTTTCTAGTGTTTCATTGAGACCTTATTCCTTGTCTAGTCCATACCCGAAGATTATCGATTTCCTGAGAAAATTTGAGTTTCTTGTGTTGCTAATAGTTTATTACCGTTCATTGCAGATACTATGGTTGACTCTGAACTTTATTTCAACAAAATTCTGATCGACCCTCTCGTTTTGTCTCTCATCTTGCTTAGACATTATGGTTTAAAATCACCATTCTTTTTTGGTGGTAATGACACGAATTTAAGTTCGGTTAATGCTATTGTAAGTTCTCCTCTTTCCTTTTCTCTCTTTTGTACCTACCATGTGTTTTTTGGTCTGAAGTTTAATTGAAATCTAAAACAAAGTTCCTTCGACACATTATACCACAAAAATATAATTATCACCACTCAATTTTTTGGTAAGAAATCACAACTCAGATTATACCAAAAACATTAATTTTCACCACTTTATTTTTTGTCAGAAATTAAAACTCTTTTATTCATTTAATATATGGAAATGATAAAAAGAAAGTTTGGTCATCGCACATCAGATTTCTCAACTACTCTCACGGGATGTATGTCATAACATTTAACCACACATCAATAACAAATCAACTATTAATTTATTATTTATTCAGTACTAATTCAACACTGATTTGATTTCTCTTGTGTACCATATACCTAGTTTGTTGGTTTCTTTGAAATAAATAAGTTGATCTCTTAAGACCTTTTATTGCAAATTCAGTGGCCTTTATCATCCATGGTATGAGTAATTTCATGGACGAAAATTCAAATGACATATAGAACTTTTAATAATATTTCAAAATACCCTCGACTTTTGTCAAAAGTTTATCAATTAAGTAACTCGTTGTGTGACAAAACACAAAGATAAAGATTTAATTGAGAAAATTTTGATAAAAATTATTTTTGAAATATTAATAAAATCCTGAGAATGACTTACAAAGACATAAATTAAATTGGAAATTTATTCTTTATTTAGAGGTCAATAAGTTAGATCCAAATATGGTTTTTGATAGAACACTATGACGTCATTTGATCTATGTAGCCGACCCCACTTAGTGGAATAAAATTTAGTTGTTGTTGTATTCATTATTTAATTGTCCCATTAAAAAATATTAATTAATTATAAATTTGTTTTAATGCTAGTTTAAAAATTTTGTTCCACACAACACGTGCCTACCACCCCACTTCAAATCTCTACACATTCTATTCACTTTCTCAAATCCTCACACGTCTCTCTCTAGTTTTTAATTTTTTTTATTTAATTTTATTTAATAATTTTTTTATTTTTAACATATCAGATCTTTTTCTTCTCCATTTCATTTCAATCGTCCCTCCCACTCTCTCTCCCCATCCGTATCTTTTTCTCCTCCACCATGAACCACCGTCAACGCAACTTCTGACCAGATCTACATCTTTCCGGCGACCTTTACTAATTTTTTTTTACATATTATTCATCACCTCATTCTCCTCTATCTTTCTATCAAATTAGATTTTCAAAAGGAAATAGCTTGAGAATTTCTCATTTTTAAAAATGAGGTTTCCGGCCAACATTTGGATGCACCACCACCACAACTATACTAATCTCTCCATTCTTTATAAAACACCCTTTTTTATTTCACCGATTTTGCTGCCACCGTGAGCCTCCAATGTAAAAAATCAAACTGATACTTTACTTACTCTTAACATCCACAACAAAACCCACAAAAATTAAGGACGGAGCAACTGTTTTTGGAGACAACAGCAATAGCTTCATCAAACATGCAACAAATTCAGAAGATGAAATTTGATGCGATTTTCTTGTATCTTCAAGAGATGTAAGAATATTATTTTGTAGATTTATTAATCTGTTTTAGGATTTTATTTAGATCTATTACTACTGGTATTCTTTTGTTAATACTTTTACCGAATCTTTGATAAAGAACCTTTTATATTGCAAATTCCTTGAAATGAAAACTATTGTTTAAGAACTAAGTAGGTTTGTTTACATGATAGAAAAAACAGATTTTTTTTTAATTTCATGTGTAAACTGTATTTAATATTTTTTTTTCTATCATTTAATTGATTTATGTGGATAGTAAAAACAGATTTTAACTTATTAATGAAAAAATAAATGATTCATTTTAAATTTTGTTATTTATTATTATGTTTATATTTTTTTTCTTTTAAATGAGTATGTATGTATACCCAGATTTCATTTGGTATTTTTTTTTTCAAATAAAAAATAATAATTTTAACAAATATTTTACAGAAAATAATAATTATAATTTTTACTTCATTTTGTTTCTATGTTTAAAATCACCATTGTTTGTACTGGTGATGACATAGATTTATATCTCTGATAATGTTATTGCAAGTTCAAAAGCCTTTCCTTCTTCATCTCTCTTTTGCAAACACATTGTGTTTTTTGGTCTGACATTGAATTGAAATTGCATACAAATCAACTATTTATTTCTATTTTTCTACCAAACCAAATTCATCTCCCTCATCAATGACAAATCAAATATTTATTTATCAACTCATTCCATTCCATGTTTCTATCAATTCAAATTCTCAAAAAAAAAAAAAATAGTTAACTTGTAAATTTTGTTTTCAAGCCATTGTGGTCTATTTGTATGCACCACAACTAAACTCTTTTCTTATATATCTCTGTTTTTCATAACAATTATAATCACACAAAAAACATATCATATTGAAACTCTCATAATCAAACTATTTCCTCATCATTTACTTAGGAATGTCTTTCTTTGTAGTTTTCTGGAGGGACAACAACATCATTCGAGTTTCCTGGACAAATAACATTTGTTATGAGATATGCAAATATAATATCAACAAAAAGGTAAAGTAACCATTTTCCTCATCATTTATTTATTCTTGTAGTTTGTTCTCTTTTATGTTCAATTTAGTTTCTAAATTCTTTTCAAATATTTTTGTAGAATTTTGAAAATGAAGTTGAAGAAAAATAGAAGCTTGTTTTACTTCTACCTAAGAAAAAAAATATGGTGGTATTATTTTTTTTGAAGTTGAAATACTTTCATTCTATACTAACAGAATCAGTACAGAGCAAGTGAAAAATTTGGTATGGTAGTTTGTTAAAGATGATATGAAAAAAATAGAAAAATAATGGAGAATGCATATGTGTAGATAAAGAATTGGTGTTATTGTCTTTTACTTACCTTTGTCCTTGTCGGTTCATCACCACATATATACTACATCTATTGAAGAAAAAACACATTGAAAAATTTAGATAAAAGATTATCGTTTATGTAGTATATGTGTGGTGATGAACCTAAGAAAAAAAACATGGTTGTTTGTTAAAGATGATATGAACAACATTAAAAAAAAAAAGAAGAATGATGAATGCATGTGTAGATAAAAAAATTGGTGTTATTTGTACTTTACTTATCCTTGTCCTTGTGTATTGAAGAAGAAAAAGAATTGAAAAAGTTACATAAAAGATGATTTGTAAGTAGTATGTGTGGGGTGACGAACCTAAGCAAAAGAAAAAAAACATGGTAGTTTGTTAAAGATGATATGAACAGAATCAAAACAATATAAAATCACACAAGAATATACTAATCAAACTCTTCTCGGTTTTCCTTTATCTTGTATTTAAGCATCCCTTTTTTTGCAGTTTGTTAAAGTGATAAGAACATCATTCAACTTTCCTGCAAAATTTAATATTTTTCAATCTTATTAGCAACATAAAAGACACTGATACATAATGTCCACAAAATCAAACTCTCATAATCAAACTATTTTCGAACTCTCTCCCGTTGTTTCCTCATCATTTATTTAGGCATGTCTTTTTTTGTAGTTTCTTGGAGGGACAACATCATTCGGGTTTCCTGCAAAAAAAAAACATTTGTTGCAGAAGAACTTCATTTGAAGATGAAATGTGCAAATAATGAATATGAAAATAAAGGTACGGTAACTCTCTTCCCCATCATTTATTTATGCTTGTTGTTTGTTAATCAATTGATCTGGATTTCTTTTTCCTTACAAATGAAATTATAATGTATTTTACCGAAGTATAGATGTTATTTTGTGTTGGAGTGTTTATAGTTGAAGAAAAATAAAAGCTTGTTTTACATGTAAGGAAGAATGAAAATATATATAAGATTATCCTTTATGAATAATATGTGTGCTGATGAACCTAAGCAAGAAAAAGTAAGAAATAACATGGTAGTAGTATGTTAAAGATGATATGAACTAAAAAAATAATAATGAAGAATGCATGTGTAGGTCAAAAAATCGGTTATTGTCTTTTACTTACCTGTTTCCTTCTTCTTGAGTTGGAGTGTTTACTTGCATCTTTTTTCCTTCTAGATTCTCTTCAAATCTTTTTGTACAATTTTGATATTGAAGTTGAAGAAAAACAAAAGCTTCTTTTACATGTAAGGAAGAATGAAAATATGTATAAGATTATCATTTATGTGTAATATGTGTGCTAATGAACCTAAGCAAGAAAATGTAAGAAATAACATGGTAGTATGTTAAAGATGATATGAACAAAATAAAAAATAATAATGAAGAATGCATATGTGTAGGCAAAAAAATTGGTGTTATTGTCTTTTACTTACCCGTTTCCTTCTTCTTTGTTGTGCAGAGATGTATATCTTTCAAGCTATCTGCAAAAAAAAATTATTAGATATTGAAGTTTACAATTACAAAAGAGGGAGGAAAATGAAAGCAAAAAGGAAGGAGTCAAATGCAATTTGAAATGAAAGAGATGCAGAGAGAGAAAGAAACTGAAAAAGAGATAAATAGTGTGAAGAAAGATTGAAATTTGTGGGAAACTTATGTTTGAGCAAAATAAATTTGAATTTCAAATTTGAGAGCCAAAATAAATTTGACAGCCAAGCATTATTCCAATCTGTAAATATTGGTAACCGTGCAAACTTGTAACCACATATCCTCTCAAAGTGGATTTGTTTTGTAAAAGGCAAATATTTAGTTACTTCTCAAGGAAAAGGTGTTGTAAAAGGCAAACAAACTGAATTGCTGCAAACAGAAATGATTTGGTTGCAAAAAGCAAATTTAGGACAACATTTACCCTCAAATTGGACACGTGTCAAACATTAATTAAAGGTCAAAATTGAGTTTTCACCAGCATAGGAGATTCTTATATTAAGAGAGGATTACCACCAAAAATAACGAATAATAATTATTGAAAGCAAATTATTTGTGGAAAAATCATGTAATAATGTATTTGTAGAAAGACTTAAAATAACTTTAAGATATATATAAATGTAGTTTTGACAATTGTATTTTAACTCTTTTTTTAAGCACCTGTTTAATATTTTTCAAAATCTTAAAAAATATACCATAGAGTAGAGGGGCCAAAATCCTGAAAAATAGGTTGGGTCAAAACTGCGGCTTAGGCTACGGTGGGAGACATGAATAGGTCTCTTACCGTAGGAGACCTTCTTTTATTTTTTTTGTTTTTTGTAAAATGAATATAGACCATTGGATATATTTTATTTAATTCAATGGCAGTGATTTACAGCAGAGGTCACTTGATTAAATTTATATTGTTGAAAAACAATAGAATTTTTGGTATCATTTACAAAGGATGATTTAGTCATTGAACCAAAATATTGTTGAAAAATGGAGGACAAGGTTAAAATTCATTGTTTCTGGAAACGCAACTGGAATTGGTGTTAAGAACCTCATTTGCCACTGTTGCTGATTAATTTTGGTGATAGAAGTTCAATTTTATTGCAATCAATGATGGGTGGTGGAGTATTTCCCATAAGCCCAGACAAACTAATAAATTCAAAGGGAAATTCAAATAGCTTCAAAGGGAAATTCAAGTAGGTTCATCTTCCACCGTGAAAATATTGTTACAGTCCCCAGAAATCCACCGTGAAATTCTTCAAAATCAATAAATTCATCCACAAACCAAATATCAATTGTGAAATTCATCCCCAAATCCAGAAAAAGAAATCTGCCACAAGCTCAATACGCATCTTCATCCCACAAATCCTCATACCCGGATTCAAAGCAAACTTTATAGACATTATCAAACTCAGAAATCCCTAAAGCAAGAAATTCTTAAGTGTTACATGTCCCAGTTTATTTAAATCACAAATTTGTCAAACCCATAAACTTTGAAGTTGGAAACATCTATGAGAAGGGAAGAAGAAGAACAAAAAGCGACGAATTGAAACTTGTTTAACGAAAAATTGAAACTTGTGATGTGGGTGGGTTATTGTGTTTTTGTTGTGCCACAACAATGGTGGATGTGGAAGAGGTTAGAGATGAAGATGGCAGGGAGAATGTTAGCCTGGGATTAGACTTAAAAAAATGCCAACCGTTTGATTAATTCTGATTTTTTTTTTTTTGTTACAAATAATATTAGGAATGATAATAACTGTATATAAATAGAGCTAAATGCAAACTGTTTGATTAATACTCCCTCCGTTTCAAAATGAGTGTCGTTTTAGGTGTTGGCACAGAGATTAAGAAATGGGATGAAATAATCATTGGATATAACACTTTTACTAAACTGCCCTTTACTTTATAAGAAAAAGACAAACACAAATTTGCATTGGAAATTGTGTGAGAGAAAAGTTGGAGTATTTATTGAGGGTAAAGTTGGAAGAAAAAAATTAAAGTTGTATTGGAAATGTAAAGCGACATTCATTTTGAAACAAATTTTTTTGGCTAAAGCGACACTCATTTTGAAACGGAGGGATTAATTTTTTGAAGTTTTAATGATAATAACTATATATTTATAAATAAAAATAATATTAGCAGTGTATTTTTAAATAGAGTTAAATATGGTTTTGATTTCTATAAATACACTAATTTTTTATTTTAGTCTCACTAATTTTTTTTTTAAATTTTTGGACCCTATAAAATTTCCAATCACCACTTTTGATCCATATTTTTAAATCAATTCATGTTTAACATTTAAAATTTTTAACGTAATTGTGTAGAATATTGTAAACATACCTCCAAAAAAAATATAATTTTTAACTAAAACATGAATTAAGTATGAATTTTTAACTGCTAAAAATATAAAAATTTATATTTAATTCATGTTTTGTTAAAAAAAATTATAATTTGAGGGACTAAAACTAAAAATTGATATATTTATAGGGACCAAAAACATATTTAACATTTTAAATTTATACTATATATAAAGAAAACACTCCCTTTCAGCTTTTTTGGGTTGACTTTTTCTTTTCAAAAATGCCTTCATTTGGGTAAGTTTCGGTTGACGGATAATGATTATGATTTTTCATTTGAGCGTTAGCTTTTCAGCTTTTCATTTTTCTATGATAATCTTACTAAGACTAACTCCCGTTCGGCCCCAGCATTGCTCTAATTTGAGCTCTGAGCTGGAGCAGTCTTGCTTTGGCTCCCCTGAACGACCTCTTCTATGAGAATATTCTCAAGAACTAAGGTTCTTATCTATGATGTAACTTTCATTCTTTGAGAATATCCCAAATACTAACTTCCGTTCTTTAAGAATCTTCTAAAAAATTAACCTTCGTTCTTTGAGAATCTTCTAAAGACCAACTTTTGTTATTTTATAATCTTTTAAAGACTATAACTTTCGTTCTTTGAGAATATCCAGAATACTAACTTCCATTCTTTTAGACTCTTCTAAAGAATAACTTCCATTATTTGAGAATACCAACTTTTGTTATTTTATAATCTTTTAAAGACTAACTTTAGTTCTTTGAGAATATCCAGAATACTAACTTCGATTCTTTTAGACTCTTCTAAAGAATAACTTCCATTATTTGAGAATCTTTTAAAGAATAACTTCCGTTTTTTTAAAATATTCTAAAGACCAACTTCCGTTCTTTTAGAATCTTATAAAAACTAACAATCTTTTAGAATCTTTTGTTAATTATTTTCGTTTTCTATCATGTGCAAATTTATATATGTTAAGAAGTTTAAAATAAAATTTTTGCATTGAAACTTGTACATTTTGTAATAAATATATAACTTTTGAATAAATAATTGTTGTTTTTCAATAATTATTGTAACCCAAAAAAACATGTGTAATATTGCACATATTAGACAAACTCATATAATATATCTTAATATAATATATCTTAATCTATCAATTTAAAAAAAACAATGTTTAAATGGTAATCTATATGGCAGTATATATCAAACTAAAAACTAATTTATTTTTATCCGAATATAGTTCATATATTAATACAAGTAATTGAAAATAATTAACATCTTCAACAAACCAAGAAAAAGAGGATAGATATTAAACATGAACTACCTAAATTGACCTTTGTATTCAATATGTGAATATAGTTGTAATAATACTTTACCCACTAGACTAAGCATGTAATCCTAGTAATCGTACAATTGCAAGTTAAAACAGTAACGCCAAAAAAAAAAAAAAAGGTTACAATACATCACGCACGGTAGGAGACCCATTGATGTTGTGCACGGTAAACGGCGCCTCAAAACTGCATTTCAGGCAAATTTTAACTAGTGTTTTTTTTTAGGGGAAAATTATTGTGGTTTTGGTTTTTGACAATTAATTATTGTGTTTAAAAAAAAAAAAACTAGTTTAACTAGATTTGCTGAATGCAATTTTGTGTGAATTCTTCACAAATTTGCAGGAATCAACCTGTAAAAGAATTGTGAATAGGAACTCATGGTAGGCCATCCATGATTTATGTGAGGGTTAGAATAAGAAGGTTTGAAGAGAGATTTTGGTGAAAGTGTTCAACTGGATAGTAATGATCAAGTAATGCCTTATATAGCCTTATTGTACAGGTGAAACTACCATCTAAGCAACTTACTTGTGATCCAAGCTATCTAACAGACGAATGAATGCCTTCCTAACATATCCTCCCCTAAACTGACCTGATAACAAGTCTCGAAGAAAGTGGAACCTGACATCAATGTGTATACTCCTTCCATTCATGACTGGATTTTTTTTTTCTTTTACAACTTTAGAGACGAATTGTTGTCACAATGAATGGTGATGCAGTTCCCGTGATTACTTCCAATTTGAACTAAAATCCTTCTTATACCATACTCCATCACACGCATTGCTTGCAGCTGCTATAAACTTCGCTTCAGTACTGAGTAATATTGCATCAATCTAATTTTTCAAGACCAAATAATATTCTATTGGTGGTTAATGGTTATATCAGTAAGATTGGAGATTAGACACTAGACTAACTTCAGAATCTTAATTATGTGTCAAAGTACAAGTTAGTTTAGGCCTTTCTTTTTTCATGTAAAATTTTCCCAAACATTCACCAATCTCTAATTGTAACATGTTAATATAAAACACAAAAAATAAAACGAGTCTTTGTAAATTCATAATAACAGCCAAACAGTATGGTATTATTGCAGTACACAAAAAAATCAATCTCCAACTTTCATATTTTAAGACAAATTATTATTGCTAATTATGGTTATGTTTGATTTTTGGTGAAACCCCATATACTTAGCAGGCACACGCCTTTAACCACTCGGCCAAAGCGACAATGTTATTTATGTTGGTTTAATTCTATATATATTTTACAATTTTATCAAATAGCCTAAACTATATCGTAGGGGGCAACATAGGTACTTATGGTAAAAATAGTGATAATTTAAGTGAAAGAAAAACATAGTGCCTCTCCACCAACTTTCCCATAATTTACACTCATTTATAAGTTTGAGAACTTGATAATATGGGATCATGATGCTGGAGGGATCAAAAGCCCATTTGTATCAATTAGGTTTGTAAGTGTGAAATTTAAATTAAGTTTAGATGGTTGAAAATCAAGGGTTATGCTGTAATTTTATGTAGGAATTCGAATAGAATCTTTAACTTCTGTTATTAAAAGTTGTTTGTGTTTGAAATTTTGGACTAAACGTGTTGACACCCTCTGCACCTTTTGTTTCCAATTTTGGGCTGATTATATGCACATCTGGTTTGTCCCACATCGGACGTTTGAGAAGTTTGAGAGATAAACTGCCATTATAAATAAATGCCTACAACTCTTTGTCATGAAATTGTACATATAATTTACCTCATTCTGGTGTAAGGAAAGACTATTGGCATCGTTTTATCCTTTTGTCTCTTTCAAAAGTTGGTCAATGTATTGCGCTCTTTTTGAAGAATGAAAGGATAAAACAATGTCTATTAGTCTTTTTTAAATGTAAGTTTAAATAATTGAAAACAATTTATTCGTAGGAAAAGACTTCAAATATTTCGCTTAAATGCATTGTTGGATTTTTTTTAAATAAATAAATGAGTTTTGGTCTTTATTCTTTGTTCCTATATTAGATGAGAAAAGATTAGAAATGACAATATTAGAAAAAGTTAAGGGAACTCCCATAGTAAAAAAGATGATGAAAAATGGACTTGGGTAGTTGGGTAGTTTATGCATGTAGAGAAAATATCTTTAGAGTTTTTGACAGGAGAGTAGATCAAATGAAGGATAGTTAGATCATTTAAGTTGTTTTTTATTATTGGAATCAAAATTGCATCTGTACCAATACCAATAAATAAAGGGGATTAAGACTGGATTTTTTCATTCCAATCTTGCCGCTTTATATAAACTATTTTATCATTTTTCTTAAATTATCAATTAAGAAATAATTAAATCTCACTAAAATAGAAACAATTCACAACAATTAAGGTCAATTCATGTTTTTAATGTGGTAAGTTCATCTCAATACTTCGTAGTTTTTAAAATAAAAAAAATACGTGAATATTTTTTTAAAATAGAACAATTGAATGGAGTCCAAATAATAAACTAGTTTAAAAAAAACTAACCACTTGAGATTTATCCAACAACTGGATTATACAAGATTCACTAATTATGGTAAGTTTCCTCTCATTTCTATAAAGTGGGTCAATTTATTTTTTGAAAGCGATATGTGCTTCCCAATAATGTGTAGGTTATTGACAACAAATACAAATAATATAGTATCAAGTTTGCTTAATGATATGGACAAAGAACACCATTGTTTGCAGTAACTTGTAACACAAGCTATCACTTCCTAGGTAGTTTTTAGTTGTGAAACTATTGTAACTACTTCCCTTAATCTTAGGAAAGTTAGTTATGATCTTGTAAGGTAGTTTACATGTTATCTTAGCATGATCTATCACTACCATAGTATAAATTCTTGTAAGCTACTTCATTGCTAAATAATAAGAGATTACAATTCAATCTATGCTATGGTTTCTCTCATTTTCACTTTTTTCCCTTGTTTTCGTTCAACCTTTGATTCACTCAACATGGTATCATGAGTCTTTCGATCCGAGAGTGTTTCTTCCGCAACTATTCTTCCATGGCTCCTTGCAATGCCCTGTTTTGTTCACCCTAGCAATGGACCTTCATTTGTTCTAGTTTCTCTAGTTCTCAACGGTTCCGCCTATCATTCTTAGGCTTGATCCATGTGCAGAGCACTTGGCGTTGGCAGGAAGATGAACTTGTTGATGGAACAATCATTCAAGTCATTGAATCTTTCCATCCTACCGTTTTGAGCTAGGAACACTTTGTGGTTCCTATTTTTAAATTCAGCCATGGAAGCTATTGAGACATCAGTGTGATTGCTAGCAAGTGGACTTCCTTACACATTAAGTCACTGTGATATACTTTGGTCATACAATTGATAGTGAGTTCAGTGAATTGAATTGTGTACAATCACATGAAATCTATGTAAAAGGAAAACTTTGTATTGCCACAATAGCTTGTAGTGTTTTTAGGGGTAGTAGAAGTAATAAATGTTAACTTCAATCACTATGCACATATGCTTTGTCAAACATATGTTGAACAATTGATATTCCCACATCGGAAGCTTTTGAAGCGTATAGAGGTAAACTATATTATAAAATAAGCACCACAACTATTGTTGGTTAGAAACTGGAGCACTGCGATAATCTCTGCACCTTAGTATTTTTTAGTTGTTTTTTGACGATAGTCAAAAATAATTCATGTTTGCTTTCAAAATCTGTAAATGTAATTTAAATTAATTAATTAGTAATAATTAATAATTAATTATGTTTGTGGATTTTGGAATAAAACATAAATAAAACCAGTTTATATGTTTGTGGTTCCTATTTTTTTTTTTTTTTTTTGCTTTCGTGTGTATTAAGTGTCTCTTGATATGTTGGTTTCAAATATAAATAAAGGAAGGTTTCTTGTATGAGGATTTTTTTTTTTTTTGAGCAATTCTTGTATGAGGATAGTATCAATAGAAATATTTCTTCCTTTTTCAAGTTCCCGGTTTTTAGTTAATTATTAGAAAAAATTTTCAAGTACCTTCTCAGTTAGATTTTAGCAACTCTATTGTTATAATTTGTGTTTTAACTGGGGTTTCGATATTAGAAAAAAGCTATGTTGACCAAAGATTTGTTGTCAAGATTTTTCTCTCATGAATCCAGTGAGAATAACATTTTTTCAAATGAGAAAGTTTTTTCTCTGCCTCCAATGAGAACTCAGTTTGGATTGAAAAAGTTTTGAATTGCAGTTCCTTCAGCTAGGAATTCAGGATTTGACAGAATTTGAACCTTTTCTCTATAGCTTCAGCAATTTTGACAAGAATAGTTGATTTCTCTATAACAATTTTGTCGAATTTTAAGATATTGGCAATATATCATCCGAGCAGCGCTTTTTCAAAACGTCAAATCTGCAGTGTTTCCATCTCCAAGACCGCAAGTTATAGTCGACGTGTTGGGGGATACAAACACTATGTCGGATTCAAACATGTTTTTCAACATCAGTGCCGAAGAAAAGGTTCTTGCCGCTACGTTGTTTTACTACATCATCAAAACCGGACTCATAGATAGGAAGATGATTGTTGTTCCACGATGCAATGCACGATTTCGAGATATCAACGACTTCTACTTCAATGAGTAGACATTTTAATGCAATGGCTGTACCAATTCAATGCTCTATAAAAAACAAATTTTTGAGATTCATTCTAATAAAATAAAATAATAATAATGTATATGCAGTGCTCTGTGAAACATATATAGAGTGATAGCTTGTCCCTTAGGGAAAGTACAAAATATCAAATAAAATTGTGAAAGAAAAAGAAAATATGAATAAAATTGAATCAAACTTGAAGCCTCAATTTTTTTACTTAAGAAAATGAAGTAATGTTTTAGGCCACATCCGACATATCTCTAAGACATGAACGTCGGCCATTATCCAAGCCGCGCTCTCCCAATAAGTCAATCTGCAGCTTTATCAGCTCCAAGGCTACGAGTTTTCGTCACTGTGTTGACAGATACAATACAAACACAATCCCAGCTTCATAGACATGATTTTCACCATCAGTGCTAAAGAAAAGGTTCTTGCCAAGACATCGCTGTACTACATCATCAAGACCAGGCTCAAATATTTGATGTTGATCGTTGTTTCACGCTGCTACTTCAATGGATGGACATTTAATGCAATGACAGCCATGGTTGGACCTCCCACATATCTAGCACCAATACAGAAAATCTTCACCATTATGCAGCAAAAGCTAATCTGGACGTTTTAAATAACAGTCACAGTGAAGTTTTGATCCTTAAAATTGTCGAGAATCATGATCAAATGCAGCCGATGCTGTCATCTTCGCGACTGCATTGTAATTTTATGATCAAAATAGTGACTTCATTGATGCTAGTTTAATTAAAATAATGGAAAATAAATAAGTGGCTCATAATTAAAATAATGGAAAATAAATAAGTGGCTCGTATTGAATTGATATCAATCATTGTCTTGTGGAGTAAATATTTATTATTATATTTCCATTGCTAGACTTGTGGATTCAAGAGATGCCATGGAGCTGCAACTATAGCAATCAGATTATGAACTCGTGATAAGAAAAATCGAAGCTTTGTAGCCTCCACCTGTCACGGCTATGCCACAAGCAACACCACCATTGTACTATCCGACACTTCTTTCGTCGCAACCCCCATCAGCAGCTGCTTCTGTTCCTGCACCACCTTCAAAAGCAACACCTGCCTTACCCCCCAAGAAAATGCATCAACTCAACCGCCCCTGAAATGTCCAGTGGCTGGGACCTTTTACAGGAGCCCAGGACTTGGTGAACCTCCATTTGTCAAGGTATGTGAACATACATAGTGAGGTGTCAATAATCCGCGCTTGCGAAAAAATACTTGGCTAAATATATTCATCCACAAATCCCTTTGTATTTGATCCTTTGTACCCTGGGTTTCAGTATACTCAAACGCGCTTTATTACCGAGTAGCCATTTACACACATCAATAGCCAGCATCTCCCTTGTATCACCAGTATCTTTCTTGAATGCAAATCCTAAAGCAAATCCTATATCTTTTTGGAAGCAAGAACAACCGAAACCAATGCTTGCATTCAAGAACTTAGTCTGATTCATGTGTCGGTGCTTACATTTCATTGATATATAGATGAAGTTCTTTAAGCTAAGAAAAGTATTGGCAGCCAACTTAGAAAATTTTGCTGACCAAAGATTTATTGTCAAGATTTTTCCATCAGGAATCCAACTTCACCTTCCGTGATTTCCCTGACTCCAATGAGAACTCAATCTGGATTGAAAAGGTCTTGAATCGCAGTTCCATCAGCAAGGAACAGTTCATCCGAGCCGCGCTCTCCCAATAAGTCAAATTTGCGGTGTTTCAAAAAATAATTCATTCTATGAGCATTTACTTTACGTTTAAAAAATAAAGTGATACGCACACACATAGAGAAGGGTAACAAAGGGAAAGATCATATAGAGTGAGATGCTTATTTGTGTACTAAAGAGAAGGGTAACTTGTCCCACATCGGAAGTTTGAGAAACATAGAGAGATACCTACCATTATAAAT
The DNA here is from genome assembly GCF_051527215.1 of Medicago sativa. Classification (NCBI taxonomy): domain Eukaryota; kingdom Viridiplantae; phylum Streptophyta; class Magnoliopsida; order Fabales; family Fabaceae; genus Medicago; species Medicago sativa. Next base: position 9,918,023 of record NC_140754.1, read on the forward strand.
AAAGCTTACAACACGGATTGGATAAATTCCGATACATTGAAAGTTTACATGCTATTTGGTTGTGTAAAGTCATCACTTTTAAAAAGTCGATTCATTTTTTTCCTTTTGAAGTGATGGTTTTTGCTTCCAAATATCGGTGGCATTTAGGGTGGGTGAAGCAAAGAGTTTCCCACTATGGAAAAGTTACTTTTTGACCACTAGATCAAATAGAGAGCACAGTTTTATCATGGACCCTCGATATCATATCTAACCACGCATCTTCTACAAACTCATTTCCCTACTCTCCCACCAGGTACCTCATCTCAAAAACCATTTTCATAATTAGAAAATCCATTGTCTAGAGATACCCATTTTAGCATGGTTCATACATTGAAAACCATTTTCATAAATAGACATGAAGAAAATCCAAAAGTCACCTCTATGTGCATAGGTGCAAGCGAAAAGCGGCCAGATCTAAAAAACTGTATTGTAAATTTATATTTTTGGTTGATTTGAATTTATTTTTTAATATTCAATCAGGTTGATAATTTATTTGTTAATTTCTTAACTTTGGGTCTTCCTGTAAAACAATGCTGGTTCATGGCTTAAGAACAGTGAATTAAATTTAGATACTCGCACTATAGAACTTAATTCACATTTTGAGAGGATTACTTTTGTTTGCATAATAATGTTGAGCATGATAATTCCAACGAAACAGGGTTTTCACCTTATTGTCCGCGGTGGTGGAGGACCGGAGGTAACAGTGGAGTTGGGGATGGAAAGAGAAGGTCTGGTGACGTGGTGGGGGAAACGGGAAAATTGCTGTAGAAGATGAGTGGTTAAATATAGTGTTGAGAGTCCATGATAAAAATGTGTTCTTTACTTGATCTAAGGGTCAAAATTAACTTTCCCATAGTGGGAAACTCTTTGATTCACCCACCCTAAATGCCACCCCAAATATCATGTAGTTCTTTCTAAAAAAAATGTAATTGAAATCTTGAAATATTTTACCTTTGAGGAGAGATGAATATTCTCCTTGAGAACTTTTTTTTTTTTAAAGACACTATATATATTAACATCGGCAGTAAGCATTCCTCAGTACAAGATGTACCATGGAATCCACCCCAAGAAAAAGAATGTCAATACAAAATAAAACAAAACAAAGGTTAGTCGATACCCAAACACATCATAGGGTCTGACCACCATCTCTGAGAACCGTACACAAAAGAAACGTTACTAGCTTTTAGCCACCAATACGAATGAAACTTTACTTTATGTAGAAGCTGTAAAATAGGTATTTCTATGTTATTGAAAAGCATGTTGTTGCGTTCATTCCATATTAGCCTGACACCAAGCAGCCAAATCATTTGAAGAAAAGACTTACGTTTCTTGGAGTAACCTGTATAATTAATAAATTGAATGAAATGCTCTCTAATAGTGAGAGGATCAAACTCCTGCCACCCCAATCCACGATCTGATATGCTGCCATAAAGAACCAAATTCCTTGCAATGAAAAAACAAATGGGACGCTGAATCCTCGATACCGCAGCCAGACACACACCTAGTAGCATCGACCTGAAGCAGACCGCGCCGTTGCAAGTTGATTTTAGTAGGTAAGATCAAAGAAAGTGAGTTAGATTCTTGAAGGCAAGGTAAACAAAGGTTATAAATGGACAAACTTTCTTTGTGGAAAGATGCTTTTGTGGAGGAAGGCTTCAATAGTCACAAATTTTTCAGGAGAATTTGACAAGGTAAACAAAGGTTATAATATGTATTACATTAAAAATTGTGTAATCAATTCATAAGTTAAAAAAGTGTCCTTTTTAATTTAAACTACCAATTAAAATACATATTATACGTCTAATTTTACGTCTAATTGCTTCTAGAGTTATTCTAACTTGAGGTTAGAATTTTGTCTCTACAATAGATTATAAGTCTCATATTTGTTAATGTAGTATAACTTTTTTCAGGTGCAAACCATTCATTTGCTGGGCAAGTTCATACACGACTTTGCTCTAGCTTTAATTGGACCACCGACTAATGGACAATGGATTGGTCTTCAGATGAGTCGGTCTTTCGGTCAGATAGTCAAATACCGAGTCTTTTCTTAAAAAAACTAAGAAAAACAACTATATTTTAGCAATAATCAATTTTATAGGATCATTTCATTCAAAGTAAATTTTTGTCATCGAATGACCAAACAAAAATTGATTTTGAAAGATTGAATTTTGTAAATTGATTTTAGTCAAACATGAGTTGAATATAAAGTGGTTTATTCTCCATCCATTTATGTCAAAATGAGTTTCCAACAAGCTAAGTCACAAAAATTGCTAATATTATATAAAGTGGTTTATTCTCCATACATTTATTAGTAATAGTAATTGTTAAATCCATTCTCTCTTTATCACAAAGAAAGAACTTCATTTTATTAGTAATACTAATTTTGTTGTTAAAACTTTTGCCTCTTTAGTGAAGGAATTCCTACCGTCTTTTGAATATCGAACACTTTTTTTGCTTCAACCACAAATGATAAGACTGCATCAACTAGAATTTTAGAATCACATTCAAATGTTACATTGTGCAAATCCAAGCTAAGGACCCAATTCATAGCATTCAAATAATATCACACTCTGCTCACCTTCATGAACATATTAGTGGCTACAAAGTTTAGAATCTTAATTATGTGTCAAAGTACACGTTAGTGTAGGCCCTTCTTTTTTCATGTAGAAATTCCTCAAACAGTCACCAATCTCTGATTGTAATATGTTAATAAAATATATAAACAAAATAAGAGAATAAAGAGTCTCTCTTCTAAAAAAGTGTAGGCCCTTCCTTTTTTCATGTAGAAATTCTTCAAACAGTCACAAACCGAAAATCTTAACTTTAAATTCCAAACTCTCACACACATATTTACACAAAGACACAATCAACTAAATTTGAAGTCTCAATCTTTCCCCTCTAAAATATCATCTCATCTCTTCTCTGCTACAAATGTACAGAACAACACTCAAATTAAGAGTGAGAGTGAAATTACTTAGAGGAGGCAATGAAGATTGAAGAGGAAGCAATGTAGATTGAACAATGAAGCTGAAAAGAAGAAACATATATGAAGTTCTTGCGTAATTAACGATGTTTCGTGACTTCTGATTGTTTAGCAGTATAAAAAGTTTACTTTGACGGTGTATCAAAATTAAACTTGTTATTTCATTTCAAAAAAAAAAAAATTAAACTTGTTATTTATTATTATATTTCCATGGCTAGACTTGTGGATTCAAGAGATATTGCGAAGCTTCAACTAAAGCAATCTGATTATGAACTCGTGATAAGAAGAAAAAGAAGCTTTGCAGCCTGCAATCAGCACCACCATTGTATTATCCAATACTTCCATCTTCGCGACCCCCGCCATCGGCAGCTGCTTGTGGTCCTGCACCACCTTCAAAAGCAACACCTGCCTTACATGCCCAAAAAAGTGCATCATTTCAATCTCAAGTCACAACCTACATATCCAATACCAACACGTGCTTTGTGGAACATATGTAGAAAAATTAGCAGTCCCACATTGGAAGCTTTTGAATCTTGTAGAGGTCAACTATATTATAAATAAACGCACACAACTATTGAGAGGATTGTAACTGGAGCACTCTTTGGAGTGATAATTCTCCATCCTAGTATTATTTGATTGAGTTAATTTTTGACAAGAGTTAAAAATAATTTATGTTTTCCTTGAAGAATTCCCAAATGTAATTTAAATTAATTAATAATTAATGAATTATGTTTGGTGGTTCTTCAATGAAAACATAATTAAAACTAGTTTAATTCTATTTTTGTAGATTAGTTTTTTCCCATTTGTGATTTTTTCATACAATAATTGAAACTTTATTTGGAATAAAAAATAATCAATGGTTGTAGTTTTTTTTTTTTTTGACAAGAAGAAACTTATTGCATTTCATTCATGATAATAGTAGAGATACAAGATGGAATCCTAATATGAATATGGAAACTAGCATGACGCAAAGCCACTCTAGCAAAGCTTTGAGCGACTTCGTTGGCTTGTCTCCGAATGAACCTAACATCAGAGGTTACTAAATCAGAAGCTAACAAACATCTACAATCATTAATTACTGCACTAAAATTAGAGACGCCACATTTACTACCATAAATACTGTCTACCACGGTTTTGGAGTCAAGCTCAAAATCCACAATACCCAGTTGCAGATCGCGAACCCAGTACATTGCTGATAATGAACCCAAAGCCTCACCCAAATTCACATCAAGGAGCGAAGTCATCCATTCAGTCTTGGCTAACACAAATCAATGGTTGTAGTTGAAAAGTAAGAAATTTATTTATTATACTTACATTTATTTTTGAGTTAAATATGTTTTTGGTTGCTATAAATATTCCAACTTATTGTTTTAGTTCCTCTAAAATTTCTTTCAACTTTTAGTCCCCATAAAATTTTCAATTACTACTTTAGTCTCTATTTTTTAGTCAACTTTGTATTTTTAATGAAATTGTGCATAAATGTGTAGATATTGTTAACATATTTCCAAAAAAATTAGAATTTTTTAACAAAACATAAATTAAATATGAATTCTTACCCGCAAAAAATATAAAAATTCTAATATCTTTTAAGTGAGTTTCTTATAATACTATAAATTTTTCTGCAAAATTTTATTAAAAATTATAAATTCTACATGAGTTTGCTTTAAAGAAGGGACCAAAAGTGAAGATGAAAAACTTTTGAAGGACTAAAAGTTGAAGAAAAATATCAGAAGGACTAAAACGAAAAGTTGACCATATTTATAAGGATCAAAAATATCTTTAACACTTAATTTTTCAAGGGTTAATAAGTGTTTGCCTTCGTTGTAATATTCACGAATTTTGATTGGGTTACTCATGTAACAAAAAAAAAACATCATTGTCCCTAGTCTAAGATGAAATTTAATTAAATTAAAAGTTTAAAAGACGAAACAAGAGAATTTACATGTTGAATTTTCTTTTTCTTTGGCTTCAACCCTTCTTCTCTCTTTCTCTCTAAACCACCACATTTAATATCAACATCAACTTGCATTAGAACTTCATCTTCCATTAGAGATTCATCTTCGGTCATCACCCCTTCAATACATAAAAACCCAAAACAGGTAGATGACAAAAGTGACTCTCTGGCACCATGCTTTTGCGGTACAAAATGAATCATTAATGTTATCTTTGGATTGATAGAGTGTTATGGTGTGGTAAATAATTGACCCAAAATGGAATGGAGTGTTAAATAATTAGATTCTATTGTTTGGATTTGTAAAAAATAAATAGAGTGAAATACAGTACAATAAAACTCATTCCATCCTATACCATTCAATCCTTCAATTTTCCATTCAGTCCAATGTTACAAGTTACTTACTCTCAAAGAAAAAGTTACAAGTTATTCACTATAAGCTCAAAAGTCGATCTATCCAAAAGAAGAGTTATTCACTATGAAGCATTCTAGAACATTAGTGCTGAAGTAAAAGGTTCAGCAGTTTTGACAAGAACAGTTGATTTCTCTACAACAATTTTGTTGGACTAGAGACATCGGTGATCATTCGAGCCGCACTCTCCCAATATGTCAAATCTCCGGCTTTGCAAACTCCGAGACCACTAGTTTTCGTCGGTGTGTTGACTGATACAAACACAGTGTCAGCTTCGTAGACATGTTTTTCAACATTAATGCCGAAGAAGAGGTTTTTGACGCGACATGGCTTTACTAAATCATTAAGACTTGGCTGAGAGATAGGAATTTGATCGTTGTTTCAGGCTGCAATGTGCGATTTTGCGATATCAACGACCGCTACATCCATTAATGGAAATTTTAATGCAATGGCTGCCATTGTTGAACCTGCAACATATCCAGCACCAATGCAAAAAATCTTCACCATTTTTTCTTTTCTAACCTATCCAGGTGTTTAAACAGTGGTCACTTTGAAGTTTTAGTCCGGAAAATTGTGGATAAAAATATCTTTTAACAATCATAGTTTGTTTTTTTACTCACACATAATTCGCTAACAAAAAAGAGCTCAATTCATGCTACCGAGTTAATTTAGTCTTAGTTCTCATATTCTGCCTTGTGTATCTATGTATGGAAATCTAGTTCCTTGCAACAGAAAGTAGTATTTATCATGAAATTGAAAAGTAAAATGTCAATTAAATACAAAAAAAAGATAGTCTTTATGAGAAAAAAAAGTAACATGTCATTAAACATAACAACGGATCAATCTTTAAGCCTCAACTTTTGACTTCAAAATAAATGATGTTTTAAGGCATAGTAGGCATAGTAGGCATATCTTTTGAATAAACCATTATACTCACAAATGTAAACCAAGTTCAATATATCTTCTTCGAAGCAAGAACCACCAAAACCGACACTTGGATTGAAGAAAAACAGTAATTAGTATTGTTTTTAGTAATTAGTATAGTTTGTTTTTTTACTCACACATGTGGAAAGAAAAGATGGGTTCAGTTATGTAGAGGTATAAAAGAACTTAATATCTATTTAGTTTTTTTTAAAATAACAATAATTATTGAAAGCAAATTATTTCGGGAAAAAGCACGAAATAATTTATGTGAGGAAAAATCTTAAAACAACTTTTAAGACTTTTTTCTAAAGAAAAAAAATAACTTTATGACTTGAATTCTTTCAAAAAAAAACGTTAAGACTTAAATGAAGTTTTGACCCACCAAAATCTTAAAAAATGTACTATAAGGGGCCAAAGTCTTGGAAAATAGATAGGCTAAAATTCCAAATTTTAAAATAGGAAAATAAGGTTAAAATCCAATAAAATGGTGGTCAAAACTTCATTTTAGGCAAATTTTAACTAGTTACTGTGGTTTTTATTTTTGACAATAATTAATTCATTTTTTTAAAAAAATTAATAACTAGTTTAATATTAACGTTTAAACAAGATTTGCTGATATTCAATTTCGTGTGAATTATTCACAAATTTGAATGAATCAACCCCATAAAAAAATCGAAACTGATGGTAGGTCATCCATGAACTATGTGACTATGTTGACCATTTATTGACCAATCTTAAAAAACTCTTAGTATATCTATTACTTAATAGATATACTAAGAGTATTCCATCTGTTTGTTACAGTTTTAAAAGAAAAATCAGGATCTAACAAAAATTTAATAACAACTTCAAATGAGAAGCTGTTAACAGTAGCTTATCAAAAAATAGCTTTTTTTTTTTTGATATATGGGAGGGAGAGGGAGAGGGAGAGGGAGAGGGAGAGAGAGGGAGAGTCAAAATATTACTAATTTTTTTACTAATTTACTCAAAAAATATTGATAGAGATAAAATTTACTCTAATTTACTCTAATTTTTTTCTCCATGTTTTTATGTAAAATTTATTAGAAAAAAAAATTGCTCTCCCCTCTCTTAGAGAAGATTAAATTACATTTATCACTACTTTTATGTTAAAACCTACACTTTACTCCTTAAAATTGTATTGTAAGCCCTTACAAAAATATCATGTGTCTCGCATTTATGCAATTAGGGATTAAAATTTGAAGGTTTAGATTGATTGTTTATGCACCATTATATCTTGATCCAACAAAACGTCGACAACATGAATGTGTGAGATTCTGCAATCTAAATCTAACATTCACGCAAGAAACAAAACAATTAGAGATTGTTGCTTGGGTTAGGGGTGTATAAATGATGGGTTAGGTCGGGTTGTAAGCTATCCAAATCCGATCCTCACATTAGATCGAGCTAATTTTTAGACTCAGACCCATCCATAAACCCGACAAACCCGATGAAATTCGAGTCCAACAAGAACGGGACTAGAGCGGGTTTGTCTCAAAACTAGTCACCAACAACATAATCAAAAGTTTCACAATCTTACAAACTAATCAAAAGTAGTAGCAACATTGTGTTACAAAGTAGTTAACAATTTGTATTATAAATGACCAAAATAGACGAAGCATAACTCAAAAACAACGGTTTACGACAGTGTGAGGCTGAGTTAGATAAGCGACGACATTAGACTGAGTCAGAGAAAGCAACAAGCGGTGGCGTGTGAAGTGAACCATGAGTTGAGGCTCGAAATAGAAAGTGATTATTGTTGAAATGAAAGAATCGCGTGTAAGAAACCGAGTCTATGAGAATATGTAAAATAATATTAAAGAATTTAAGAGGTTTTTTTTCTTATATATAAAATTTAATCTTCTTTGCCCAACAAATATCAATGAATAGATATTGATTAAATCATTAATCACAAATCAAACATAAACTAAACACTTTAATTTGTTTGTTATAGGTATGAGGTTTTTTGAATTCCAATTTTTTTTTCGGTGGAAGAAATGAGTCAAGTATGAGATTCTTCAGCTGGACAAAAGATTTCAATCCCAACAACCAAATGCTCAGTTTTGGGTTAGACTCCTCAATCGCCCTCAAGAGTATTTGGAGATCAAAAACCTTGCTTGAGATAGCTTCTAGCATAGGAATTACCCCTTGGCTATTGATGAAAATAATAAGATCAGAAGGTTTAGCCATTATGCTTGAATCTTGATGGATATAGATCTCTCTCAAAAGATGTATAATTATGTAGTTGAGAGAACGGGGGTATGATTTCAATGTTGAAATTGTTTTTGAAAAACATTCCCAATTTTGCAACAATTGCAAGTTAATTGGGATCTAATTATTTGGTTGATCCTAAGGAAAATAAGCATAAGCATAACACAGGTTCACAAGGGCAAATCTGCCATTAAATTGACCAAGAATGCTAATGCAGACATAAGTAAGAGTCCTCTGAGGCAACTAATATTGATAGACATGTGTTTTGTCAAACAGATGTAGAAATATTAATAGTCCCACATCGGAAACTTTTGAAGCTTATAGAGGAAAAACTATATTATAAATAAAGCGCGCACAACAATTGATTTAAGAACCAGTCCGGAGCACTCTTTGGAGTGATAATCTCCAGCTTAGTATTATTTTAGTTAGTTTTTGACTATAGTCAAAATAATTTGTGTTTTTTTTCAATACCTTCAAATGTAATTCATTTATATTTATACTTAAATTTAAATTACATTTGTAGGTTTTGATCAAAAATATAAATTAAATGAGTAAAAATCTTTTTCATTTGTTTAAAACAAATGAATGATGTATAGTGAGTCCTACCATATAAGTGTGTCCAACATTATTAATTATTAATGTTCTTCTTTGTGTCTTGATTATCTGTCTTGATCTCTCCAAGTTGAAGAAATGGAAAAGACAATAAATAGAGAGAATCTTGACTCAAATTAAACCAATTAAATTCTATCATTTTTAGATTAGTTATGATTTTTTTATACATTAATAGGCACTATTCAAAAGGGAAAGTGAAGGATGATTGGAAACATAGTGAATTTACAATTAAGTAAAAGACGACCGTAACTTGTATCAAAAGAGTCATGTTAACGACTCCACAAATAATACTTTATCTTCAAAACAATAATTATAGCATTCCATAATCCAACGCTCATCACCTTCATGAACAGCAAATTCTGGAAGCATCCAACATGATACAACAAATTCCGAAGCATTCCATAGATTGATGAAAACTCGTGTCAACATTGTATTTCAACGACCCTTGATCAGACCTCTACCAAGTGCAAATGTGTCACAACGGTTTTGGGAAGATTTCAACTCCTCTCTTTTTCACAGAACGTTAGCACATATTTGTTGCACATTGAGTTGACATTAAAACTTGATGGAGTACTTAGTAATATCCTATCATTCTTTTCTCATTCTTGGAAATCAATGGTAATTAAAAAACTTGTTGGAGTAATATTGTGTCAATAAGATTGGAGATTAGACCCTAGACACATGTGAATATAAACAAAGTTGGTGTAGGCCTTTCTTTTTTCATGTGTAGAAATTTCTCAAACAATCACCAATCTCTGATTGTAACATGTTAATTGGGCATGGAATTCAACAATGAAAGAAACAAGGATCTAATTATGTGGTTGATCCTAAGGAAAATAAGCATAACAATATGGTTAATAAGGAGAATTTGAGGCATAATAATGGTGTCAGTTTGGAAGTTACTGCTAATGCAAATGAGAACATAGCAGATAAGAACAATACCCAAGGCAAGTAATATTGATAGAGATAAAAACTCATTAAAGTTTTTTGAGTTTTCATTTCTAAATCTGAATTACAATGATCTTCATCATTGTTGTCATTTCAGAAAGGACGGTATGAATTTGAACGAGAGGCTCGTGATACCATGTTAGAAAGCACAAGATCATGGAGATGAATATTCATCTTATATGTAAAATAAGTTTGAGAACTTGATAAAGATAAAAACTCATATAGAAATTTAAGAAACGTTCACCAATATGTTACAGTAACATGTTAATTAAATAACAAAACATTAGTGAAAGAGTCTCTAATTTACACTTATTTATATCAACTACTATAGGAAAGAAAAAAAGTATTAATAAATTTGAATCAAACTTGAAGCCTCAAATTTTGACTTAAGAAAATGAAGTAATGTTTTAGGCTACAGAAAGAAAATCACAGTCCACTTGAAGTAATGTTTTTTAGATATAGAAATGATCTCTATATAGGATAGTACTATAGAGATCCAATCTCCTTTCTGTAAACTATAAACTATTTGTCATTGGAGAAAATATGGGATGATGATGCTGGAGGGATCAAATAAGGCCCATTTGTATCAATTAGGTTTGTAAGTGTGAAATTTAAATTAAGTTTAGATGGTTGAAAATCAAGGGTTATGCTGTAATTTTATAAAGGAATTGGAATAGAATCTTAACTTTTGTTATTAAGAGTTTTTTGTGTTTGAAATTTTGGACTAAACGTATTGACAACTCTGCACCTTTTGTTTCCAATAAGGCTGTCCCACATCGGACGTTTGAGAAGTTTGATAGATAAACTACCATTATAAATAAAGCTTACAACTCATTGTCACTTCATCAATAAGTGGGACTATATGCCTTATTCTGTTGTAAATAAAAAGGACTATATGCATTGTTTCTATGGTCATTTCATCAATAAGTGGATCAATTTGTTCTGCTTTTTTTTTTTTTTGATGAAATGATGGTGAGACAATATTTATTAGTCTTTTTCATATGTAAGTTTAAAAAATTGAAAATAATTTATTCTTTGGAAAAAATTTCAAATATATTTTGCTTAAATGCATTTATGGATTTTTTTTTTTTTTTAAATCATCAAGTTTAATTTGATTTGGTTGGGTGGTAAACAACCAAAACGAGAATAAAATGAGTATAGTTGTGATTATCAGTGGCGGATCTCTATTGAGACCCCTAGGTGCCACTGCACCCCCCTAACTTGTCTATAAATATCATATTATTAATAATAGATCACAGTTTAATGGCTGTTGTTGTGGTCAAACACCCCCTCATCCATCTCCTGGCCGTGAGTTCGATTCTCTCTCACACCCTGTTTTTTTATACCTTCATTTGTACCCTGTTTTTTTATATTTTCATTTGTATTTTCACACCCTGTTTTTTTATATTTTCATTTGTACCCTGTTTTTTTATGTTTTCATTTGTATTTTTAAAGTTTTATATTCAAAAAACAGTCCTGGTGGGAGTTGAACCAGTGCCCTCCATGCAACATTCAAGCAAACAAACCACCACAACAATCCATAATCCTGGCAATCCTGGCAATTTTTTGAAACTCTTTAATATATATTCTATCAATATTTGGCACCCCAACAAAATATCTCAAGATCCGCCACCGGTGGTTATGATGTTGTTTTTCGATGTGTGGTAAAATTAGAAATGACAATATTAGAAAAACTTAATGGAACACCTATAGTAAAAAAGATGAAAAATGAGTTTGGGTGGTTTATGCATGTAGAGAAAAGATCTTTAGAGTCTTTGGCAAGGAGAGTAGATCAAATGAAAGATAGTCAGATCAGTTAGGTTGTTTTTTATTATTGGAATCAAAATTGCATCCATACCAATACCAATAAATAAAGGGGATACACTATTTAGGACTAGATTATTTTCATTCCAATCTCGTCCCTTCATATAAACTATTTTATCATTTTATTAAATTATCAATGAAGTAATAATTAAATCTCATTAAAATAAAAACAGTCCACACAATAGGAACAAGATTTGACACTATAAAAAAAATCTTATTTTGATCTTATAGAAAACAAACTATTGTATTTTGGTGTAACATTTTTCTTCCAACTTTACCTTTAATTATTTTCTTATCAATTAACCTTTCTTTGCCAATAAAAGCAGAAAGACGTAGTGTCCCCGTGCCCCTCTTGACGTTAGTTTAAAATAATATGTTAATAAACATATTTGGTTTTTTCAGAGAAATAAAAAAAACTAGTTTAATATTAACCTCAAAAGTTAATAATAGGCATTGTGGTGTGTAAAAAGACTACCAGGCATTGTGGTGAGCTTTGATCTCTTCAGAAAGTGGGTTAATGTGTGTAGCCTTTTTTAAAGGAAAATTAAGTTTTAGAAAAGTCTTACAATATTTTAATTTAAAGTTTTATCCTAATTCCTATTCCAGTACAAGCTTTTATATGGTCATTATAAATTCAATGTTAACTTTTTATATAGAAAGAATTTTAGTGTACTTTAACATGAACATCAAATCAGAAAATGAAAATCCAAATGCTACTATGTTCTTCTATATGGAAGAATCATTGAAAGGAAAGGAAAATTCACCTTAAACAAATGAGATATGTTTTACCTTGCACATTCAATGTTATTAAAATAAGTGATTTTCACATCTATTTGTCTTTTATTTTGTGATTTCGTCGTCTTAATGCGACATTGGTTTGTTCGTCGTCTTTGTGCGGTGTTGTTTGTCTTTCTTGTTTCGTTCAGGTATTTGTTCAGTCCAGATTGTCATATCAGCTTCGATCCAGTGCATATTCAATCAATGACTTTGGTGTTGTCCACGTTGCAGATCCGGAGACATGGGTATTCTAGAGACTTGAATATAGTCATATGTATAGGCTTTTGTACTTTGTCGTTTTATGCTATTGATGATGTGAGTTTATTCGCAGATTAATCCTTTTTGTTTCAACGAATTTGCATTGTATCAATGTACTCTATTAATTTGAATGAATGAGTATCATGTATTGTGACTTACGTGTCCTGTTAAAAAGTTACTCAGACCTTTTCAAGGGGGGACACAAGTCATAGTCTGAGTGGTTTTTTCTTTAAATAGTTGAAAAGTTTTTTTTTTTAGTTATTTCAAAGAAAATTTAAAATTAGTTTAATAATTTTTTTTTTTAAGAGACATAGTGTCATAATAAGGATCAAGTATGTTACTTTGACTTATTTGTCTCCTGTTAAAAGAGCTAGAGGTATTTATTTAATTTCCTATGACTATGTGTTCAATATTCATTAATCAATCTTAACAAAGTAGTGGATTCAACACTTAATTTGGAACAAAACTACCTATTTATACAGCCAGGGATCACACAAGATTTAATAAAATTTCAAAGGGCTTCAAAACAGTACACAGAAACAGCATCGAATCTAAGATATAAAAATGGACAACTTAGTATACAAGAAACATAAAATAAGTGAAGATCTACAAACTTTCACACAAATCAGAATCAAATCCACTAACTACCAAGAACTAACTACACTCCATAACATATAAAAGTACCATTCCATTATTCAAACACACAATGAATGATTCAACTCTTAACATGACACTATAGTGATGCTCTTACATCTTTTTTATTTCATTTTAAATTCTAAACAGTAAAAAGATATTTTAGTTAGAATAATAGGGATAAAATCGAGATAAAAAATGATGCAGTATAATTAAGCTCAAATGCAACTTGAACTACCATATGAAAAAATGGTATAAGCTAGTGAAGAAATAATATATGTTGGTGAGGAAATGAACATCACCAAACAAGTCATTTATACGTTTATATGTTAGAAGTTATTTGGATGACATCGTAAAGGATCTTTTTCAGCTTAACTAGAGATTATGAGTTCCAATCCACCCCTAAAAATGCAATACTGTTAAATCTCTTGAAAGAGAGTTTTATCATCCATTATGATGCTATTCGGTTTGAAGGATTTTGCATGCAGATGATACGTGGTTCATACATAAAAAAAAGTTCTAAGCTATTTACGGCCAAACAAAAAGTTATAGTTATTTCTTAAAAAAAAAAATAAATAAATAATACAGTTACTCACTATAAGCACAAAAGTTGATATTGCCAAAGAGTCTTGATGTGTAAATTGTCATATTTGACCAAGACCCTCTTTTTTTTTCTGTCCTTTTTAGGTCGAGGTTTCTTTGAATTTCAATATGCGATTGAAATGACCAAGAAAGCTAATTCAGACATAAATAAGAGTTCTCTGAGGCAACTAATATTGATAGAGATAAAAACTCAATAATGCTGACCAACGAAAACATTAGCAGCTTCAGCAGTTTTGACAGGAAGAGTTGATTTCTCTAATCTCTACCACAATATTGTCGGACTTGGAAATATCGGCCATTATCCAAGCTGCGCTCTCCAAATAAGTCAATCTGCAGCTTTATCAGCTCCAAGGCCACGAGTTTTCATCACTGTGTTGACAGGCACAAACATGATGCCAGCTTCATTGACATGATTTTCACCATCAGTGCTAAAGAAAAGGTTCTTTCCGCGACATTGATGTACTACATCATCAAGACCGGACTCAAAGATTGAATGTTGATCGTTGTTCCACGCTGCTACTTCAATGGATGAACATTTAATGCAATGACTGCCATTGTTGGGCCTCCCACACCTAGCGCCAATACAGCAAATCTTCGCCATTCTTCTTCAAAATAAAGTAAATCTTCACCATTATGCAGCAAAAGCTAATTTGGTCGTTTTAAATAACAGTCACAGTGAAGTTTTGATCCTTAAAATAGCTGCCATCATCGCGACTGCATTGTAGTTTTATGATCAAAATAGTGACTTGGTTGATGTTAGTTTAATTAAAATAAGGAAAATAAACATGTTGCTTGTATTGAATTGATATCAATCATTGTCTTAGCGTCATCGAAAAATCCCTTGTGTCACCGATATCTGTTTAATTCTTTGCTTTGGAGTAAACATCATTCTTTGATATTTACTTACTCCTCCTAAGCAACCATGTTAAAAAAAAAAAAAATTAAACTTCATTCTATCTGCATACTTCTAAAGCAAAATGAAAATCCTAAAGCACCTTTGTCTTCCTTGTATTTACTTACGTTATAATTAAAAAAATTAAAAACTGATATGCACATGTGCTTTGTGAAACATATATAAGGCAATAGCTTGTCCCACATCGAAAGTTTGAGAAGCTTACAGAGTAAACTATCATTATAAATAAAACGGACAACACAATTTCGAAGCATAGAAAATGTAATACATTTTCATTCGTGTTTGAAAAGACTGTATGTTATTTAAAAGTCTTCATCTAGCTTTTAAAATGTTGTCAGTTCATTTTTGAAAGCGATAGGGGCTTTTAAATATTGTATAGTTCTTTTCTATTATGTAATTTAAAGCTTTATTTTTTATAATCTTTAAAAATTGAAATTAATTATTTTGGTTTATTAAAAAAAGAAAAATTAGATTCATGTGAGCTTAACTCAGTTGGTAGGGATATTGAATATTATATGCACGAGCATAGGTTCGAACCCCAGACACTTCACTTCTCCACAATTAAATTGTGTGAGCTCAAGCCACTGGGCTACTTGACCAAAAAAAAAAAATTAGCGTCTCCTACTTGACCAAAAAAAAAAATTAGTGTCTCCGTGAGTATAGCTCGGTTGGCATGAACATGCATTGTTATATGCAGGGGTTGGGGTTCGAACCTCAGACACCCTACTTATTCACCTTGAAAAATGTGAATTATAGCCACTATCGTACTTGACAATTAAAAAAAAAAAACTAGTTATGTATTATCTTTAAGCTAATTTTGCTAGTATCCAATGACATCTGGTTTAAATTTGCATGAATTTACAGGCAAAAGTCTCTTAGTCAATCGGTTATTGGTAATTATGTGACAATGAGTAGACCATTTATTGATTAATTAATCTTAACAAAGTTTACTTAATCAATGTCGCTACAATCTCAACCTGATCAACGGTATATCAAAGTATCACATTAGATATACAGTCCATGTGAAGATTTTTTACACAGTCAATCAATTATAATGTCGGATCATTGCAAATATTTGACTTTATATATAACTATCTTAAAAATCACATATATGATTGGTTGAGACTTGCGATTGTTTGACAGTAGTAAAAAGTTTACTCTGACAGTATAACTATCTTAAAATGATTAGACTTGTGGATTCAAGAGATGGTCTGGAACTGCAACTAAAGCATTCAGATTATGAACTCATGATAAGAAAAAAGAAGCTTTGCAGCCTCCACCAGCCACGGCTATGCCACAAGTCGCAACTTCAAAAGCAACACCTGCCTTACCTGCCCCCAAGAAAAGTGCATCATCTCAACCGCAACTGTCCGATGGCAGGAACCTTTTATAGGAGCCCAGGACCTGGTGAACCTCCATTTGTCAAGGTATGTGAACATACATATTTCGAATAGAACTGTGAGGGGTCCATACTCAGATTGTGAAGAAAAAAAATATTGGTAATTGATTCATCAACAAATCCCTGTGTATTTGATCCTTAGTAATTTGTGAATCGAATATACTCAAACGCACTTTATCAAAGAGTTTCCCTGACTCCGGTGAGAACTCGGTCTGGATTGAGAAGGTCTTGAATTGCAGTTCCATCAGCAAGGAATTCAGGATTTGACATAATTTGAACCTTTTCTGTATAGCTTCAGTAGTATTGACAAGAAAAGTTGATTTATATACAACAATTTTGTGGATTTTGAGACATCAGCGATCATCTGAGTCGCGTTCTCCAAGAGCGCAAGTTATCGTCTGCGTGTTGACGAATACATACACTATGTCAGTTTCATAGTGATGTTTTTCAAAATCAGTGCTGAAGTTTTATACAACAGTGAAGTTTTGATCCTTAATATTGTCAAGAATTGTGATCAAATGTAGCCTATGCCGCCTAAATCGTGACAGCATTGTAGTTTCAACAACAAAAACCATTGTATCACAGCTTAGATCGCAGTCACGGGCCTTTATTTAAAACCCTTCAATAGTTTGCTCATCTTCTTCTAGAATCACAAAACAATTACAAAAAAAAAAAAAAAAAAATCTAGATATATAATTTGCTTAAAAAGGGTTAGTCTGATACTCACAAAAATTGTTAGTCATGTATTATAATTATTAGTTTTAATACAAACATAAATTAGTATGCACATGTGCTTTGTGAAACATACATAGAGTGATAGGTTGTCCCACATCGAACATTTGAGAAGCTTAGAGAGATAAACTACCATTATAAGTAAAGCGGACAACACATTTTCAATGTATAGATGCATGCTATCAAATTGTATCTCATGGGTGCTTTTAAAATGTTGGTCCAATCATTTTTTTTTTGTCAAATAACCTAGTGGCTAGAGCTCACATTATTTAATTGTGGAGAAGTGGGGTGTCTGGGGTTTAAACCTTGGCTCCTGCATATAATATGCAATATCCCTACCAAGCTCACGGAGATTTGGTCCAATCATTTTAATAGAGTGACAATGGGTGTATCTTGATGCTATGCAAGTCTTTTCTTTTTTATGGTAGCGGAGGGGTTTAGTGGTTTGATGAGAAGTGCGGTCAGACGGAATTTGTTTGAGGGTTTCCGGTTTAGGGAGGACGGTTTGGTGGTTTCTCATCTACAATATGCTGATGACACCATTTGCATAGGGAAGGCGACCGTTAATAATGTCTGGACCATGAAGGCGGTAGTGAAAGGGTTTGAAGAGGCATCCGGGCTCAAGGTTAATTTTGCGAAGAGTAGCTTAATTGGGCTGAATGTCCATAGAGATTTTATGGAGATGGCTTGTGAGTTTTTGGGTTGTGCGGAAAGCAACCTCCCCTTCAAATATTTGGGTCTTCCTATTGGGGCGAATATAAGGAGTTTTGTGACTTGGGAGCCGCTTTTGGAACATGTGACTAGTAGACTTAACTCTTGGGCCAATAAGTTTTGGAGTTTTGGAGGTAGAATTGTCCTTCTCAATTCGGTGTTGAATGTTATTCCTATTTTTTATCTTTCGTTTCTGAGAATGCCGGTGAAGGTGTGGAGGAGGCTGGTTAGAATCCAAAGGGAGTTCCTCTGGGGAGGTGTTGGTGGTGGAAAGAAAATAAGTTGGGTTAAATGGAGTAAGGTTTGTCAACCTAAAGAGAAAGGGGGTTAGGAATTAGGGATATAAGACTTGTAAACTTAAGTCTCTTGGCCAAGTGGAGGAGGAGAATTTTACAAGGGGATGGGGCGCTATGGATTGAAATGTTAAAAGAAAAGTATGGAGGGGCGATTGGGGACATTTTGGATCCCGAAGTTAATCATTGGCCCCGGTATACTTCCAAATGGTGGAAAGATATCGTAACTTTAGATCATGGAGGGGGTGAAAGGTGGTTTAATGAGGAGGTCTCTCGGAGGGTGCACAGTGGGCAGAATACGTCTTTTGGGAATATTAAATGGAGGGGGGAGATGAGCTTTAAAATGAAATATCCAAGACTTTTTTCAATTTCAAACCAAAGAGACGCTAAGGTGGCGGAGGTATTGACTACTAATGATCAAGGTGACAATTGGAACTTTAGTTGGAGGAGGAGGAGGTTATTTGTTTGGGAGGAGGAACTTGTTAACAATTTGATTATTGATCTTCATGGTTTTGAAAGATCCCAAGGGGAGGATGTGTGGGTTTGGAGTTTGGAGGATAGTGGGAGGTACTCGGTGAAATCTATGTTTAATAAGTTGGAGGAGGTTTCTATGGAGGCGGATGTGTGGGGAGAGGAGGAGTGTCGGGTTTTCAGTCAGATTTGGAAGAGTCCAGCACCAACAAAAGTGGTGGCTCTTTCTTGGAAGGCTTTACTTAACCGTGTGCCTACAATGGAAAATTTAGCACGTAGAAATGCTTTACCTTTGAATGTGAACTTTAACTGTGTTTATTGCGGTTTGGTGGAGGAGACAACGAACCATTTGTTCCTCCATTGTCCGGTGGTATGGAGGGTGTGGAAAAGGCTGGAATTGTGGCTTGAGGTGAATGTCATAACTCCGTCAAACCTTTTTTCACATTGGAGGTGTTGGGAAGGTAATATAGCAAATTGGAAGGAATTGAAGAGGGGGATGAGACTTATTTGGCATGCCGCGATGTGGGTTATTTGGAATTTTAGAAATAATATCATCTTTAAGAATGATAACTCGGAGGTGGATCAAATGGTGGAAGAAATTAAGCTGTTGTCATGGAAGTGGAGTCTAGCCCGTCTGAAAATTAATCTGTGTTTGCTGTATGAATGGCTATGGAATCCGAAATGGTGCCTTGGAGCGATGCGTGTTTGAGTTATTGCTGCCGGGACTTTGTCTGTTGTTGTTGCAGGAGCTGTTTGTTTTGGCCGTAGTTTTTGCCTTACGGGTTGCGGTGTCGTGATGCGTCCTTCAGCTGGAAGCCGGTTGTTGGTGATCTGCTACGTGTATGCTTGGTTTGTTTTTGCATGGATTTTAGCGTCTTGACATTCAGCGGTGTTGTTTTTTGTTTGTCATGGATTGTGTCCCTTGAAGTTGTTTGCTGTATTATTTTTTCCAGTTTTGTTGATGTTATTAGGGTGGTTTTTAAAGGGGTTTTTGTTCGAGCCAATGTTTTTATGGCAACCGATTTCCCCTTCTTTGTTTTTTTTCTCCACCCAAGCTTATTAGTGCGTCTTGCACGGGCTTGTTGGTTAATAATATTTTGCCGATTCAAAAAAAAAAAATTACACTCTTCGTTTTGGAATAGGAAAATAAAATTAAGGAATTGGATTTTTAGTTTTTTTCGATTATATTATCATTTTGATCCGGTGATGATTTTTTTTTTTTTTAGAATAGTAAATTTGATTTCATATTTTAGAATCCTACATCATATAGAAGATAGCATAACTATGTGTTTATAAATGGGGGCAATTTGCAACATATGCAAGGTTCGGGGTTCAAACTCCGACCACCACAAAAAAAAGTGGGGGCAATCCTCACCTCACAAGTCGATTTTGTGGAGTTGTGTTAGGCCCAACCACGGTTTCTAAGACAAATATCTTTCTTCTACGACAAATGTGAGGTTGCGTTAGGTTCAACCACAATTTCTTAAGACATATATCTTTCTTCTATAACAAACTTTATTGTACCTTAAAATTATAAATGACGGTTTCTCAATGTTAAAGCACATTCTTTGTGGATATCACCGCTCATCAATCCCCAATATCTTAGGCTATGTTTAGATTAGTGGTATGTGATGAAATGGAGTGTTAAGTCATTAGGTTTCATTGTTTGGATTTACAAAAATAAATAAATGGAGTGGAATGGAACAAAATGGAACCCATTCCATCTCAGATCATCCAATCTTTTAATTTTCCATTCCACCTAATTTGGGGTGTATCCAATAGAATGAGACTTTGTAATTCAAATATTACCCTTTTAATCTTATCTTCATTATTTGTTTGTTATTTCTCTCAAATACACTCTAATTCACTTTTCACCTATTAAGATAATTCACTATGTATATCTATTTTAATTTGAGATGTTTGTTTTTATTTGACAGTGTAAGCTTCACTTTTTTATTTAGAAAGTTGGTACTTTTTTTTAGTTCGTATTCCCTCTTGGATAATGCCATTTTTCAGCAATGTTTTTTTCAAAATATGGAATCAGTTCATCAGTAAAGAAATTATGCGTACGTTGCACTGGAATTTTATCCCAAATTATGCGTACGAAGGCATGTTGAATAGATGATATTACATTTTTCCTTGGATATCTAAAATTAATTTCATCAATTTGTTCTCTTGTTGATTAGGAAAAGAAAATCTATTATGTATATGTTTTGTTTCTTGCATTATTTATTTTGCAAGTCCTCAAATATTATAAAATATATTGTGTCAAAAAAATATATTATAAAATATAAGGTGATATGTTTTTAGTAATAATATTCTCTCCAAAAAAATTAGTAAAAATATGTTTTAGATAATGATAATGATTTTAAATCGGGGAAAAAAATGAATTAAAAAGTCATAATTTGATCGGTTCTGTCTACTTTCCAAAACAATGGAATGAAAACATTATTTTGTCACTTCATAAAATATTCAAACAGTGGAATGGGATCTCTATTCAATTTTGTTTTGTTCCACTCCATTTCACTCCGCTTTGCTCCGTTCTATTTCGTCAATCCAAACAAAGTCTTAAGATGTTGTCACTAGGGGTTGTACGAAACTCAGACAGATCATTTAACCCATCCCAATAAAAAAAATAGGGACAACGACAAGGAACGAGAGAATATAGAATGAGGACGGGCACGGGTTACCCTTCAGGTTACCTAACTCTTACTCAAAATATGAGTTTCAATCCTAAGTCTTTTCAAACTTTCATAAAGTCATAAAAAGTCTAATTCTAGACCATATTTAATTCTATTTGTTTATGTCTTTTTTCTCATATAACCAAAAATAATAATTCTCTTTGTTTATGCCGATCACCCAACACGAGGTGTATAATACCAATTTTGTCCTTCAAAAAGTATACCAATTTTGTCGAGCATTGATCAAAATCATCTTTTAATCAGAAAAATTCGCTATTCAATTTTGTTTTTTTCAATTTCATAAAAGAAAGAAAAAAACTCAACTTTGTTCTTTTTTTTAAGAAGCTAAAGCGATTATTTTATTTTTTTAGGTGGCCGGGGTTTGCACCCCGAACATTGCATATTTTTATGCATTGTGCATACTAACTGAGCTAAGCTCACGAGGACAGCTAAAGCGATTATATTAACACTGAAAAAGCTACCCGAGAAATGCTTAAGAAGATGCCAAGGTTACACGAGTTCAAACAACAAAGCAACCAAACAAAGAGAAAGAAAACAACAAAAGATCTACAAGGTCATTCTCATACACGACAAAGGATTAAGCCACCAGCTAATTAAGAGCAGAGTAGGGTTACACTCTTTTAACCACACGAAAGATAGTAACTTAAATTTGTCTAATAAAGATTGCATAGGTTCAGCCTTGTTGAAGATCTGATTGCTCCTTTCTTTCCAAAGAACTCATTTCGTCGCAAACCAAATGAGGTATAAATAAGACCGCAAATTCTTCGAAAAACTGCATAGATGACCAAATTGAGTGAAGTGAGCTACGAGGCATAAGGGATGAGCCGAACTAACACCAATCCACTGCCTGATTAGAGACCAAGTACCTCCAAAGTGAGAACAATGTAAGAACACATGCGCTGCAGTTTCCTCCAAATCACAACCACCTGCACACTGATTATCAGTTTGAAGCAAAATTCCACGAGAGGCTAAATTATCTTTTATTGGAACGTGATTCCGAAAAAAGGCGCCACACTAATAATGAGATATTCAAAGAGACCTGTTTGTACCAAATATCCACAAAGCGCTCCTCATCATCTTTGTTCTTATTCTTCGAATTTCGTTAAAATTGTTCTTGGTTCAATCCTCGACGTTTTTCTTCATTTTTTAGGCTTTTTTTTTGTTTTTTACATTGGTGGCTAGGAGGTTAGATTCACAGTCTCAAAGTAAAAAAAATAAATAGGAGAAATATATATATATATATATATATATATATATATATATATATATATATATATATATTCTAGAACGAAAATGCTCATCCTCTTTAATAAAAAGTTTGCATCGCATCTACTTAATAATATTTCAATTTCTTTCTAATTTTTATAAAGAAAAATTGAATTAAAAATTCATAATTAAAATATAAGGATTTATAGTCCCCATGAACATAACTCGGTTGGCAAGGACAATATGAACATAACTGGGTTGACAAGGACAATGCATTCATGCAGAAGTCGGTGTTCGAATCGCAGACACCACACTTATTCACCTTACAAGGTGGATTTAAGTCGTTAGACTATTTGACCTAAAAAAAAGGATTTATTCACCATCAATATGAACAGTTTTTACATTATTAATTCATTATTATTGTTTTTTTTTACAGGAAAAGAAACTTCATTCAATCAAATGCAAAAATAGCACCAATACAAGCAAAAGGATCATGAGTTGGGACATTCCTCATCCCCAGTTTGGGATCGATACAAATGTTTGAGATACTAAGATACATGTTAAAGATACATATAGAACTTTCAGAAGACAATAAGGCGTAAACAAACCAAGATTCAAAACCTAATAACCAGACTAAAATCTGCCACATATTGTCAAAGATCAATAATAATTTGAGATCCACATTCTTTAAATTCATCCAACTTCAGAAAAGGATATATGCAGGTGTTCGCTCAAATCGACTATAAGTGGTCTCTGAAACGATCATTTTTTTCATATGTTGACAAGACTTCCGTGAGATTAAGAAGATAATGAATTTGGTGAAAACCGCCACAAGCCCTTTGCTCGAACTATTGTACCTATGAAGCCCTTTGCTCGAACTATTGTACCTATGAAGTAAGTTCTGCTCAAACATTTCATCAAGCGTTAAGGGTGAAAACTTGTAGCCACATAAAGAATACAAACCACATGTAAAGAAACAGTTTTTACATTATTAATTCATCATTATTGTTGAATCATTCTAAATGTTCGACTTTTATTATAAACACTTTTAAAATCAAGGTCATATTACGTAGTGTCGGACACTTGTTAATGAACAAAAATATATTGAAAACAATATTTTTTTTACATTTTTAAGTGGATGATTACACAAAATTTAAGATAATTTTACTATATTTCCCTTAAAAAATATATAA
The DNA here is from genome assembly GCF_051527215.1 of Medicago sativa. Classification (NCBI taxonomy): domain Eukaryota; kingdom Viridiplantae; phylum Streptophyta; class Magnoliopsida; order Fabales; family Fabaceae; genus Medicago; species Medicago sativa. The sequence continues at coordinate 9,941,833 of NC_140754.1, forward strand.
TTTTACTATATTTGTTAGCAAGTGCCCTTACAATGATATTTGTAACATTTTCCTTAAAATTAAACTAAAAAACGTTTTGTAAATATAGCTAAAAATGTGGCCCACAGGTTCGAATACTGCTAAACTATGACAACTAATCCTCTTAAAATAACTGAGATACATTTAAGGAGTTGACAATTTTTAAAAAATGTTTTTTATACATATCTAAGAATAATAGATTCTAAATATCTATCAGTTGTGTCTTGTCAAAAAAAAAAATTATCATTTGTGTATCACATTGTGATGGTCATTTTGTTCCCACACACCTAAATCCTAATGTTAGGAATTTCTTTGACAAAGTTATTGTATTAAAAAACAGAGCCTAATCCCTATGCACCTCACCTATGTTAAAATATAACGGTCCAAATCCAGAAAGGAAACTTATACAAAAATAAATAAATAAAATTAATTATTAATTATTTTGACATGTATAAAAACTTAGCAATTTAATCAAAAGTAGCCGTTGCAACAACATAGCGCCTCTTTCTCTCTTTCTCCCTTCTTTTTCGTTTCATTCGTTTTTTTCTTCATTCCAATTTCCAATCCAAATTCACTCTCACGCTCACTCAAAATTCAATCTTTCTTATCTTTTCAAATACCCTTTTGAATTCTGAACACATTGGTGTAACTTTTCCGGTGATACACTGACGGTGGAAAAAGTTACAAAAATGACACCAGAGAAAAAGAAACCCTTGGAAACTGAGAATTTGAACCCTAATGAGTTTTCTAATCGAAACCCACTTCAGAAATCGTTGAATAAAGGTGAGAATAATTGTGTTAATGTTGTTGTTGTTTCGCCGCAGAAGAGAATTCGTCAGAGAAAGTTTGTTGTTGCAAAGAAGAAGAAGAATGATCAAAGTCCTAAGAAAACGGGTTTGTGTAAATGTGGAGAAAATAGTGATGGAAGTAAGTGTGTTTGCGAAGCGTATCGGAGTTTGAGAGAATCACAAGAAGGGTTTTTCGAAAAAGAGAATTTTTTGGTTGATGAAGAGAAGAAAAGTGAAGAAAATGATGAAGAGAAACGTGAAAGTGTTCTTGATGAGGTTATTGAAGCAAATTTGATTATTCATGATATTGGTAATGAAGAAAGAAAAATCGATGAAGAAGAAGGCGTAGAGGAAGAAAATGAAGAAAAGGGTAATTGTAGTTCAATGGTGAAAAGGAGAAGAGAGAGAGTAATGGAAGAAGCAAGGAATAGTGTACCTGAAAATGGGAAAGTGATGCATTTGGTGAAGGCTTTTGAGAGGTTACTTAGTATAAAAAGGGAGAAAAAGAAGAATGAGGAAGAGGAAGAGAATGATAAGAAGAATAAGGTGATGAAATGGGCATTACCTGGATTACAACTTCAACAGCCTGTTAAGGATGGTGATGATGAACAATCTGAAGTTGTTTCTGGTTGTGATGATGATGGTAGTTTGTTTAATTGTACTTTGACATCTGAACAACTTGGATTGGATCAAAGGGTTTCGGTTACATCTTCTTGGGATTGTGGCAGTGGAAGAAGGTTTTTGTGTTTTTACTTGTTTTACTTTGATACCTTTAAAGCTTGTTGCATTTTATTTGAGTTTGATTTGATTCATTTTGGTTGAAATTGTTGACTTGTGTCAATTGTTGTGTTTTTTTGTTGGTGCAGTGTGTGTAGCAGAAATTCTTCTGGTGGTAGAAGAAGCAGAAGAAATGTAAGATTTTAGATATGTTATTGTTAATTGTTATTGTATTTTCAGCTCTATAGCATCGATACCTTCTGATTAAGTCAAGTCCGATGTCTGACACCGACACGTGTGATTACATTGGATTACATCATTTTCTCAAATTATTATTGGTGTCGACATGTTAGTGTTTGTGTCATGTCTGGTATCCATGTTTGTGTTTGTGTCCCTGCTTCATAGATTTTTAGTAGTACTATAATATTAATACTAATGAAGATTGGTTAATGATTCAATTCACTATTAATAAGGTTGTTTTTTAATTTTATTCAATTTCTGTGTTTTTTAGAGCTTGGAATCATCTAGTACTATTGGAGGAAGGAGGTGGAAGAAGAAGCAAAAGCTAAAAGTCACTAGCCAGAAACCTTTCAAGCTAAGGACTGAGGTAATTGATGATACAAATAATTAGTTTTTTCATTGAAAGTTTCTTCAAATTTTTCAGTGCCTATATCGATGATGCATTGGCTATAATGCTACTGCAGCAAAGGGGAAAGATGAAAGAAGAACAGTTGATGAAGAAGGTCAAAGAGATTTTGACAGAAGAAGAGAAGATGAGAATTCCTATTGCACAAGGTCTTCCGTGGACTATTGATGAACCTGAGGTAAGGTCATTTTCTCATATAAATCCTTAGTTTAAAGTGCATATGCTTAGTAAAATCTCATAGTCAAATTTGGTCTCATCTTTGCTCTTGCTAAGTGTAATGTGTTAACTAAGCATAGGCTCATTTATGCTTACTAATGCTTGTCCATCAGCCTCTGATTGTTCATCATGCAAGTATGGATATAGCTTATGCCAATAGCTTAAATCAGTGATGAGTTTAATTTTCATGCAAGCACTGCACTGTCAAAGTAAAAAGTTTTACAGTAGTACTTTACAACCCATCATGTGTATGACTTTAGAAGTAGTTATTAAAAAGTCAAACGTTTCTAATACTTGACGGCTATGATTAATTGTCAGTATAAAAAATCTTTACACTGACGGCGTACATGAATTAAATTCGTGAGTGATTATATGATCTTGCTTCAAAATTTTGTTTGAACTGATTTATATTATATAGTAGCAACCTTATATCTAATATCCTAGCATACACATGACAAGGAGATAACAATTTCCAATTAGGACAGTACATTATGACAAGCATTGTATATCATCTCATATTTTATTCTAAAATGATTCTATATGATCATTTTTGCTCTTGCTGGTTGTTTGGCTACCCTTAACAAGGTTAGGTTAATCTCCAATGGTAAAACACTGTCTTGACCGTATATCAGCTGATATGGAGTATTAGAAATCCTTGTAGCTCACAACTCACCGTTTCATGCCATTTTCTGAGTTGGTCCTCAATGTTTTTCTTTATCAAATCTATGATAATTCTGTTGGTAGTCTCTGCTTGTCCATTAGCCTAAGCATAATATGAAGATGAATGAATCAACTTAATCCTAACTGCATTGAACCTTCATTAGCCTGAGATTGAATGAATCAACTTAATCCTAACATGAGGATGAATGCATCTATGATAATTCTGTCAGTAGCCTCTGGTTGTCCATTAATCTAAGCATTATTTTGTTACAGTGCTTGCTAAAACCTCCGGTGAAAGAAAGCACAAAGCCGATTGACGTGAAACTTCATAGTGATTTGAGGGCAATTGATCGCGCTGAATTTGATCACCAGGTGCATGTTTCATCTACTCTTTCTTTCCCCTTTAGTTTTACACATCATGAAATGTAAAATTGATGAATGCTTAACTGTGTGTAGGTGGCTGAAAAATTGAGTTTGATAGAACAGCAGAAAATGGAAATGGAAAGGCAACAAAAGGTAGAATGTTTACCAATTCTAACATCTCAAATCAATGAGTCCTGATTGAGTTACCATGTTTCTTTTATCTAAAGTGTTACTGTAATGTATATATATGCCCTTACAGTTGGCTGAAGAGGAAGAAATTAGAAGATTAAGGAAGGAACTCATTCCTAAAGCGCAGCCAATGCCTTATTTTGACAGACCATTTATTCCGAGGAGGTAATGGTTGATCAATCTCATAATGAACACTCTTGGAAGTTTTCTGGCGTATTATTGAGATTCGGATTTCATACAGTTACTACATGCCTGCATAACACAGTTATTGATCTTGGTCATTCGATCTCAAAATCAATGGCAAAGGTTATATAAAGTTGATTTGACGAAAGGTGTAATGTGAACCAATTGATTTCAAATCAATAACCGAGATCAATTAAAGTGTGTATTTACGTGCATTTTGCATTGTTGTGAATTCGGATCCATTATTTTTGTCTCTTTTTGTCTCATTATTATATTTTGGTTTGAAGGTCAATGAAGAATCCAACTATACCAAAAGAACCAAAGTTTCACATACCTCACCATAAGAAGATCAAGTGCTTGACATTGAATGAAATGAGATCATACTCTTCATGCTTCAACTGAGAATTCAGAGGACTTGTGCTGATAAGAATGTTGATGATTCAAGAGATCATTTTGCTGATGTGAAGAGAGATATTCAATTTGTATATGGACAAGCAATACTAGTTGCAAGTTTTGGTTTTACCTTTGATCAATTGTATCAATTGTAGTGCAATAATTTTTGTACTGCTAGACATAAGCAGATGGAGTGGGGCAAAAGGTATCTTCTTTTCATTGAAATGAAATGAACTTACTTTTTTTGGATGTGAATTCATTATTACTTTTAAATCTCATATATAATAACTACAAAAATCTTCATTCTTCACTATGTCATATTCTATGCATAATTATGAAGTGGGATAATTTTCATACATGTTCACAATTTTGTAACATATTAAATTATCAAATTCAATCAAAATAATAGTTTTCCTTTATATTATTTACTCTGCTCCGTCACATTTGCAAAAATATTTGTCTCAAAAAGAGTCGCTTTTGGCATTTATATTTTTAGTTCTAAAGAAAAATCGCACTCACTCACGATAGCCATGCCTATAGAGAGTTTAGTGTCACGTCATCGTTCCAAAAAAATTATCTCTTCTTCAAAAAAAAAATAGATTTAATTTTTTTTTAGATAAAACTAGGACAAATTAAAACCTCAACCCCTAGGATAATTCGCCCATTACACTTATAATCAAACACACAAGTATATATTTTTCATTAGTCTCTTAGTTTTGTCATTTTTTCCATGCCCAAAACCTTACAATACTCTATATTACTATAGCGTATTTTATCCTTAGATTTGTATAGGCAGCATAGCTGCTAGTTTTGTATATCAAGAGTCAAAAGGCAATATACCAACTAAAATGGCCACAATAGTAGCTTAAATATGTGGGCATTGATGTGTGCACATGTAAGTGTTCTTAACAAAAATGGTGGAGAAAAATATTATTAATTAATATGATATTATTGATCGTTTTACGACTATCTTCAAGATATTTTTTCATTGAGCTAACATTGTTGTCTAAGAAAAGAAATGCTAGCATATAATGGATTATCTCAAATCGGTTAAAATTTATTCAGACTCTCACCAACTTATATAGATTCTATATAAATTTGTTGAAATTCATATAAATGTTAACCAATAGTATTTTTATTAAGTCAAAAAACCCAATATTTTCATTTATAATAAAAAAATTTGAAAGGTTTAACATACAAATGGAGACTATTAGATGTAGAATCACAATGAAATTTAGGTAGGGCTTCACAAATAGGAAATTCTAAACTTAAAATATAGGGAACAAATGTGTATTTAAGTCAAATTTATAAATAAATTAATAAAAACGTGATAAATAAGTAAAAACTAATCAACCGGATTTGAGTTTAACATAAGAGATTAAATTTTTACGACATGACAAATCAATATTTTTTGAATTCGAATCAATATATGTCAATTTTTTTTGTCAAGTAGTTTAAAGACTAATTTTATCCACTAAAATGAATAAGTAGAATTCGAACTGACTCCAATATTAGTTCGAACTGACTCCAATATTCTAGAGTGTCTTTGTAGACCGGACTATACTTACGAGAACAACAACTAGTAAATTCTAACTCAACAAAAATAAACTAGGAGATTCCAATCTTAAACCAAATCCAACCATATATAGCAACCTTTATGAAAACCTTAAAGTGGTGCACTTGGAATATTATTGGAGGGAAAAAAACATAACATGAAACCAACGTGTCTGTCCCAGAAAAAAATGCAAAAACAGTGACTAAGGTTTTTATTGTTGTTACAAAGTTAGTTAACACTTTATTATGACATTGATGTTTGCATCGTAATTATCGAAACCAAACTTGTCATAAAAAAAAAATCTACCACTCCACAAACAAAACAACACTTTGTATTATTCATCATTTTACACATTTTTCTTAGATTCTTCACACACTCTCTTAGATTTCATCGCCTTCAACCTTATAATCTCATAGACCCACTTAACAATTTTCATTCTTTCTTATAGATCACACTACCCTTTGAGCTGAAAAGAAAGAAAGTTTAGTTTTTTATTGGTGGGGTTGGTTCCAGAAAAATGGCATCATTCTCAGTTCCATGCCCCAAATGTTCTGTTCCTTCTTCACTTTTGGGATTGAAATCTAACAAGATCTTGTTTCAAAGTGGATTGAGTTTGAAGAACTCTCAGTCATTTGGATCTTTGTCTGCTGAGTCAGCTTCATTTGGAATTCAGGTATGTGATTTTGTAGAATTTATATGAATTTGGATTTGATTTGATAAATATTAAGAACATGTTGATTTGTTTCAGATTTTGGATAAATTTGCTACTTTATGTGTGATTTTATAAGTTTGTTACTTTAGAGTCACAACCAGTTTAGTCTTAGACTATGAAGTACAGACACGGACACGTCAACACCAATTATAATTTGAGAAAATGGCATAATTCAATGTAATTATATGTGTCGTCGGACACAATACCTATCCGACACCACACCTCTTATCCGAGGGAGTATCTGTGCTTCATTAGTCTTGGAATATACTCCCTCCGGTCACTATTATAAGCAAAACTTTACTTTTAAGATACATTGAATAATTAATGTATCAAGCCTATAATAAAGACTAGATACATTGATTATTCAATGTACCTTGAAAGTGGAGTTTTGCTTATAATAGTGACCGGAGGGAGTATATATGCAAGGGTCATAATTTGTTAATGAAATTCTAAAAAATATCTGAAAATGAAAGCCTTGAATCATATCAGTCTCTCTGCTACAATTTGAATGACTAAATTGACAGATTGAAAAGGACGAATGTGATTATTTCAAAATTTCGTCAATTTCGACTTCAAGAAGCATATTGTCCATGCTTACATTTTCAGGACTAAATTTGTGATTCACTCTTTTATTTGTCACCACTGTAACATTTATAATTAATTAATATATTAATTATAGGATAATAATAGAAGCTAAGGGCTACTCAAGAATCTTCATTTTTGCTTTTCCATGTGCTCATTTTTCTTGAAGATTAGATAGATATACAAGATTAACAGCTGAATTTTAGAAATTTGGAAGCCTTGTTGCTAATATCTTTGTTTGGTATGGTAGTTACTAAGTTGCTGTCTATTCTTAATTATTCTATCATTTTCAGCATATATTCTTCTGTCATGTTTGTTGTGATTACTTTTTTACGGTGTCCAATGCTTTACAGACAATGCCTTGTGTAATTCGGATAGTGGATAATCTTCTCTGACTATTTCAATAGTGTTTTGTTCAATCAATTTATTAAATTCATTATGTTATCACTTGCATAAGTTTGAAAAATTCAACAAAAAACTTCAGTATATAATCACTTGCATAAGTTTGTTAAATACACCATTAGTTTGAATGTGCTTAAAATTTGAAATATTGTAACTTATCCATAAATAATTAATAATGTGTCAAAAGGCTTAAAAGTTTTGTGTTATATTTCTTGGTTATTTAATTCAATTAATTATTTGAATGTTGTCTGTTATGTCTTGCAGTGTCTTAACAAGAAACAATTTCCTGTCAAGATTCAAGCACAACTTAACGAGGTCAGTTTGTTTCGATTTTCGAATCTTTTTCTTTCACATTGAGCTTTACGCTGAACGGAAATTTTACGTGCCTGTTCAATGTCTTGCATTGAGAAAATGTTGCCGTAAGTTAATCTACTTTGTACATATCATAGGCTGCTGTTGTCGAAAATTCGAACTCTGCACCTACTGTTGCTTCATCAAAAGAGAAAGAAAACCAAAATGGGAGTGTCCCTGCTGGCACTGTGTCAGATGAATCTGCAGTTTCTGCGTTCATGTCTCAAGTTGCTGACCTTGTAATGTAAGATTAATCACCACCACTCTGCATGCAAGTACATAACCGTTTTTGTTATTTTGTCTATGTCAGAACATGCATTGTCAAAACATGCATAATCTACGTTAGTTGAGATTTATAATTTTTGGTGTTCAGTTGTTGAGCAGCAACGACGTATTGGACCTACACCAATGTTATTTAGGACTTAATTGGTATACACTCTTCAGTGTAAAGATTTTTTACATTGTCTATCAATTATAATTGTCGGATCATGAAAAATGTTGAGTTTAATTATAACTATCTTAAAAATCACATATATGATTGGTTGTGATTGTTTGACAGTGTAAAAAATTCACTTTGACAGTATATCAAAACTAACTCGTTATTTACTATTATATTTACATGGCTAGACTTGTGGATTCAAGAGATATTGTGGAGCTGCAACTAAAGCAATCAGATTATGAACTTGTGATAAGAAAAAAAGAAGCTTTGCAGCCTCCACCAGCCACGGCTATGCCGCAGTCAGCACCACCAATGTACTACCCGACACTTCCTTCGCCGCCACCCCCGCCATCGGCAGATGCTTATGCTCCTACCAGCTCTCCACCTTTGAAAGCAACACCTGCCTTACCTCCCCCCAAAAAAAGTGCATCATCTCACCCACCGCTGAAATGTCCGATGGCAGGAACCTTTTACAGGTGCCCTGGACCTGGCGAACCTCCATTTGTCAAGGTACGTGAACATAGACATTTCGAATAGCACAGTGAGCAGTCAATACTCAGTTTGCAAAAAATACTACTACCTGTGTGCCTAAATATGAACCCTTTTTCAAAATACTAATAGTTTTATTATTGCTTTCCAAATATACTAATGAATATTGCCAATTTGGCTTAAGAGATGAAAAGTTAGAATTAAAACGTCTATATACAAATGAAAATTTAGTAGTAATTTTTATACACAAAATGTACGAGTAAGTACACTACAAACTTTCTTAATATATGTGAAAAGTTTTCAAGGAGCTTACAAAAAGAGACTGAAGTAGTATTATTACAAGGAAAAAGACTTCTGCTCTGGATTTCGACTGATCAATGTTATCTTTGCTAAATAAAATGATGAATAGCGTGGTTATTTTTCTGTTGCTTCAGGTGGGAGATACAGTGCAAAAAGGTCAAGTTGTTTGCATCATTGAGGCTATGAAACTGATGAATGAAATTGAGGTATATGTACTTTTTATGTTCAGTGTTCATGTATTTGTTTTTGTATATATTACATTTATCTTTATATCTTAACTATCTTGTCTGCTTTTTTCCCTTTATTTCTGTGATTCGTAGACATGTTTCTGTCAAAATTTATCCAATAACTGAAAATTCTAATTTGTTGATTAACTTTCTATTGCTTTTGTTGCAGGCTGATCAATCAGGAACAATAGCTGAGATACTGGTTGAGGATGGAAAACCAGTCAGTGTAGACTTGGTACGATCTCTTTTCCCTCTCTCTCTCTATCTCTCTCTATATATGTTTGTGTACGCGTGATTTGGATTCTGTACGGTCAGGGAATCACATAAATGCAATTTGGGCAGTAAGGTCAATATCAAACAATCCACATTCCGACTTTGTAAATTGAATCCAAAATACAAAGTTGGAAGGTGACTCGTCTTATCTTGATATATCTAGATTGACAATTGCCTGAATGTAGATAATCCAAATATGTGTTTGTGCGCAAGTGTGTGTGACTTTGTGTACAAAGTCCTTCCTTGGCCAATTCTCTAACTAATCCACTTGTACTCAATGCAGCCTCTTTTCGTAATAGTTCCATGAGTACCAAAGGAACGTCATTTCAAAGTCGAAGCGAGTCTCACTTGTTGGATAGCGTGGTGTTTGATGATGTAGATTTTCCGTTAATCAGAAATTTATTGAGTGATATTCATCGTCTAATATTAAGATATCGTTGGCTTCTTAAACCTTCACCTCCTCCTCTTAATTTATCTAGAGATATTTTAGACACAAAAGCTTCAGCATATAAGAATGGATATCGAACTTTGTAATTCTAAGCAGTTTTGATATCTGTACTATTAATTAATGTTTTCTGCATTTGGTTTTTGAAGAGTCTCTTTCTTCTATGAACCTGTTGGATGTTATGTTCTTGCTTGTAATTTTTCATAGGATCTTTCTGTTGCTAAAAGACTTCTATTTGCAGCAATTTGTTATAAGTGTAATAAAAAGCATATAAAATATAATTGAAGTCAAAATTGTTGTATCTTTTATTAATTTGTTTAGTGAGTTATTGCTACTATTTGCACCATCTGCAATATTTTTTCAGTTATGTTTGGATGTTCTATAAAGAATTGTATAGAAAAAATAGAATAGAGTGATATAGATTTTTCATTGTATTGATGTTTTATGAAGCAAATAATGTCACTTTTTCAATTGATAATTCAAGAATAAAAAAATAAAAAAATAAACTAAACTGATTAGATTTTTTAGCTCATCCTCAACTAGTATCTAAACTTCTTAGAATATTTTCTCTCTTGATAAAAAAGTTTAAGGTATATTTTTTTTTTTTTTTTGAGAATTTGTGCATTCAACATATTAAAACATCAAAAAGCAATTTTTTCTACATAAAAGTTATCAATTATTTCCATTTTTAAATAATTTACAAGTGCCCCAAGAGCATGCCCTAAGGGTCACCACATTCCCATTTTGCAACTGTCTCTGATCCTTTCTTATAAGAAAAATATTAAAATATCAAACTAAGGAAATGCATTGATAAGAGTTAATTTGTATTCTTAAAATATCTCCTTTTTATATCCTTCATCCATGGAAAACATGTGAAATGATTGAGAAATTAATATTATTATAAAATTGGGACTATGGTCATGGTGAAAGACTAGTTTCTATCATTTGATTAAAAAAGTTGCGCAAGATGTTATCATAAACTTTCCACGCCAGAGCATTTTCTTAACTCATTCTCGATTATACGTTTCAACCAAAACAATTGTTGTATTTTTATGTTGTAATTTATTTTAAAGTTATAATTATTCTATATATTGTTATTTTGAGCACTTTTTTTTCTGTTGCTACTTGCCCGGTCAAAAACATGTTGCGATTTAATTACCTACCGTTGAGTCAAATCCTAATTGGTAGGATTTAACGTTTGCAACGTTGTAGCAGCAACTATGTATATATAAGATTGAGGTATGGAGGTTCCAAAGGTACAGCCACTATTTTCCTTATTCTCGCAAATCAATCTTCTTATACATGTACATTGTGGTTCATAACTCAATTGAAAAAGATCCCTCAAACGTATATTTTGTGAGTTGGTATTGTTTTCCAAAAAGTTGTTTATGAGATTTTGTTAATTCAGGTGCAATGTTGTATCATGTGCTAGCTATGAAACCAACTGTACCAGATAACCGACTTTTGGCGGTTAAATATACTTAATCTCCCTGCTTTTTCACGCCTCAGTTTGATAAGTTTTCTTATACTCAATTTTGTTTTATTTACGGTCAATTTATTTGTGTTAATCTAGCTCTTTGATTTATTACTTAATGATAATTCTATGTCTAATTTTTTTAACAAGTAACCCAAAGGTTTTTTCTTTGAGTCCTAGCAACGCATTTTCTTTCCAACACACTCCCTTTAATGGGTTAAAAATTCGTATAGATCCCAAATAAATTTAGTAGAATATATTTAAAATCCAACCAATTGAGAAATTGTGTAGGAAAAAGTATGTTCCTAGCATAATTCATTTTCTTTTATTTTGAAAAGCATCAACCCCTGTGAAGATGCTTGCAAGCAATATGGGAGAAAGAATTTAATTTGTATGCATTGCCAATGTAAAATTATTTATAATGTTTTTTAAAATACATGAGTTATCATATTTATTAATTGATATGACAACATATTATTGGACACGTGAACAATAAATTTACACAGTAAGTGCATACAACTTAAACTCGGGGAATAAGAAAACATGGTTCTACAACTTATTCATCAATAAATCCATATTCCTGCTTCTTTAATTTGGATTCTATTAAAGATCATTGCCATCCATGCACTTTTAGACTAAGTTCTTCACCTTTGATTTTATAACCTCATCACGTTCAACAGGATAATGATAATGAACAAATCTCCTGAGCACCAAAATAGTACTGTTCAAGTTTCATGCCGCTAAAGACCACTTTCGCAAAAAATCTTAACTTTCCCACCCTCAGTCAATCTCTCCATACATGATCTTACATCGATTTATTCTAAAATATCAACAGTTTTAGAGCTATGATAGTTGCAAAGGGAGTGGAGGTGGAGCAATGAGGTAACTATCAGGTGAAAAGAGAATGATTGTGAAAGGGAACGAAATGGAAAATAATTAGGTTTTTTTTTTGTCAAGAAAATAATTAGGTTTTGACGGCATAGAATAACGTCGTTAAGACTTCACTAAATCAACATGGGAAGGTTGAGCACGGTAGCCTTCACCCAAAGGAAAGACGAGCAGTAATAGCCACGATATCTCAAAAAAGTAAGTTAAGTTAATGTTTAATTTTGTTTGATAAAACTTTATTTCTGCCGTCTTGACTTTTGATTTATTGCCAGATTTATTGATTTATTGAGCGTATTGTTGACATTGATATTGTTTTCATTAACCACACCTTCAGAATATTAAATACGGTTTTGCACTAAACTTTCTATCCTACAACCGTCTTGTCACTTTTTATCCTGCACCATCCCAAGTCTAGTTCATGAATACCCAATAAGCATAAACTACTTCAACCGGGTTTCACTTAAGTTTCATTGCCCTTTGGTGCCTTTATTATATCTCTTTTAACCAGTCATTTTCTCTCATGTAATAGTCATTTTGGTCCCTGAATGTGTAGCAAGTAGTCATAATAGTCCTTCAATGTATCAAAATTCCAAAATAGTCTCTAATTGTCCACTTTGTTAGTCAAAATAGTCCCTAAAGCTTAAATAATCCCTTAATACTCACAGTAACTCTTTTGATATAGGGAGTAAAATAGTAAAATGACAATAAGTAAGTATAAGGACTAATATGACAATAAGTAAGTCTATTGAAGGACTAATATGACAATATTAACGAAATATTTTAATATTAAGGACTATTTTGACTAATAAAGTGCATAATCAGGGACTATTTTGCAATTTCGATACATTGAGGGACTATTGTGACTACTCGTCACTTATTCAGGGACCAAAGTGATCATTCTCTCATGAAAAATACACCGAAGACACCAATTGTAACAAAAGCCAATGGCACCTAAGTGAGATCCATTTCAACCTTGGGGAATTTCTTTTTCGTATTTATTACCACTACCATTAATATAGGACTTGTGTGCTGCTGGACAATAGGAAATAATCAAATATGATTTGTATGGCTGGGATGAATTGTCCATCAATAAAAGAATGCTGCCACTATAATATGAAGCAAATTACAGACCGAAACAGAGAAAATCATACAATCAACTTAGGCAAGGAAAATCCCAAGCCCATGCTTTCCTGCACTCTGTTTCCTTAAACCCTAATCTATTGGCCCTCATCCTATTCTGTAACCTTTTTTATAATTCCTATTTGATGTACAGGTTAGCCTATCTACCATTTACTTACATCGATCACTATTGCCTGGAGTTTCTAAGGCTTGACCTGCGGCCACCACTAAAACTTATGTTGCGCGATCCACCAGCCCAATCCTCATCGTCGTCCTCATCGTTATCACCACCTACTATCGGTGGTCCAGATTTCCGAACTTTTCTGGGTGTTTGTGTTGGTCTCTTCCGTTTTATATTTGCTGTGTAGAGTGAATAATCCACTGTGTCTTCCTTCAATGCATTCTTAAACTCCTGGTGCAACAATGAGACACAAGTTCAATTGAAATTAGGAGCTTTGCAATTAAAATATGCTCACGGTACTTTATTTAGGGAAAAAATCTTAATAAATTTTCTCAATCAAAATGAATTCAAATTCATAGGTTTGTTTGTAGAAAAATTACATGAGAACTTGCAAAAAAAATTAAGACAAACTGACTTCAAGTTATAAAAGATTTCATTTAAATTATAATTTTATTATCGTTCTTATTAGAGAAATATACTTAATATCATACTATTTTTGAATTTTTTTCTTCATAAATGCTGTAGACGAAATTACTCTAACTTACTCGCAATGGCAACAGAAACTCTCAATGTGCAAAACGTTAGGTAGCATATACGAAAGAAAACAAATTCACATAAGCTACATTACCTGATATCTTTGTATTAATTCTTGAGGACTTGTAGGCAAACTGAACTGAGATTCACCAATATTAAAGGGAATACTCTGTCTTGAGAACACATCACCAGGTTTTGGTGGTTCACTGGGAGAATAAGCCTGAATGAAAATGGGAAAACATCCCAAAGAGAGACGACGGTTAGCATGCTATTTCATCCCTCTAGTCAAAAGGAACACAGTGTTCGAATGTCGGTAATTGATCAAGGCCGGACCAAGACCCAAGCTACTAAAACAGGGGCTTTAAGCCTCAAAAATATGGTTAGCTTAGTATTACTGATCAAATTTTTTATGAAAAAAAAGCAAAAAAAAACACAAGTCTCGTATTAACAAAAAAAGGCCAGCCTAAAGCTGTCTTGACAGGAAAAAGTTACTTCTCAAAGTTAGCTTAAGGCACCACTCGTTATTGAGTCGATCGACAGTGTAAGTAATTATAATATGCAGCATAATTTTACCTGACATCTAGCATCATCGAGACTATACATGATTTTTAGGTGTCTCTTTAGCTTTAAAAGAAGTTGCAACGCAATCGCAGATAAACAGTCAGCCTGCAGAAGCATAGTGAACAAAACAAACGTGATCATATGACCCAATTACTAAATTACTTTTTTTAAGGGAACTTAATTACCGACTAATGGAAATGTGCATATTCTACTGTTTGGGGAAAATATTTCACATGCTTGTTTACTTAAGAGCAATACATTCAATTAGCTCCATCATACCTGAACTTTCTCCAGATCATCTTTTGAGAAGGAAAAGGAATCTGCAAAACCTGCAGCATGTGGCTTTACTTTCAATCTACCATTATGTGATAAAGGATAATCTGGCAATTGGTGATTTGTTCCATTTAAATCCACTGATGTCATATCATCGACGTAGGGCTGAACATCTACATTTTGCTGAAATGGACCATTTAAGTCCATCGACTGACCTTGGGTTGAATGAATAGGTTCATCTGTGGCCCGTTGATACATTCCATTCCCATGAGGTGTACCCTGACCCTCACTTTGTAATAAGCTTGAACTCCAGGCTTTGAAATTCGCCTCCAGTGGACCAGCCCTAACCTGAACTACTCGATTGATAGTATAGATTAAATAAAGTGGTTCGTCAGGTGCAACGAATGGAAGCAAGGCAAGGACCTCTGTGCAGTACCTGTGAAAAGAATCCAAAGAAACCAATTAGGTCACTTAAAAACTCACATGATCAACAAAGAACAACGACAAATAAGACTTACGTTAAGAAAGCTATTACAAATTTGTTCCATTTTGGATTATCAAATTTTCGCACGATTGAGGACATAAATTTGTTCCTTGATATCCGATTCCCTCGGATGAGCTTGTATATTCGAGAAACCCCAACTCTTGATTGAGTGAGCGAGTCAGCCTCAGGTTTCCCTTTTCCAGAAACAGGGATCTTAGATTGAGTCTTATGGTTAACATTTTCATCAGGACTAACAAAAATAGATTGCATGAACATAAAAGACATTTGAAGTCCATCACCCAAGCGGCTTTCAAAAAATGCAGGGTACCTGAAAAGATCCTTTTATTAGTTAATGCAACTTTGTTGATGTGGATTATACCATCCAAAATTATATATAGGAGATTACTTTTCATGCATATTCATTAGGAGATGATGAGCCATCTTCGAATTTGACTCTAGAGGATCTGTTTCAAGTGCTATAAGATATGGAACACACGTGATGGGATGAACAAGACCTTGACGCAGCACAACTTCAACAATCTGCATTATCAGCATTATCTCTTATTAACATTCATGAGAAACATAAAACATAACTACTTTTACAGGAATGATCAAGTTCCAATGAAAAAAAGCTAACAAAAAAGATAGATCATTTAATCCACATTCATTTGGACAGGTGACTAAGAACTGCAAGATTTTCCTTTAATCTCCCTTGCAAAACATCAACCTAATAACTCATCCTCTTTATGTCACCCATCAATCCAAAATATTTTAATGGAAGAAAGAAAAAAAAAAGGACTATAGTTGTTTAAAATATTTTAATGGGGAAAAAAAGGACTTTACTTGTTTCTTTGCATATGATTTCCAAGTATTAAATCTAATCCAAAACAGAAGCTAGGTACTGACCTTCAAGGCTGATTGTCGAACTTGTGTATTGAAATCAACACATCTGCCCAGAATATTATCCCAGTACAACTGAATTATGCCCCCGCATATGTTTGTATCCCCAGCTCCAGCTGCAACAGGCACACTCTGCCCAGCTCTGACCGAGTGACCGGGTACTTTTCCATCAACTTCCTCTGTTTCCATTTTGCTTTCAGCATCAAGAAGATACTCAAACATGTTTTGCAGTGCTTGAATCTGATTATAAGAATGATTCAGTATCCATAGAAAAGTATATGTGAATTAGCAAACTTATACCTTAAATAAATATTTGTAAGATGTGAATTTAAACAATCCAACATAAATATTAGTAAGATGTGAATTTAAACAATCCAACCATTGAAAATTCTCATTATGTAGATCAAATGTACAAAGCTTCATACAATTAAAAAAAAACTATTTGATTTAATTCAACAGTTAAATTGGCTAAAGTTGCATCTTAGAAATAGTTGTTAAAAGGACAAAGGTGCAATTATGCTAGTGCTATACGTCTAAATGAAATATCGGTATACATTACCTTAAGCCGATCATCAGCAATAGAAGACAATGTTCCCTCCAGTATCTTGCCAATGTCATTTTCTAACATATATTCAGGCCTTGCAATTAGAACATAACCTAGTGCCTACAAGAGTTGAAATAAAACATCAACAACATTCAAGATTAAACAAAGATAAGAACCGAGTCAATGAGAAACACTCACCTGCAATGATCTAACCTTGAGAGCATAATCCTCCACAGCAAGATACTTCATAAACAAGTTGAGACTCCTCTTGACATCAACAAGTTTGTTACCAGAGCTTGCTAACAAACAGTTGCCATAACGAATAAGCAAACCAAGACAGAAGAGAGATCGCCCGACTAGCTGTAAATGGCAGCAAACAATTTTGAATATACATGCCATATAAAATTTGTGATGAACCAGCTATTCTAAAAGTTTAAGCTGATAGTTGAAAATTCATGAGTGGTTTATATTATATCTAAAACATGCCCCCTCACATTTTTTTTATGTAGATGCACATAAACTCCAACAACAAATATACTACATTAAAAGTCAGATTTTAACATGATTCTAGCACCAAACCTGCTTGTTTACAACTGCCTCGGTGTCCAAACATTTGAAGAAGACCTGAATAAGATGCTCAATTACAGCAGCCCCCTTTCCAGCCAGCTCACTCATACTGCAGAGGCACCTGTTCAAGCAATAGTAATAAATAAGACCTATAAGTAGATGAAAGGGTAAGCAAACTCTATGGAAGGAAAAATAAATTATCTACTATTTGCAGTCTGCAAAAAGTAGGGTTTCAGAAATATCTCAATATAATCCAAAAATTGTTATTCAATGATATGCTTTTTTTGTTCTGTAATTATGCAAAGCATAAGAAAATTATTTAAAAATTATCATATACAACATAACATTCAAAATTTATAAATTCTTACATTCAAAAAATTAGAAAACTGCAAATTGCATGAATTTATTAACAGGCTATTTCCAGGATGAAGCAGCAGAACAGAAGTAATACAACACATCTAACTAATGAAAATAACGGTAAGAGATTACAGTACTTGATACAAGCATGGACAACTGCCAAGAAAGAATGTCTGAGAATCATCTGCTTCAAATCCTGTTCGAGTTCATCCACAATACTCGGAGGCAACTTACGCAGCAACGGCAACACAGAATCAATTATAAATATTATACTCTCAAGTAGCTGTGTGACCATGCTATTGTCAACCTGAAAATAACAACAAAGAAAAGGATATGGATGAATGTTCCCTTTTCATGTTACACTTTTTTGTAGGTCATAGTATCCGAGGAATTGATGTCAAAAGCTAGAGAAACAATACACTTATTAATTAAGTAATAAATATAAAACAGATCAAAACTGAAGCAGAAGCTTTGTGTCCTAAATATATTATGCATAATTAATTAATAAATATAAAACAGATCAAAACCGAAGCAGAAGCTTTGTGTCCTAAATATAATATGCTCAAATATGCATCAGCTATAAACTTAGACATGTTAGTTTACATATTATATGAACACACCTATTGAAAGTTTTCAGCATTGCAAATGCAAAAAGTGAGGGGGAAGGAATAGGTTGTAAAGATCCAACACTCTGCTGTGATATTATCTTTTTACCCATATTAAGCACCTAGGCATTGTGGGAGGCTATGAAGCATGGATACATCTCGAGGTGTCAGTGTTGAACGTCGTTGACGCCAGCATGTTTTGGACAATACTAGGTTTATGATGTCAATGGCGGTCAGATGGCCAAAATTCCAACATGTAAATGTGGGTTGCAACTTAGAGCACAGCTACAAATTGCCTATGCCGATAATGGAACCAGCAATGCCATCCTTACACCCTTTAGTAAGGTGTATGACACACATAATAGTCTAATCACAGTATAAGCAACTGTAACTGTAGTTACAGTTGCATGATAGTTAATACAGGACAGCAGTAGGAAATATGGAGTAAAGACATTGGATAATGCATATATGCGAAAAATAATATAGGAAATGAAGTTGAAAACATCATTGAATTTTTACAGTGAATAAACTAGCGTTTTATTATATTGAGAACAATTATAATATGCATATATACTGTATACATACAACCAAAACGACATATGGAGTAATACATCTCAGCTCCGACAAAATTTGATAGAAGCACCAAAAGAAAAACAAGACACCACCCTCATGCTTACTAGTTTGAAATTGACATCCATCATATGCACAGCAATAATTCAAGCAGTTCAATACACAATGCATAATAATACTGGAGTAAGCCCAATATATAAGTCTTAAGATTAGTCTTAACCTGAGTCTTCAGGTATGGCTGCAAAGTAATGACAAACTGGGAAGGGTTAGAGGCTGGTGCACAGAGCGTTGGGTCCACAAGACAAAATGCATGCAAGACTAGCACATACGGAAGTGCATGCTTTTCCAATTCATTACTGTTCATTTCATCAACCTGATCATGAACGTAAACTCAGTATTTTCATATCAAGGTAGCCAAGCATAAAAATTAGATGAATGGGCATATTTCTAGTGTACCTGCAATATCTTCTCCAGCAAGCATTTGCACATCAACTCACAACGCTTACGCACTGTTACAAGAGACACTGGGTTGACCCCACTTGCTTTTGTAGATTGCGGTAAAAAATCAAGTGTCAAGCAGCGCTTTATTACAGTTACAAGAAGCTGGTTATTGGGCAATCTCTTCAACATTTCTACAATTTGCTCTGTTTTCTTAGCTACCTCAAGTGGAACAGTACTACCATCTTTAAAGACCTGAGTTTGTGGAGTAGAAGGCTCCTCAAACCAGAACTCATAAAATGTTTTGCAAACAAGATCCTGTAAATCAGAAGCAGAATAGGAAGAAACATTCTCAATATCCAAAAAGGGTTAGGACATTGAGCGATAAATTAGGAATCTGTGCATGAAGAGCTTATCATCATATAAGCACAAGCTAAAATCCAGTTACTAATAATTAACATGGCACAACGAACCCACTCACCCCCTATTTAAAGAGTTTAGATGAAAGGTGCAACAATTATAGACCATCATCACCACCAGTAACCTAAAGGGGCATTTGTTTCAAGGCTGTGACTATATTCCAGGGAATGATAGTCCCAGAATAGAATTGCTAGGAATGTAACTGCCAAAAGAGATGTTTGGAAAAATGTTTATTTTTCCTAGGAAATGTTTTTTAAAATAATTGGTCCAAAAAATATTAACGATGATGTAAAATAAAATGAAAGTGGGAATTTATGGTTACAAGAGTTACACATAAATTTCCCTCAAAAAAAAGAGTTACACATAAATTATATTCCAATGGGAATAGAAGATTCCGTTCCTTGACATGAGAATAGAACCAGGGAAAAGCATGTCTAATCTACACTACTGGGAAAGAGTAATACAAAGTATTTTTTCAACAAACTTGTACCAAATATAGGAATGTTGCATTCCCAAGCTCGAATTTCCAGGAATAATTTCATATAACTTTGAAACACACACCCACTAAGAGAATACCACGATGGGGATGAAGCATGTAAATCCCCAAATACTTAATGGCATAAATTATACTTGACAGCTAGATACAACGTTTTTGAAAAATTTAGATACATGATTTAGAGGTTCAAGCAGGAACTTCAAAGTACCTGGATACTCGATTCATCATCAGTAACACTTGTCAACAATATTTTTGAAATACTTAGATACACAATTTAGAGGTTCAAGCAGGAACTTCAAAGTACCTGGATACTTGATTCATCATCAGTAACGCGTGAAATTATCTCTGTGCAGGCTCTTGTAAACCCTGAGAAGTTGGCATCTGAGCAGCACATATCTCGGATAATTTTTATAGCTCGTTTTCGAACACTCACTCCAGTATCTTTGATTCTTTCGGTAATCTTCTCAAAATACTGCAGTACAAATTTGAAAGTTTGTTTCAACAATCCAACAACCCTAAGTGTGAGGGTCTCCGTAACAGCCATGAAGTTTGCAAGGCATGAACAGATTTATTTTTTACAATTAAGGAAAGAGCCATTGACACATACCTTAAAACCCACATCTGGATGTGAAGCAATATGCCTACCAACAAGTTCCAATGCTGCTTCTCTAACAGATATTGCAGTGTCACAGAACCTACCTTCAACGGATGATTGTACAAATTTATCACCCAATACCTCTGGATCAGCCTCTACAATGATACTAACCTGTTCATCATATTAATATATTAAATGAAAGACAAAAAGATAAAACCAGGGGAAAGAAACTATATTAAGTATCCCATTTTCACTTGAAAACAGAAAACTTAAAGATAATCAACTTACTGCTCGTAAAGCTTTAGCCCTAATTACTGGAGAGTTCTCCTTCAAACTTACCTGTACAACATATGAAAGATTACAACACAGTTCGGATTATTTTAAAAAGTAAGGGTAAGGGGAAATATCAACTGACCAAAAGCGTGTGAAAAATCTTATCAAACCCTCGACAAAATGAACTGTTTTGGCCTAAAGCAAGAGTTATCTTCTTGATTGAATCTCGCGTCAGCATAGAAGAAACAGAACCAGAATCCCGTACTATGGTTCTTGATTTCATCCTAGCAAAGTAGTAAATGGGCTTCTGCTGACATTTTGGATCATTTTTATACCATGAGCAGAGATAAAACCTGCACAACACATACAAGCATTACCTTTGCATAACTGCAACTAGAATGTCAATTACAAAATCCATAACAACTACAAACCAGCAAATGAAATGATGTAGGTCATCAGCAGACGTGACATCTTGAAAGTAATTCAAAAGCAGTTGTTGAACAATCTCATGGTTAGAAAATGCAGAATCATCCTTTGACACTTTACGATTCTTTTTTGCATCATCCTTGCGCTGGGAATTGCAATATGATTGTAATACAAGCAGTTGCTTTGAGCAGATGCACATAAGACAGTACCAGTTCCGGTTGGGGACTTCGTTTTCTTTAACATCCAGGCAATCAGCATGAAAAAGCCTATCACAGCCAGAACATTTGAACAAATTTTCAACCCTTCCTCCCAAACAGACACAGCATGTATCTTTTGGATAATGCTGAGGAGCAGCATCCTCACTAAGTAAATCCTGGAGTACCCAGAACTTTTCCTGGCTACAAATCACAGCATCACGCTTCAACCTTGCAGCAATAGTGCCAAGAATATCAATTGCCATGGAACGTGAAGCAAAATCCTTGGAGTTTGACCCAGCATTCTGAAGTAGTATGGCACATAGAACCTGAAAGAACTTTCAGCAGTAAACTAACCTGATGCCTTTACCAAAACAATAATTTGACATAAATACATGCAGAACCCTGCACAAACACTTCAAGCACAGACACAAAAGTTACCTCTAGAATAGAAGCTGAAGCAGGATATTCGGGTAAGTTTAGAGTGTTCAGTAAATCCGTAACAAGATTCTCCATTATGGATTTCAATTCAGAAGCATCCTGAGTCTTTACACTCGCAAGTCGCTCAAGTACACTTCTCCAAAATAGACAGCAGGCTTCTGTTACTGCGTCGCGGCATTTAGTTGGATAACTAGCATCGAATGAGACTTCCAAAACAGAGTTACCACTTGATGCTTGTCTTAAATTATCAGGAAGGTTAGCACTACAGTGAATTAATTGGATTAGCAAAGCAGTAATCATCTGGATCTGTCTTTGCTCTTCCTCGCGTATGTGATAATTCCTTAAAGCTCGCTTTGAATGCGGTAATTTCCAAAGAAGGTGAAGCATTTCATCTAACACGTAAGTGCGATGTTGTGTGTATAAATAGAATATCTGTACCAGCATATGTAAAAACAACAATTACATGTCAGCTATCTAAATGAGCATGAAAGCCAATACTCAGAAAGTTTTATGAGAAAGAGGTGTTAGTACCGCACTGAGTAAACCAATTGCCTTCAATTGCAAGAGCTGGATGTTATCAACCAAGAATGTTGTAATGCTTGTTTTTACAAGTTGTAAAATACAACTATCTGACAACCTCTCTATTAACAACAAATCCTTGAGTAGTCCAAGAACAGTACACAACTTCTGAAGAATAACATTCACAGCACTAGAGAACCTAATAAAGCATGGAAGAAGAAGAAAAGATCATAAACAAATCTAACTATAGACACATAGAAAAGCCAGGGGTGTCTAGGGGCTGTTTGGTACATTTTCGGATACAGATGAATAGTGTAACAGTGTTGAACAAGAGTGAGATAGGATACAAACATTGTGTTAGGTACACAGAACAACAAACCAAATAATATCATATCATCTCACCTTCATAATTGAGATGGTTTAATTTATTTTTTTTGTTGATTTAGATTAACTTTTATATTATGTTTATTGTTTTAAATTTGATTAGATTTTAAATTATTATTATTTTTAACTTTTACATATTTATTAAACTTCTATAAGAGGACAAGGGTGAATGAGGGGAAAGTTTTAATCCTACTTGGCTAGTTTCTAGCCCAACCCTTGCCACAGGATATAACTTTAACTAGACAATGGGAAATAGATTTAACTTATTTTATCCTACTGACTCACCAAATAAACTAGACAATACGAGATAGATTTAACTTATTTTATCCTGATGACTCGCCAAATAATGGATTAAGACAATATATGATAGTTTATTATATCTTGTCTATCTTATCCTAACCACCAAATGGTTTTTGATGTAAAAATAACCGAACCTGCTTGATGCCGATTTCTTCAACTTCACGGTCTTGCTGGTAGTTCGTCGTTTTTTGCTTGCTGAACCAAATTCAGCATCATTTTCCTCATCGTCAACTGTAAAGCACATAAAGATTAGCAGTTTAAAGCCACATATAGGATAAAATTCTTTCCAGTTTCTTTCTCCCATAGTGACCCTCAGATAAATTATAAAACAGCATTAAATATCAGTAGCATCTGTATCCTCTAGATGGAAAGATAATGAAAAAGAAAAAAATGATCTGTTTGGCACAAAAACTGAAAAGGCTAACCTTCATGGGCAGTGTTTTCACTAGGTCTGTATAACGCACGGTATGATGGATCACACGCACACATCACATCCATAATCTGATGCCTGGAAAAATCCAGAATTCTCTCAATGACCTGACAAAGACAAATTACTTTAAGGCCTTACAGATTACAATTATTAATAGAGTAACAATTTGACCACATCATGGCAACGCAAACTACTTTCAAACAATACTTTTCTCCTGCAAAGAGAGCTTTTATTATTAAATTTTCTTTTCCGAAGACGATTTCTAAAATAACAATTGACTTGTTCATAATGATAATAATATTCACTTGAAGCGCATAAATAACTCACCTCTTCTTTATAAAGTTGCTTTGGCATGTCAGTGTGAGCCATCACCGCCAGTGCGGCATGAATGGATTCCAACGCAACTAAAAGAGACGAAACTAGTTCTGAATTGGACTGAAACATGGAACAATAACAGTTACAACAACAATTAACTACAAAACCTGTGCCGTTTTTAATTTGTGTAGATAGGAACTCATCTATGAAACTCATTATTCATTACTGTTGTAAATAGTGAAGTTTTACTATTATTATTAGTAATTTGTAATTGGCCCATTAGTTATTAGTCAGGCCCATTAGGTTAGAATAGCCTATATAAACACATTAGTGGTTGTACATATTTCATCTCTGAAATATAATATTCAGTTTTCACATTACCTTGCCAAATTTTATCGATGTACCAAAGCTATTTTTAAATATAACATTTCTGTTTACTACCGAATGCTATTTAGATTTTAGCAAATTACTATTGTAACAGAAAAAATAGAGGTCATAGTCAAAGCCAACTAAATCTAAACAAGCCAAAAAAATTCAGCATAGACTAGTACAAAAGAATTGAAAGTGAACTTACATTGTCACAATCCTCAATTGACAGGCCTTCAGATATATGTATCTGATGATCTAAAACCTTTAGCAGTCTAACAAGTAATTCTACAGGGACCAAATGCAGAAGTTTTTTCTCACGTATAGACATTATTTCATTAACAAGCAATCTAAGATCTGAAAGAGGCAATGGCAACCACTCTGCTGCTTCATCTCGATCATCACTGTTCAATTCAGACTTGCTACATAAGTCCTCCAAAAACTCACAAAACCTTCTGATGCTGGCATCTAAACAGACAACAAATACCATTTATTACAGATTTAAACATGGATTTGTCTGTGATGTATGTGCATCCAGGCACACACAGGGCAAACAAACAAAATTGTTGAAAATTAGGATTGTAGAAACCCGTCATGCCTACCTTGAAGTGTGGCAGGGTCAGGTTCAATAGATATTCCATTGCCACCTTTCTTCTTAAGTTTTGATTTCTTAGAAGACAGTGTAGAAATGTCCTGCCAAATCATATAAAAATTAGGAAAAGAAAAAGTATATATCAACTGCTATTACCAAATGCAATCATACATTTGTATAAACATTATCAGGCTGTCGGCTAGGAGTTGCACTGTAGTCTTCTTGAGTCTGACTTGGGACAGAAAAACTTGATTCAGAGAGCTTTGTTTCAGGTAATACACTACCAGAGATCTTCTCCTTGACGGGACCTGAGAAACTTGACCAATATAATAAACAATAAGCAGAGCACTATTAAAATGTTTAATGGAAAGAAACGAGACCAAAGGAAAATGAAATTTTTTTAACGAAAGGGCAAACACACTATACCTATTATTGGACTATATAAAGACATTTAGTATGCGTTGCAACTTATGGTACATTATGTACTGTATTATGTACAATTGCAAATATGTCTTATTTGTTTCATTAGTCTAGATGTTGCTAATTAGTCCAGGAGTTTCTAGAAACCCTGTATGCTGTAACTAACTGAAGCTGACTCAGTTGGTGATAGTTACATGTTTTGACAGTTATTTTCAGACCTTGGACACCTATATATGTGAGGTATGCTCATTGTAATCTTAGATTGAGAATACACTCACAAATCACTCTTTTTAGTTCCTCTCTCTAAACCATAATCTCCAAACCTATAAATTTTGAAATCACAAACCTTTTATAGTTTTATAAATTTTGAAATGGCACTAATTTGTCAACATGAAACCAAAAATTTATTGGACTATATGACACTTTCCATCTAGTATATATCTCATTCTGGTCAATTACTCCATAATGAATAGGACAGGAACCAGTGAGTGCATTGTTTACCTTCATGACTGCATTCAAATGCTTCAGGATTGCACCTGAGAACTTCATCGTGGAGTTCTAAAGGCTCGGCGTAGTTATACGGAACAGTTTTGGCATCGTCTCTTAAATTCCTATATAAGACAGCGTAAATTAAATCGTATTAAATTCAACACTAAGTAATGATACTAATGACATAAGCAGGATTGATGATGATAACGACAACAACACGTATTCATAAACCGACACATTTCAACAAACCGACAAAAAAATGGATACATAGAAACGGTTGGAATGAAGGTCACTTTTTTCATATTAAAAAAACACGGCAAATAAAAATTCATGCAGTTGGCACAAACTTTGCTCATACTTACCATGACCTCGGACATGTTAAATAGCGGTTATAGCGCTATTGCATAGTGGAATTTGAACAAATCTCTATTGTTCCGCGATATGCTATTTAGTGCAAAACATTGTGAAATAACGGCAGCATAACACTGTTGCGTAGCGGAATTTGAACAAACCGCTATTTTCCGCGGTCCGCAATTGACAACACTACATTTACCTATTCTTTACAACGAAAACGAATCCGATGAAAAAAAAAATTAGAAGGTAAAAGTGAAAAAAGGTCAATAATCTCTCAATCACAAACTATAGTATCAAACCCTATTTGCCAATAATAAAAGTATCAGTTACTTATAACAGAAACACTGATCTGCCTGTAAACTAAACCTACAACTAAATTTAAGGTATGATTTCACTTTTCACTAATTAAATAAAAACTGAAAACTATAACTAAACATGTAACAACTAATCACCTACAAATATTATACCAGCATTCAACATATGCAACTCCAACACTAATCTTCCTATAAACTAAACCTAAAAACATCACCATGAACAAATGACCTAAATTATCAATACTTAATTACCTAATTTAAAACTGAAAACTATAACTAAATAAGCAAATCAATCACTATGCAGTCAACTACATAAATCGCTAAATTCATACAAGCTTCAAAAGTCAAATCTAAAGTAAATCACATGAAAACTCGAACTCTTCTAATTTCGTAAATTTCTAATTATTTATAACCTAAATTGTAAATAATTAATTAACTAATTAAAATCTGAAAACTATAACTAATTCACAAGTCAACAACATATATCGTGAAATTCATACAAGCTCCAAAAGTCAAATCTACGGTAAATCTAGTGGATATTTGAATTCTAACTTTATTTCAGTTTACAACCGTGAATTTTTCACTTACACAAAAACATTAACACTAATTCACAAAAATCGAGAAACTCATACAAGCTCCAAAATTCAAATGAAAATTTGAATTCTTCTAGCAATAATTCAAATTCATACAAGCTCCAAGCACTATGCAGTCAACTACATGTATTGCGAAATTCATACAAGCTACAAAAGTCGTATCTACAGAAAATCACACGAAAATTCGAATTCTTCTAACTTAATTTCAGTTTACAACCGCGAATTTCAATTATACAAAAGCATGAACAATGATTCACACCTAATTTGTTAATTTCCTACAAATTCAAACTAAACTAGCAAAATCAGTAATCACAATGCGAATGAAAAATTTGCAACTAAAAAATGAACGAAATGCTTACAAGTACGAAACATCAGTGTTCCGGAGCATTTCGGCGATTTTTCTAGATTGCGAGAGAATCTCAACGCGGTTCAACGGCAACGGTGAATCGAAGAGACGTAGGTCATGACCGGAAGCACCGCAGAAAACCGGAAGCGAAGGTAAAGGCAAACAAGAAGCGACTTCGGAATGAACTGTGTTCGCCATACTGATTCCGCGGTGGTCGGAGAGTGCCTCCGCCGCCGTAACGGCATCGGAAGTTGTTGGAGGAATCATCGATTAGTCACGTGAAGAGCATGTGAGTTGTTGAAATTTGAAAGAGTGAAAATAGAGAAAGTAATACGAATTTTGAGGTTGATTAGGGTTTTGATTTTGAAGTTGTTGAAAAAATGTTGAACCCTAGAGGGATAAAATTGGAAGTGAATGGCGGGGAAAAAAAGTGATTATGTGAGTAAGTGATTTTGGATTGGAGAAGGAAATGGGTTAAGTAGATTCGGTGTTAGAACGGTGTTTGACTATGAGATTACGGAAACACCCTTGCGGTTTGTGAGAAGCTTGTTGTGTAAGCTTATAGTCAACATTGTAGATCCATCTTCCATGGAGGGTGTGTTTGGAAAGTAATCAATGTATGGTTGACTAAAAGCTACACTACACTTACTAGAGGTGGAGTTGAGTAATCCACTTTTGTGGAAATGTGTGTTTGAAACCGGTTTTCTTGATTAAATTTCCGCAAAAGCGAGTGTTTTTTTACTATAACATGAGAAACTATAATGTCAGCCTTTTGCAAAAACATGAAAATCTATCGTAGAAATGGTAAACTGTAATTGCCGCTAAACTGAATGTATGGTAAGTAATGTTTTATATGAAGAAATGAAGAAACTATACTGTAATGAAGAAATGGTAAACTGTAATTGCCGCTAAACTGTAATTAACAAGACCGAATGATTATGAAAGACATTATGTGTGTAGGAGTTGGGTTTTTATAGACACGAAGGCTAATTGTGAGCGACTGTATTAACCAACATTCTAATAAAGTTAATAAGTTGATTGTGAGCAACTATATTAGCTCACTTTCTAACAAAGTTAGAGCATTGCTATATAGTACGGGAGACGGCTGCACGAATTTGGACGACAGTATAAAACACAAGGGTATTGCGGTAGTATTGGAAACAAGTGATGGGTATATTGATAATTATCAGTACAAAGTTGTGCAATTCTTTCCTTTCATATTCACGGTGTTCGCAACATGCAGCATTCTCCATGAAGGAGCGTTGTTAAATAACACGGGAGACGGTTGCACGAAATCGGACTTGTCATCTTCATATGGTATATTAGTAAGAGTAAATTACACTCCCCTCCCCTCAAAGATGCTTGAATTACACTACCCTCCCCTCTTATGTTAAAATATACACTCTCCTCCCCTCTTATTCAAAACATATTAGAAAATATTTCACTCCCCTCCCCTGAGAGAAACATGAATTACATTTCTCTCCCCTCTTATGTTAAAATCTACATTTTACTCCCTTATTATATTTTTTTTATTTCTAATAATCTAGCAAAATAATAATAATCTAACACACTTCGGAAAAAAAATACTATTGCGGGTCTATTTTAATATAATCAAAATTTGAATACATATTGTTTGCTATTTTTTATTCAAAATTTCATTAACATTTAGTTTTAACCCCTATTATAAAATATGAAACAACACAAAATGAAATTAAAATATGTGAAAAATTACTAAAGACAATAAATTATGCTTATTTAAAAGTTGGTTTTATGCTCTAAATTATAAAATTAACAGTAAAATATTTAAATTTAATTATCGTTGATATTTAAATTATAAAAAAATGAATTTATTTTTCTTAAATGATGGTTCAAAATTAGTATACATCATAAAAATGTTTATTTGTGTTAAAATAGATTAAAGTGTAGTGCATATTTATTTATTAAGGGAGGGGTTTGTAATTCAAGCATCTTATAGGGGAGAGGAGTATAAATTATAATTTTCAAGGGAGTAGAGTGTATATTTTAACATAAGAGGGGAGGGGAGTGTAATTCATGCATCTTTGAGGGGAGTGAAGTGTAATTTACTCTATTGGTAATAATGAGTTGGTTGGGTGTCAGGAATCATTATTTCTCTATACTAAATTGACATTCATTATCATCTTCGTAATCATTTGCAGTGTCGCATTTGAGTTTGTCAACTGCAGTCTAATTTGATAGTGGTGAGGGTCAAGGAGTTTGTTGTTATTGGGTTCATTGCAGAGAAGATAAAAGTCATAAATATTATCTCTTTCTAACAAGCATTTGCTAATTGATTATACAGGTTTTAGCCAAAATAAAAGGCCTTTGTTCAAAAGTGTAATCATGTCGTCATATCATCACTAAAATTTTGATTAAAACAATGTAAAGTCAGTTTTATATTTTAGGAAACTTAGAGATTGTTTTTAATGAATGTGGCCTTTGTTAGCATGCATGTGGAGGGGAGTATTACTTCTCCCACCATGCTGCCTTCTCGCGCGCCCTGCAAAATTTCCAAAAATACGCCTGGTCCGGATTATATAATCCGGACAAGATTGTTAGTGATTTCCGGAATATGAAATCCAAACCAGATGTTGTGTGCTTTTTTGTGTCTTTCTTTGATGTCAAGGGTCTCTGTTGACCGTTATATGAACCCCACACAAGCTGCAATGCAATTGCAGGGTTCATATGAACGGTCAACAATGACCATGACACCACCGACACCCCTAAAAAACTAGAAACATTTGAAGAAAATGGAATAAAAGAGGTGAAGTGAAGAATGAATGTATTTGTTGAAGATGGAAGCCTATTTACAGCCTAAAACAAGTCCTAGGTCATTAATACAGTCAATGAAAACGTGTTAGTGGTTGTAACCGTTCAAACCCACATTAATGACTCTCTTTCAAAAGAATCCAAGCTCTCTTTCAAAAGAATCCAATGCTGAAGTTTTCCGGATTTTACATTCCGGAATGCCCTTAGCCCTACAAGATGTGCCAACTTTTCCCTCGTTCACCATTATCGCATTAATCCGGAAAATATATTCCGGAAAACAGACGTGCATTCCGGATTTTATACTCCAGAATGCATCAGTCATGGCCGGTGGTCTGCACCACAGGTTTTTGTCGGTGGTCAGGTCAAAAAAACGCGTTTTACCACGTTTTTGACTGCATTTATGACCTCCCAACCGTTTTTGACCCACCCCTCCCTATAAATAGCCTTCCAAACCCCACCATTTCTCAGACCATCCTCTCCCACCCTCTCCTCCTCTTCTTCCTTCTACAACCATGGTTTTCCATCGTTGGCCTTTCATAGATAAGGGTTTCGTTGAAAACTTTCAGGGTTTGTATGAACGGTCAATGAGGATGGAACCGCACTACAACTAAGTGCGGTTCATCTGAGGGTCATGTGGGTCAGTGTGGTTCTTAGCTTCGCCTGTCTGGGCGTAAGTTTGAGCACCCCCTACCTCCCTCAGGGGCATTGTTTTCTTCTTCCCGCCCTCCTCTTCCGCCCTCCTCCAGTTTTCCTCCAATAGGCAAACTACTGCTATGTCCTATCACATAGCAGTGGTTAGGCTCTTAGGAGATTAGAATTAGGCTCTTAGAAGATTAGAAATAGATTTAGGATCTTATGTAATAAGCTTAAAAAGCTTGAAAATTATTGTAATGTATTGTTCATATATTAATAAAATGAGTTGTTTTTATGTTTGTGTCTTTTTATTTCTGTTTTTTATTTTATTTGCATTTTATTTTACGAATTGTAAAGCTTAAAATTGCAAAAGTTTTGGTAAAACACTATTCCGGATTTTAAAATCTGGATACATCTGCAAAATTCTAACAATTTAATCCGGAAAACGAAATCCAGACCAGGGGTAAAATTGGAAAAAAAATAGGGCGCGCGAGGAAAGGCATAGGGTGGGAAAAGTAATACTCTGTGGAGGGGGAGGGGCATGGACGGACCTGCTCTGGGCCTGCTGTGGCAAATGCCACACCAGCCCAGGCCCATTTTTTTAAAAAAAAAATTATGTAGTAATAATAGAACAATAACTAACAACACACTTGTTTTCCTTTTCTTTTCTATTGTTCTTTCGTTTTTTCCTCTTTGGTAGAAAATTACACATGTCTTGATTGAGATTTAAGAGGTATAATTATCAATAGTTCATGTGATTTTTTAGGCTTATGTTAATTGTTATGCTTCATCAAATGTCAATTGCGAACGAATTGTAAAACACACACATTGTTAATTTCCAACCAATTTTATAACACACACAATTAATTGTTATGCTTCATCAAGAAGTGGTTGTGGGGTTATCATTTTTATGTTTGAGTTATAATTAATTTTACACAGATTAAATTGTCAAACATGCAGCAAATTTGTTGCATATTAGGCAGGGTTATGATTAATTTTTTGTTCATGTTTTAACATACTGTAATGGAATATTCTAATATATTTTTTTGTTGTATAACTGAATGAGGATGAAGAAATTTTTTCCAGTTATACCTAGAGTCCTGAAATTATTTGTTAGTATATTTGGTTGCTATACAACTATTTTTAGTATAACTTCTTATTATATTTACTATTATTTAATTATTTGATAAAAAATTGTGCCCCGCTGGTATTCTAAGTCTAGGTCCGCCCCTGGTGAGGTTTTTTTTTTCCTACACGAGTCAACCCATGTGAGTGTTTTTTTTTTACCCCGCAGTCAATCTGTCCGTTAGATTTGTCACAACTAGGTATCAATTAGTACAACAAGAAAGTGTTTTTTGGACACACAATGCATTTTTAATGTTATTTCAACTTTCACCTACTCCTTCATTAGTCTCAAGTCAATATCCAAATTAAATTCTAGTGTCAATCATCCATGTATGTTAATTTTATACATCATTCATTTATCTATATGGTTTAGCAATTCATTAAGTTTGATCTTTGAGTTTTTATCAATTTTTTTAATTACAAAAACATTTTGCAATTTCGCAATATTAATGTCCTTTTCCAAACATATTTAACAGTTTTAACTATATTTTTTAACTTTCTAAAATATACGGGGTCACCGCAGGGTTCACTAGAAACTCCACTTACTAAAGGTTTAGTAACCCATTTTATAGTATGATAGACTAAACATGGAGTAAGTGTATCTTCGAGTGATGTTTTTTTAAAAAAAAAACAAATCATTGTATTTCATTAATAATCAACGATTGATGAAATAAGCTAATTGTAAATGACATAATAGGTGTAGGAGTTCAAATTTGACATAGAAGCGTGAGCTGATGGATGGTGAGTGACTTATAACAGTTTATGTTCTTTTTTTTCTATGCTACATTAGCTAACATTCCAATGAAGGTAAACTTACACTTAAAGTGAAGTTTCATCGTTTATGTATACTTAACTAATAGACGTTGTCATTTTAAAAATAATTTGCATAAGTAGTTTCTCATCTACAACCTAGTTCGGTCATGGCAAGCTCGTGGATTTTATTGCTCTTGGATTCATTGTAGAGCAGAAAGTCTTGGACTCTCTCCCCCTCTCTCTCTCATACATGAATTTGGGAGTTAATTAGAAAGATTTGAGTTAAAATGATAGACTTCATTCATACATGTGTTTGGGAGTTAAATACATTCACTTTCTACCTCCGAAACCATCAACGCATATTTAACAATATTAACAACAATTTGTTCAACTACTTAACATCAAATTTGAAATCAAAATTAGTTTCTATTTAAAGGGAAATAAAAAAATAGTGACAATATTTTTTTTTCTTATCCTTTAATATTAATTATATTTCATTCTAATGTCCTCGAACTTTGTAAAGGACTTCTACTAAATTAGTTAAATTAAATTTTGAAGGTTGCTCTTTAGGCACTTTCTAATTGCTCAAAAATTCAACTATCGCTAGGCTGAGCAACAGTTGAGTGTCATTTACCATAAAATGGTAGTTAAGCGTCGTTTGACACTTTTTAGATTAGTTCAACTACTTTTTAAACTGGTTTAACTGATTTAAAAAGTCTCCCAATTGATAGTTAACTACTCCTCCATCTGTTTTTTATTTTTTGATGTTTTAGCTATTTGTACAATTGTTAAGGAATCATTAAAGTATAAAAATATTTGTAAGTTTTAGACTAAAATGTTCTTATTTGTGTTTTTTGGCTACTGTGTAAAATTATTTCATGACTCATTATTTACTTCAATTGCATTAATTATGGAAACTTCCAATCCATCTCAAACTTACTCCACACAAATTATCTCCCACTATCTCGTTCCACTCTTTTTCCCACCAAACTTGTGGTTGTAGTTTCCACCTTATACTTGTGGTTGTAGTTTGGATCCCGCTATGTCTACAATATCAAACTCATAATCAACTTCCCTTTCTGGTGAATCCTCAACTACCATCTCCAACAATTCTTCTCTCTCAGTTTCATAAGTGTCTTTTTGAGTTGCTTCCATGATGGATTTAAGGTGGGAATGAATGGAGTAGTTGTACGCGTCATGTCTTTTCATAGTTGCATGTATGTATGTATGTATGTATGTATGTATGTATGTATGTATGTATGTATAGTTTTAAATATGTCACGGGTAGTTATAGTGAACCTTACCTCGACAATTGTATTGCGTTTAAATTCACATGTGATATGGCAAAAGTTACAACTCCTTTAATCGTCTTATGTTGTGTTTTTTAACAACGGTAAACTTGAATAAAAAATATTGAACATCGTAAAACATCAAATATTTTAAAATAAAGTTGAAGTCCTAAAATATCAAAAGATAAAAAAAAATGAAGGGAGTATTAGAGATATTTTCATTATTTTGGAGTGCCTAAGAGCAAACTATAGTGCCTAAAGAGCAATTTTCTTCAATCTTAAATTGCATGCGACATCTATGTTTGGCCCAAAATAAAAAATTGCTATTACTTTTTTCCACCCTATTCATTTCTCACGTACCCGTTTTTTTTACGAAAATGTCCATGTAATTTTTAGATTTCAAATTTGAATTGAGTTTTTTCTTTGTTATGGGGTGAAAAATGAGTTTTTCACCAATTCGGATTTTATAATCTGAAGACCTCAAAAAATAGGGCGTGTTTCTTGCTTTGTTTTTTTTTTGAATTATAGAATCCAAACACTTTTTTTCAAGAGAAAAACAGTTTGGATTAAATAATTCAAACTATATCAGCGCAAATTCTGAGTTTGTTTGTAACATGGATAACCAATTTAAGGACAATATTAATCTTCATAACCCTTATTATTCTGTTTTAGGTCATTGTTAGTTGTTCTTAATCAAAAATCCAGTTTTCGGACTACTTGATCAAATTACTCTGAAACTTCCCCAAAAAATTAGGAAAAAAATCAAGGACCAAGACTTCCTAAAAGGTACTTCTTACAAGACCCCGCACCTCAAAATCCAAAATTTCATCGTTCAGACCTTTTTTTTTTCTTCATATTATCAGAAAAATCCGAAAAAAAAATTTTGCATTAGTTTTATATGATTTTTAGAATTTTTTGGTGGTGTTTTTATATTTTTATGATTTTATTTATCATTTTTTTTACTTTGTTTTTTGTTGTTTTTAAAAGCAAAAATTCAAAACTGCTGAAATTGGAGAGATTCTGATGGCTGATTATACATAAGCATATTTCCGATTATAAAATCTAAACACAATTTGGATGATTTTGGATTTTAGAATCCGAAATCCAATGGGCATTTTTGTAAAAATTATAGGGTGCATGAGAAGTAGATCGAGTGGGAAAAGTAAATCCCATAAAAAAGACATGTTTGGTCCATTTATAAATTTTACTTGATGGTTGTTCTCATCCTACATATAATTTATACAAAAAGATTCCAATTCTATTACTTTTCCAACCCTGTCCATTTTTCATGCACCCTATTTTATTCCAAAAATATCCTTGGACATTTGTTGGATTTTATAATTAGAAATTACTTTTTTCTTTGTTTTGCGAGGGAAATGAGTTTTTCATATGTTCGAATTTTACAATCCGAACACAATAAGTAGTTCGGTTTTTTCAATCCGAACACCTCAAAAATTTAAGGCGTGTTCCTCTTGTACAAAAATTCAGGAGAAAAAAGTTCAAATTATATAATCTTAACCATATCAACACACAAACCGAGTGTGTTTGAGACATAAATACCTAATTTAAGAACTACATAACCATGATAACCCCCCTCATGAGTCCCTGTAAGGGACTTCTTACAAGACTCTGCTCCTCAAGTCTCGATCCTTGATTTTTTTTTTCTTCTGATTTTCTAAACAAGTTTCGGAGCAATCCGATTAAATAGTCTGAAAATCAGATTTTCGACGGTGATTGGACGGGAACAAGTAGCAATGACCTGAAACACAATAATAGGATTATGATGGTTAATGTAGTTCTTAGATTAGCTATTCATGTATCAAAGAGACTCAATATGTGTGATGATGCAATTCATATTATATAATCTGAATTTATTTTCTTCTAAATTCTTGGCACAACAGGGGTGTATATGAAGTGTTTCGATTTTATGATCCAAAAAAAAGGAATGCGTCTTGTTATATTGAGCTTTTGGATTTTTAAATCCAAACTACTTATTGTGATCAAAACAGGTGAAAAACTCATTTTTCACCCAAAGACAAGGGGAAAAAATAAATTCAGATGGACATTTTCAGGAAAAATAGGGCGTACGAAAAATGGATATGGTGAAAAATCTCATCCGATTTCACCAAGTATTTTTATATTATTTGATTTTTAAAAAAGTCTTTATATTGAAAAAATCTTAAGTATGTACATTAAAACCCTTTTGCTTATTCACAATAAAATGTGGAGAAGTTTGTTATAAAAATGTAACTATAGATAAACTCTTTGTATGGACATCCAAACTGCAACTTGACAATAAAATCTTTGTGGAGAAACACATCTCAAGTAAAGACTTTGGTTGTTCATGTTAGGAAAGCATTTGAGTTAGAGCCTCCCATAAAAAGTCACGTTAGATCCCATAGAAAGTATTTATATCATATGAATCAGACATTAGTCAGAATCATACGATTAAATTTGAATCATGTGAATAAAGGGAGGAAGGTGAAGAAAATTAGGTTGTAAAAAAAAGTTAACATCATGCAAGTTAAATGACTTATCTTTATTAAGAAAACATAAAAGTAATTTGAGTACAATAAAACAAGTAAAAACTTTTTCTAACGACAACATTTATTAATAACCAAATCCATACATGAGATGAACAAAGACCGTTAAAACATAAACAATGAGCAACAAGGGTCGTATGTAAGGTAGAACACTCAGAAGAAAACTCATACACCTCGTACATCAAAACACCAATAAAAACACCACCCAACTAGCAGGTACCACCAAAAATCAATACAAAACTAACCACCAAAATCAAACTTTCACACAACAACATAAATCAAAACTTCCCTCAAAAAACAACATAAATCAAAGTGTTTGTAAAAATTATAGTGTTTGTAGAAATTTGACATGTTTGGTTTCTTTGAAGTGGAATTAACTTTGCCTTAAGAATTGATTTGAAGCTAAAATTTATAGCTTCCAATTTTAGAATTGATTTTTATACAACTTTATGTTCAACTCATTTTTACATGAATATATTCAAACATTAATCATTTAATCTTCAACTAATTTTGTTTTTGTTTTGGCGTTAACCCTTTAGTTTTCAGGGGAAATGAATCTTGATAATCGAGAGTTTAGCCGTGAGGTAAGTATAGTATGTCCAAAAAATTGTTCCACAAATTCTCTCAAAAGATTTGTTATTTGATGATGTTTATCAACCACTTGAACGCAATTGTTTGGTTTACCTCCAACTCAATTTTAATCCCAATCAATTCACTTAAAATCAACTTTTTTTTACCGCAAAATCAAACATTACTAAAATTGAACCGTGGCTACCATATGTAGTACTATGAGCATGCCAACTACCTTGGTAAGGCTAAATAATTACAATGTCATAACAGATAGTAAAGGCAAAAGCAACAAAAGCGAAATTGTATCACGTTAGACAAAACATGTTGGCATGTTGTGGGTCATGGGTCTCCAACCAAAAACAAGGGAAGGTACTGACCAATGTAAGTGTTATAGCTCATGTCCTTCATATGGATATACCATATATCATATTTCACACCTAATAATGTTTTTACCACAAAAACAAAACGAATAAAGTGTAAGAACATGCCTGCACATGACATGATGTAAGGGTAGAGTTAAAGGGTATTGATCAATTGAACCAAAAAAAAAAGATGTTACATCACATCTCTTTGCATTTCAGGGCAATCCCATTCCTCTTCATCATCTTGTTTCTCATAACCCATTCTGTTTGTTCTGTATAGACAATGACTTAAGGTAATGGCCCATCAAAAAATTCATAGGTGCTTAGTTGTATCCAATGAAAAAAAAAACACATTCACGCAATTAGACGTGTTGCTAGAATAATTAGATGAAGATCAGAGTCTCACATTTTGATATTAGTTCTAAAATATGATTTATCAAGAATAAAATACGAGTCTTTCAAACTAATTAAGCCATCTATTCTCAAGTTATTGTCCATATGAATGCATGTTTTCTATAACTATAGGAAATATGGATTTTTCGAGCTTTGAATGTTTGTTACGAATTAAAATAAAAATGATTTTTATATAAATAATTTAAACATAAATTATGGACAGTAGGATGATGGAGAAGGAAAGGAAGAGGAAAGAAGTAGAAAGGAAACATATTTGGTGTAGGTGTAGGTGGTCCATTGTGTGACCTAATAGAGGTGCAAGATCCAATGGCCATACCACCATGGTCAAAAACATTTGTTTCACCATCCTAAGCTCCTCCCATCGACAAATGGTTATATTTTTATATCCTTAGGCCAGCTGATAGTGAGATGAATAATATATTTAAGTGTAAAAACATCATGTTTTGGAGAGATATATAAAAGCAAAATCATGTTTTGGAGAGATAAAAGCTACAATAAATTTTAGCTTTATGTTAGAGTAAATTGTAAAGCCAAAATCAATTTTAATGAAAATGTGTGAGGATGCCAAAACAAATTTTTAGTTGTAGAATCACTTTTGAATCTCTCCAAAGTGAATCTATACACTAGTACATGTCTAGAATCAATGTGAGTTTAACAAAATTACGATAATACAATAATATATTTGTTGAAGCTATAAAATATAGTGAGATGCAGTAATTTTGCGTAATTCATCATCAGTCTAAACATATATTAAAATTTGTTTGTTTCAAATCGAAGTCTAGAACAAAATGAGGTTAGACTATAAATGAAAGAGATTTGGATCGTAACCTTTTAGGCCCATTCTTTTCTTCTTCCTTCTTCACCAAGTTGTATCTATCTCTCTTTAAATTTAGAGAGAAGATCAATAGAGAGAATAAAAAATATGATCAAGAGAGAGATGGATACAAATTGAAGAAGAAGGGAAAATAAGAAAATGATGGGAACAAGAGGATCCAATTTAAAATGAAAGACACTTATTTATTTTTTATTTTTTAAGGGTGAAAGACCCTTATTGTCTACCCACAAATTTGAATTTTAATAAAATGCAAACTAATACAGTACATTGCTTTTGTGCAATAATAAGGTACACAATACAATAAAGATTTGCTTTTGTGTAATAATAAAGTATACAATGCAATAAAGATTTTGATCGTATGTTTTTATAATATATACATGATTATCTAAGATATTTTTATTCCCTCTTTCGTTGTCTTTCTCTATAGTTTTTAACTTTCTTCCTTCATTATTTAATTTTCATGACATGGTCATGTTGTATACCTTTTAGTATGAGAATTTTAATACATCTTAGAACAATGATAAGAGAACTTATGATGAAATCAATTCGAATATTGCTAAAGGGAAAATATATACTTCAAATATCATTTTTTTAATGAGAAAGTGGCTTCAAGCAGCTTCCTCCCAAATCAAAAAAATTCAATTGGATAGTATCACATGCTATCTACAGAACCCACACATGTCACACATGCCGAATAGAAATGGCTTGAAAACCAAGTGCATACATGTGCCCTTATAAAGCTATAAATACATGCTACTCCCTCCATCCCATAATACATGACACAGTTGACCCAATTACGCATGCCAATGCATAATTTTGAGTTTAAATATCTTGAATAATATATTAGAAAAAATTATGAAAATTTGATATTTTGAAAATATTCATCGAGACGAATCTAACGACATCTTATGTGATATTATTTATCTTTGCATATTAATAGAAAAATGTAGTCAAAGTAAGTTAGATCAAAATTGCACATTTTCAAATGGGTCATCTATTGCAGGACGGAGGGAGTAGTGCCCTAGTGTGTGTGTGTGTGTGTGTGTGTATATATATATATATATATATATATATATATATATATATATTTTTTTTTTTTTTTTGGTGAAGACCCTAGTATATATATGTATATACATGGTATTTTCAGCTATTTTTTTTATAGAGTAATGATATTTTGACATCCATTTGGTGACAATTTTGTTGACAACCTTGTTTTTCTCACTTCTTATTGGTCAAAAACAATGGAGAGAGAAAAAGGAAGAGAGAGGATAACAATATCATGTGAGTATGAGAGAGAAAGTTGTCCAAAAGTTGTCAAAAAATGGTTGTCAAAATATCATTTCTCTTTTTTATATGGATTATTTATTATATTATATTATATTTTGATCTTAATGTTCTTGTTTTTGTTGTTGAAAGAAGGTCTTAATCTTCATGTTACTAGGGAAATGACCTTAGAAATCCGGCCGAAATGGCTTGAAAACCAACAACATACATATTTTTGAACCATATATTTTGATCCCTCAAAAAAAAAAATACTAGTACTCTATACACATTATTTTGAACCATATTGTTATTTTATTATTTTCAAATGGACTATTATATTTTTTTCTTCTCTTAATCTTCATGTTAATTGGGAATGATCTTAGTTATTCAGAATTATATCAGAGAATAGTAAAAATCAACAAATAATTATTTATGTGAGGATTTGAACTTGAGTTTTAAAAAAAAATTGTTTTTAATTTGATGAAACACGTCAATCATTTGAGTTTAAACGGTGTAATGATACATAATTTTGTGAGTAAAAAAAGTAATAAATAAGTAAATGGAAAATGTTTGAGGACACCTAATGTGAGTGCATACACTTTGAAGGATAAGACGTAAAAAGTGACGTGATAAATTTGTGATGTTATAGAAAAAGAGAAAAAAGATAGAAATAAGATAAAGTGTTGAATCATTGTTATGAAATACGATTTGTCTAAATATGATTGTTGTAAGCAAATAATTTCGGTATATTCCAGATTGTTTTTGGAAAATTGTGGATAAATTATTATCCACAGCTAATTAAAATCAGCCATGTCTACTCTATAAACATTTTATTGTAGGTAACTTATCCACAATTTTTCAAATACAATCTACATGGTACGCCTCACCCAATAACTTTTATTGAAAAAATTGAGGCATATATAATTGATTTATGGATTGTCTGTTAGCTTTTCTCATACTCCATTCGGTCACATTTATAAGTAAATTGTGCTTTTTCAGATTCATTAAATAAGTGACGTATCTAGACTATATTATGTTTTAGATACATCACTTATTTAATGAATTTTAAAAAGTTAAAGTTGCTTATAAATGTGACCAGAGGGAGTACATAAGAATTAAGATTCATCCTCTTCAAACCTTTTGACATTCAAATTAAGCAAGATATAAAATGATGGGTTATGTTAACCGGTTAAAGAAATCAAAAATAAAAAGTTTTAAATTAAAAGAAATACTTTTTTAAGTTTTTAATGAGTTGACTGCACAAGTTTCAATGTGATGTTACTATATTTGCTTCGTTAACTAGTGTCTCGGGGACACCGGTTAAAATTACCCTAAAATGATTTGGTGATTTTGAAGAGAAACATAGAAGTGATAAGAAGATGGTGATTTCAACTCTTTCATGCACTAACAAAATAACAACTAAAATACTTTGTTAAATAAGTTTGAATTTCATCCCAAAAGTTAGTTCAAAAGATGAAGGTATTAAATTATATTTATACACTCAACAGTCCAAAAACCTGAGCAATGTAAGACAAATAACAAATTACAAACAACTTCAACATCCACCTTTATATCTAGTATATGTCTCAATCCAATTTCCACGCTGCAATCTTTAACTCAGCTTTGATACAATATAAACCGGGCTTGAGTCTCATCCAAAAACCTAGCTCATTACGTATCATTTGAAATACGAACTATATGACATGATCATGTGAAGCAAATCCATTAATCCTCGATTAATCATATAATAATTAATTGACTGTAAAGATTAGGGGAAAGAGAGAGAAGATATTAGAGGGTGCCACTTGATCAGTTCCATGCAGGGAATGTGCAGAACATGCTGTACATTTCGTGCTGCCTCACTGTCCCCTCCTTT
Source organism: Medicago sativa (assembly GCF_051527215.1). Lineage (NCBI taxonomy): Eukaryota > Viridiplantae > Streptophyta > Magnoliopsida > Fabales > Fabaceae > Medicago > Medicago sativa. Next base: position 9,983,993 of record NC_140754.1, read on the forward strand.
GTTTGTCACATGTCTTCATAGGCCATGCATTCCAAATCATGTGCTCACCATGTGCTTTCTCATTCTCTCTCTCTTTCTGTAACGGAGCTTTGCTGGCCCATATCACCTTCACATGCACCCTTTAGGGGAAGCCACACCCCATTACAACTAGTTTAACTTAAGGTACTAACCTTTTTCTCTAGCTGAAATTACTTAAAGGCCCTCACATTCTATTTCATAAGAGAAATGATATATCTTCACCTATTTTAAGACAATTTTTGTGATAATTTTCTTTCATACTTTCATTATATTCTTATTCTCTCCATATTACATTACTTTATATAATGCATACATTACATTATAGAATTTTAGCTGCCACATAAGTGACTTTAAAATTATTATTCAAATAACACACCATAATACATAAGATACATATTGATATTTTTTCCTAAAAGGTATTTTATCTCATTTTTTTAAAGGAAAAAAAATATCATATCTCGTTATATTTATAAAAAAAGCTTGGTTTTGTTTTTGATCAGTTAAGTTCGTTTCATTTTATTATGGTTTCTTAAATTACTAACATTTTCAATATACTTCCTTTCGGTTTTTCATTTTATTTTAGTCAAAGTTTGCACCTTAGTCCTTTAAGTTAGAAGAAGCGGAAGAAACTAAACTCCTACAATATAATAAATCAAAGTTTAAATTCAAACCAAAAGACATATCTATATTTAATGTTTCACACGTCTCACATAAAATTACTTTATAAACTAAAATACCGAACAATTATTTATCTTTGAACATGAACTTGAACATAATTTGGTATGAATTTTATTTCTAATGTTGTCAAATAATTAAAACTAAAAGAAAACATATTACTTTTATTGTGATTAAACAGTCATTGATGATAATGAGATCATTCAAAAAGTGTTGAAAGATATAGGAAACTTCTTCTCTTCCACAAAAAACAGACTACTTTATATTTAGTGTCTATTTTGTTGTGCAGTTAAGAATCACTTTTAGTTTTTTCATATAAATAAAAAGTTGTGATTAAAAAATATAACTATTTGCTTGACAAAAATAAAATATAACTATTCGTAAAATTATTTATTAACAATTCTCATAAATCATGACTTATTTTGAGATAATTTTATTTTATTTTGCAAAAATGACATCTAATAAGGAAAGAATACTTTTATTTTTTGGGGAGAGAATACTTTTTTTTTGAAGGAATACTTATTATTATTATTATTATTATTATTATTATTATTATTATTATTATTATTATTATTTGTTATTATTATTTATTATTTGTTTGATCCTTTTCACCTTTGGTTCAAGAATTTGTCCTTTTCGAAGGTGCCATACTAGGTACAATTCATGGAATATTTTATTGTCCTTAATAGTGTCGATTTAGGTCGGCTTAATTCAACACCTCCTGTTTTGCTTTAAAACGTTTACAAATCTCATCTATATATTACTCCCTCCGTCCCGGTTTAATTGACCTACTTTGGTTTTTCACACAGATTAAGAAAAGTGTATAAATAACGGGGAAAGTGGAATATATTGTATTGGGAATGATAAAAGTAGTATTATTTAGTGTTATATTGTATTGGGAATGATGAAAGTTGTATTGAAAATTGAAATGAGTCAGTTATTTTGGGACACTTTTTTTTAGAAAATATGTCAGTTATTCCGGGACGGAGGGAGTATACCTTAGGATAGAATTCATAGTACTCTAGGATAGAATCATAGAATAGATAAGGACATATTATAATCAAAATCCTTACATGCATGTGCAAATATCTCAATTCACGACAAATGCACAATGCTTTTCCATTACACTTAATTTGTACATGTTGATTTTCTTTTTTTAAATGTTAGAGTATCTAATGAATGAATGGATAAAATGAATAACAACACTTTTATACATTATATTATATGTATGTATTTCCTAAAACGTGTTTCTTTATTATGGGAGGAAAACAGAAAATTCTTTAGAGAGAATAAAAAGGAACCTTCATGAATTTGTTGCAATAAATTGGAAATGGAATAAATCATATTTGTGCTTAATTATGTACATGGTTCAATGAATCAATGTAAGCACCTAACAATTTTATTTATAGTCAAATGAGCACTCTTAAAATCACTCACATTATTGCCTAGTGAAATAATTTGTTTCACCTAAAAACACACAGAAGCATATCCAATCACTTGCTTCATTTACTAAAAAGAAGTAAAGTACTAAAAGTGATACTTTTCATACATGTAAAAAGCATTTAAACATGTGGTACATAATATAAATTTTCTTAAGAAGGAAAAGGGCCACTTTGAATAATTTAATGTTTTAGAGCGATCTTTGATGCTCGATTTATAATGCAAAGAGGCAACATAAATACAGATAAGTAAATCTGAAAAAGTATTCTCAAGACCCGTTGTATGAAATGATAACGAATCTCTTATACTTTAATCAGATGTCAAAATTATTATTAAATATTTTAATGGAGAGTTTTGACATATATTATAGTTCTACTTGATTCGATGAATTAATCTCTGTAATTGTAAACTTATAATCATGATGTTTTCAAAAAATAAATGTGCATGAAATTTTAAAGACTAGAAGTACAAAAAGTGACACTCAATTCTCTAGCACTTACATCTTCAAACTACTAATTACCGTGACATCAAAGAACAATACTATAAGTCTATACAAATATCCTCTTGATCATTTTGAATCCATTTGAGTTGGTTTGTTGGTGTTGGTTTGTGACTTTGTATTGTGCTCCTCTTAGGCTCTAAAATTCGATTATCTTATTAGTGGACAATTGTGCTCCTCTTAAGCTCTAAAATTCGATTCTCTGATGTCACTTCGGTGAACAATTATGCTCATCTTAAGCTTTAAAATTCGATTCTCTAATATCAGTCCGGTGGACAAGTTTTACTTCTTAAAAAAAAATGGTAATTTTGTCAATTTTACCGTAACACTCAATTTTTTGTGATTCTCTCCAAATCCATAATCTCTTTTATGATGTCTGCCATAACAAAACTATATGAGGGCAATATGGTAATTGAAGTGAGTGAAGTTTTAGGGACCTTTCACATGTGCCGTAACAGAAGGGCAGGCTTTAGTTTCTGCCTCACTGGCTCCCAATTTGTGTTGTGTTTGCCTCTCTTCCCGCTTTCTCTTTTTTCAATTGGGGTCATCACGTACGTACCATAACCTTGTTACATCATCAAATTACAACCATAACCTTATTATATCAAAATATCCAATTTCTTCATATTCTATGGTCCCACCATTTTCAAATACTTACAATTCTTGTTTCATCAAATGCATCATATATATGAGGGTTATTAACCAATTGCAACGAATGTTTTATTAAAAATGGAACCAATTATGCTTTTTGTTTCTTGTAGGGCCAAATTTCAAATTGGTATTTTTTTTTTTTTTTTATGAATATAATATTCATACATTAAATGTTGAGAAATGGAAAAAATTGTGAGTTCAAATCCAGATTCAAGCATGTTAAATGTCCTTACAACATTTTATCTTAAAAAAGTTGTACTGATGGAGCATTTTAAATTGATACTTAAAGAATATTTTTATATATTAAATTTCACACATTCTCTCAATTTCACAATTTTAAAATAAACCTCTTGCGTATTAGAACTACCTTCCTTAAAAAAAACGTATTAGAACTACTTGGTCTCAATATTTATTTTATTATCTGTATTATGATATATATTTTTTAGTGCTACATTATAATATCTTGGTATGTTTTTCCCTAAAAAAAATATCTTGGAATGTTTTAAAAATAATAATATAACATCTTGGTTGTAGTTTCCTAATTGCCTAACAAACATAATGATTTTAGGACCTACATACGACCTTATTGTATGGTTTTTAATAACTTTTTTTGTTGCTGTCTATAACAATAAGGATAAATCCCCTAAAAAACAATAAGAATAAAATAATTTTATTTTGGTGGCTTAGTCATGCACTTCATGTTGGAAAAATTATACATAGAATTATCATTAAATAATGAATCAAGAATAAATATTAACACAAATAAATTGATTTTGTCTTGTCAAAAAAAAAAAAAATTGATTTTGAATACAAAACCTATTGATCTTAGTTATGTACTGGGCTTAAAAATATTTCGCCATCTCAGTTAGATTACTCGATACGGTAGGTCTCACATCTAATATTTTTCGAAATATAATAGTCACTACTCGCTAGCACCGCACATGAATTAGCAAGTTCTCACGAACAATTTTTTTGGATGCTCAAGGAAACTTAATATTTGTTGCTTGTTATTAGAGATGAAAGTGAAATAAGTGAGTTTATTCTTTTCCACCCTATGTACTTTTCTACTAAATTGCTATCATTTAGTAGAAATACAAACCGAAAAATCCTATTAATTAGCATTGACCAAGTTGTAACGTTGATATAAAGAAGAGAAACGTGTAAGACCAAGTCAAAAGAAAAACTAATTAATTAATAACTAATATAAATAACAATGACTATAATAATACTTTAAAATAAATAATTAAACAAATAAAAATTTCAACACTTCAATGATTTTAGGATCAAATAAAAGTTCCCATTTTTTAAAATTGAACATTTTGTCCTTAACTTTCATATTTCTTGTAACTTTGTTCTAAATCCATATTTATACTTAAAAAATGGTGACTTTTTAGCTTAAAAGTGGTGATTTTTTATCCCAACATTAAATCTCAAGAGAAAATATCACTTTTTTTTTCTGGTCAAAGAGAAAATATCACTTTTAAGACTAAAACTCACATTATTTATGTCAAAATTACATGAGTTTTACTAAATATATGTGTAACTGTCCTCGTGAGCTTTGTTCAACTGGTAAGGATAATGCATTATATATGCAAGGTTTGAGGTTCAAATCCCGGCCACCACCCAAAAAAAAAATATATGTGTAACTAACATAATTTAATAGAACTTGCTTTCAGAATAATGAGATCCACTCAAATAATGCGTTTAATTTTTATGCATTGTCAATTTTTAAAAATTACACTGTCAGCACACTATAATCTTTTTTTTTTTGAGAGAAGCACACTATAATCTTTATTTACGTGACTTTAGAAGTTGTTATAGTTAAAGTCAATAATTTATTTATGATTGAGTAATATGAACTTTTTAATTCTAACCCTCACAAATTTATTTGGATCACATATTATTTTTTAATACTTTCTATGTTAGTAATTATTTGTTAAATTGATATTTTTCTTCTTCATGCAATTAAGATTTTCAACTTCTTCAAATGAGTTGAACTACTCAACCCTACGGCCAACATATATATAATTTTTTAGTAATTAATCTAGTGGTTAGAATTCACATTTTTAAAGGTAAATAAGTAAGGTGTTCGGATTTCGAACTTCGACCCCTACATATAACAACGCATGTTCATGGCAACCGAGCTATGTTCATGGGACTACGACCAACATATTATTTGAACAAATTTGAAACAATTTTATTATTTAAAAAAAAATGTTTTAAAAGCAGTGGCATTTTGGTAGTAACATGTACAATCAAGTGGCAATTTCATTATATCTCATTACTTAAACCCAATGACACCTTAACTCAAAAATTCATAACACCAAACTCATTTCATTCCTCTCTCTGTTTTCCTCTGTTTCCCCTGTTTCCTCTGTTTTCAACAACAATGAGCACAAACACACAACATAGTTACAAACTCTCTGTGAAAAAAGCCACAAGAAGAACAAGAAGAAGACAAATGGAAGAAAAATGCAAGTCCAAGAAGAAGCTTTCACAAAAGCTACAAGCTCTTAAGAATTTAATTCCTTCTAACAATGGTGATGAAGTGAAAACTGATGAGTTGTTTAAGGAAACTGCTGATTACATAGTTTTTCTAAGAACAAGGGTGTTGATTCTTCAGAAGCTTGTTGAGATTTATGGAAACAACACTCAGAATAATGAACATGATGTATTGTTATAGCTAGCTTCACTCTCCTTCTATGGTTCTTTTTTTCTTTCTTTTTTATTTTTATTTTATTTAAATGTTTTATTTAATTGTCTTTTTATTGATGAAGAAAAATGAGACAAGATCTTTGTTCTAGTAGTTTTTTTGTTTTTGTTTTTGTTTTTATTTTTGTTTTTTGTGATTTTTATTAGATTTGGTTAGGGCTTAATTATATTCTCTTTGGTGGAAGAGAGAAAATGGGATGGACGAAATTAATGAAGTAAAGATTGAAAATTTGGAAAGGAAATCCAATGCATGTGACATTTTTATTTTATTTTTGAATAATTGCTTATTCAATGTTCATCCTTTAAATTCCAATCCCAAATGCAAAAAAAATGTAAGAGAAATTTTAGAAGTTAACAAAATTGAATTTTTGTGTCAAGTTAATGGAAGAGAACAAGGAAAGCAAACCTTGGAATGAGAATTTCAAGCTTCTCTCTCTCTCTCTTTCTTTATTTTATTTTATTTTATCTTTATTTTATATAGTTTCCAAATTAAGAGCATGTTTGCTTAGTAGTCATTTAACCATGATTTTGTTGATAAAAACTTTTGTTTTTGCTCAAATCATGGAACACACTCAAATAAGAATCTAAATAAATTTTATGTTACCAAAATTATTTTCACCCCTCACAAAAATGAATATATGCATATAAACAGTACAATGACACAATGTATTATTATTATTTTTTGACAAAAAAGACTTAATTCCTAGTGAATTATGTGTTACTTAAACACTTTTAACAATTTAAAAATATTCATCAAAATAAAAGCTGAATATTTTTTCAGCTTTTGACCATGAGGTAAACAATTTAAACTAAAAAATAAATAAATTAAATACTAACATGCATGCTTGTCGTCAGGTGCTAAGCAATTGTCATGAATGAGACAGTGTTTCATTCATTTTCATATGCCTAAACATTTTGTGATGTTCATTCCATTTATGAACATGGGGCTACAGTGAAATAGTGAATGCCACAGTAAGAGTCTCTCTCATTAAAAAGTTCTATATAATAGTAGTATTTAATTCATATAGAATTTCTTTTTACACTTTCAAACCGTTATATCGAACTAAACAATTGAGCTCAAATGATTAATGAGCTCCACCAAACGACGGATTGTTCAGAAGAATTTGATTTTGATTTTTAGATAGAATAATTCTTGTGTGACCTTTACTTATATCCTGATCGAACTTTGGATTACTAGAATCCCCTTCCTTTCAGAGAGTCAATACAAAAATAAAGAATATTAGGTCGTTAAAAACGTTTGACTTTAATTACACTTATTGATTTTAAAGTTACACATATGACATCACATATAAAAATTGATGTATAATGACCGATTTAGAGATCAATTTAAAGCTCAAAAATGTCAAATAGGTCACTACAACGGTTGATAACATTAACAACTAGGATTTCACCACCTTTCAAAGACTAACATCTTAATCAATCACAAACTTATTCAATGATGGATTTAAAGACGGATTCAGTGATCAGGTTATAAAATCCGATCCCTGAATTCATTGCTAGATAGCTAATTTTTGTAGTGTTATTGATTGTAATACATATTGACTATGTAATTCTTTAGTACAAGTTACAATTTTTATATATAATATTTGGAAAAAAATTGCAAGTAAATTGAAATTAGACAATGTAAGTAATATAGTATGGCACAGGAAGACACAGTGCCTGCAAAGAATATGGGAAGGGGCATGCGTTCATGCTGATATTTCAGATAATATCTGAGTGACATGGACAGCAAGGTCCTCATTCCTGGACTATGATAAGCATGCTGTGTGGTTGTCATGATCTTGACATGTTCACTCAAGGTTTCAATGAACCCATGTGCAAAAGCCAAATTTTTAGGGTTATTTCTCTGTATATATTTATTTATAGATATCACCATGTGTCTATGTATGTGTTATTTTAGCCCCCACTTGCATAATTTCAATTAAAATCCATAAAGGGTTTGGAAACATCATGTGGGTTATCTATTTTCACTATGTACCTTTGTCTCATGGTGGGGTTTAACATGGGAAAGGGGAATTGTTTCCCACCATGGGAAAGTTTTTTATGACCATTAGATTAATTAGGTGTACATATTTTATAATAGACTGCCTGTATTATATTTTTTTTCTTTCTCTCTTGGGTGGCACTTTGGTGACATTAATGTCACCGTGCCATTGCATCTGAGCCACACATTGACATTGTCATTGCATCTGGGCCACACAACACATCTAATGTCACCCAATGTGTGGCCCAGATTTAATGTCACCGTGACATTAATGTCACACAAGTATTTCCCTTCATATTGTCTTCAACCCATGGATACCAAAATTTTGCAGAGATCTGAAATCCATGTTTTACCAAAGCCTTTCCAGGTAACATTCATAAACTCAAAAACACATTGATTCTTGGCCTTTTTTGCAAGAACCTTAAAACACATGCAAATAAAAATCACCAAGTCTAAGAATAAAAAAGTGTGGGAACATTAATGAACAAAAAATCAAGTTAAAAACAAACATCAAAAGTTGCTCACGGCAATGGTTTTGATTTTGTTTTCCTATGAATTAACTTGTTTTGTTTGTAACTTAATTGTTCAACAAAAAATTAAGTAAAAAATCGAAAATAAATTTTGTTGTGTTTCATGAAATAATTATATGACTTTTGGATTATAACACTCAGAATCTTGTTTGTTCATAGGAAAACAAAATCGAACATTAATGAAGAAAACATTAAGTTAAAAACAATCATACAAAATCTGCAATGGTATCTCATGTTAATTGTTCTTTAATTTTATTTACTGGGTGTTTTAAGAACAACGTGATGAAGATGGAGTCAGTGGTGGTCAATAGCTGGAATTTGAGAGGTTGTTGTTGGTGGTGGTGGGTGAGTAGAGACATGGAGGAAAAAGAAGGATGATGGAAGACAATGTAAAAATAATCTAGTGTTGAAAGACTATGACAATATTATGTTCCTTACATTATCTAATGGTCATAAAAAACTTTCCCATGGTGGGAAACAATTCCCCTTTCCCATGTTAAACCCCACCTTGTCTCATCCCTATTTATGTCTACATACTTTTATTTTTGTTTTTACTGTTGTTTTGTTCACTGACATACTGTTTTGTTGTTGTGACACTATTTAAAAATATTTGTCCTGTTTTTTATTTTATCCTTCATAATGAAAATATTTACTTTACTTCCTTGTTTTTCTTTTAACTAGGATAAACATTATAATAAAGGAGAAAATTCAAAGGAAGGCCAATGAGAATTGAATGAGTATAGTTTTGTCTCCTCTAATTTTTTTAAATTTCTTTTTAAAGTAAAAAAATCTAACCAAAAAAATAGTACAGTTCATAATATAGAAAAGGTGAACAATACATGTCTATGTTTGATTTCAAGTTTTGTGTGAAAGTAACATTTTTCTATTCTTATTTATACTTTTGGTAAACTTTGAAAATATCATATTCTTATCATGCTTTACTTGTGTAGAGGTTCAAACTTCAAAGTGAAAGCCATCAGATTAAGAGTCAACAAAAGCATTTACTACCTCCGTCCCGGTATAATTGACCTACTTTGGTTTTTCACACAGATTAAGAAAAGTGTATAAATAAAGGGGAAAGTGGAATATATTGTATTGGGAATGATAAAAGTAGTATTATTTAGTGTTATATTGTATTGGGAATGATGAAAGTTGTATTGAAAATTGAAATGAGTCAGTTATTTTGGGACACTTTTTTTTAGAAAATGGGTCAGTTATTCCGGGACGGAGGGAGTATGTGTTAACTTAAATTTTAACAAGAAAAGAAAATAACATCGACAACCTTTGAAGCACAGATACAGACACAAACATCAAACACGTCACAGACACGGGCACATAGTTACCATTAATAATTTGAGAAAATCACATAATTCAATGTAATTATATGCAGGGACGGACCCAGAAATTTTCCGCTGTGTGGGCCACATATAATATTTTAGTCTTTAAAGCATGAGTGTATACTTGTATTTTTAAGAAATGTACATCATATTGTTCTATGTGGGTTTTCATGTCATAATTTTTGAATGATTTTCTCACTTTACTTATTCACCTTAAGGGTGAATATTTAGTCATTAGACTACTTGATTAAAAATAAAAACTATTAAGAGTTTTTTTTTGAAAGAACTATAAAAGATTTTTTGTTAATATAAAAGCATCTATTTCAATATAAGTAACCAAACAATCATTTAAATATTCATCTCTCATACAATTTCACAATTAATTTTTGATAATAGTTGTATAACCGAGAGACACTAGCAAGAAATGTAGACTTTTGATGTATTAAAAATAATAGTGTATTGTTTTTATAGACAAATTTTATCCATCCCCATGCTTTGATATGTCCTAGTACATGGAAGAAAAAAAAAATTCTAAGTCAAGTGAGGGCCTAGGCCCACACACCCACCAACGTGGGTCCGTCCCTGATTATATGCTTCAGTGTCGGACACGATACATGTTCGACAACGACACATGTCTAATCCAAGAAGTGTCTGTGCTTTATAGTTGAGAACTTTCAGATAATGCAAGTTAATGCAAGTTTACTTGTAGATATTTAGAAATGATACATGATAAAAAGTATTGTATTTGCATTTTGAAAATACAGTGATTATAAAATAATGTGAAATATGCTTAATCCACTTGAGCACAAACAAACACAAGTTCTAGATACATACATACGTACACATAGATATTGATAATAGCTTAAGAAAATAGAACTCAAAAGTTACCATACGCGTAGATGTCGTACAGACTCTTGTCAAATATTGAGCACACATTCAATTTAAAATGTTGGTGTTACATAATTAATAAGTTGTAACTTTATATATTTGATCCACTTATCTAGATTATTAGTTGACGCACCATCTTATCCAATACTAATTTAAACCTTCTCCTTTGAGTTCTTTAGCCCTTGCTTTTCGAGTTCAACTCTTCATTCAACACATGTTATATTTTTCCTATAATCCCTTGTATGATTACACCACTTCCATCCTTTTCAAGCTCCATTTCCACCTCCCAAACATCACATATATATAGCTCCTATTTAAAAATTTATCAGCAAAATAAATCCAACACAACATTGGAATCTCATTTCCAACACTCTCTAGTGTTTGAGTTTTTCCAATCACAGTAACTTATAAAGCAAGCAACTAAAGAATGACTCAAAATTTTCTTTTATGGTGAACAACCTACCATTTTACCTCTTTTAGCTACCCTTTCTTTGAATCCTTTCGGAAAAATATTTTTTGCCGGTTCAGTTAAATAGGTCTATGGACGCTGCAAACCGCAGTATAGTTCTTGAAATTGTATATTACTGAACATGGTGATTGTTGATATTGCCATTTCAAACAAGTTTGATCTTGTGGCCATAAGTTTCCTTTGGAGTAATCAAGTTGATTATTGCAAGAAAAATGGTCCTGTTGGTATGATTTTTGGAGCTAGTGAAAATGCAGAAGGCTCAAGTTCATGAGATGAATTGCAAAGAAGCCATATAGTTATATGTATATACTTTGTATTTTATATCATGAGTTGAAAAAAAAAATATACTTCTGAGATGTTTGGTTTCCCACATTAAAAGTATATTTATTCCCTAAATAAAAAGATAGATTTTAAAAAAAAATATACAAATGTATCTAGTAATTAGGCTTGATGCCAAAACAAAAAAATTAAACGAGGCATTGAACTTAAAATTGTTCTAATGATTGTCTAGGAATTAGAACATATAGTGAATGTAACTTCTTCCTTTTTTAAATAGAAAGATATTTTTCACGTGTTAGGTTAAATAAGTTGTTTTTTTTTTTTGAATCGGTAAATAAGTTGTTAGATGAATCTTTTGGACTTATAATGAGATTGGTCTTCGAATCAACCACAAAACATTTATATATTTTTTTTCACATAGTTGAACTACCTCTTAAGGGACTCTTAAAATCGAACTCAGTTTATATAAATTTTGTATATTCAAAAACTAATCTTCAATGCTTTAGGCAAATCTAAAGAGTGACCAATGTTGTATTTTCAAAAAATAAAAGGAAAAAATGAAAATGATGGTCTATAGTATGCTGGAAGTACTAAGAATCAATATAAACTTAAACTTAAACCTTAAACCCAAAACCATAAACCCTACGATAGGACATAACAATCTTAAGAGTCATCCCTCTCTTCATACTAAAAATTACTCAACCATTCACATAGTAGCAATTTTTTTGACAAACACATAGTAGCAATTATCCCTCGCTCCTAGAAATACACGAAATTGAAGTCTAATCAAAGTATAATTAGAAAAGTTAACGTCCCCGTGTGCATAACTCAGTTGGTAGGGACATGCATTATTATATGCAGGGGCCAGGGTTTGAACTCCAGACACCCCACTTATTCATTTTGAAAAAGGTGAATTATATCAACTAGGCTACCTGACAAAAAAAAAGTTAACAAAAAAGGAGTTTGACGGTTAATTTATTAAAATTAAAATATTTAAAAAATAAAATTATTACTGAAAATTTCCAAAATATGAATAAAAGGCTAAGAATTTCATGTGGTTAAAAGGTTAATGATGCTCATATGTTAACCACTCATATTTTTAGTTAAAGAAAGAGTTAATTGTGCTCGTGAGCTTAACTCAGTTGATATGGACAATGCATAAAATATGCAAGGTTTGAGGTTCAAACCCCGACCACCACAAAAAAAAAAGAGAAAGAGTTAATTAAGCAGATGATCCTTATAAATATCCAAAATTTCGTTTGGCCCTAAAAAAATAGCATTTTTCAGTCTTCGTAAAGTTTTCCGTCAAAATGTTTACTCATTGTAAAATTTTCCGCCATCATTTTTAGTCACTGTAAAATTTTCCGTCAACATTTTTTGTCCCTAAAAATACTAAAGAAAAATGTTAGAAGGACCGAAAAGTTTGATTTTTTTTGTTATTGTAGGAATTAAATAAAATTCTTGATATTTATAGAGATAATTTACTAATTAAGTAACTCTTAAGAAAGTTCAATTAAAACACAGTTTACTCACAAATAAGATTCAAGTTATTTTCATAAAATCTTTATTTTTCTTGTTTTCAGAGAAATCAATTTTTTTTTTGGTGTGTTAACATTTCGATTCCCGATAGAAGGAACTTTGTTAGTGTATGTTTGGTTCCACTTTTAGAGGGACTATAATTGATTCTGGATGTGTAGAATTGATTCTGACATGTTTGGTTGTTGTCAATTAGAATTGATTCTGCCTCAAGAATTGATTCTACTTGAAACTATGATTTGCAACTTTTGATTCTAGAATTGATTTTCACACAAATTTATAGTTCGACTCACTTTTACATAAATGTATCCAAACACAAATCACTTTTAGTCAAAAATTACTTTTAGCCAAAATCAATTCAATCAAAATTAATTTTCCCAACCATATAACCAAACACACGCTAAGCTTCTCTCTAAGGAACCGTCATTTCATGAAGCCCACTCACACTTGAGCCCAAAATAATAGCAACAAAAGCAGTATTGAAAACTATCTTCATTTCAAAATTGAAAAACCATTCCGAAAGAAGAAACCCATTTCTTTCTACGCTGAGTCTGTTCTGTTTCTAGGGTTTTCATTTCTTCACACAGGTTAGGAAGAAGAAGAAGATTCATGTTCCATTCATCCTCAAATTTACGTTTTCAACTGTTTTTATTTACATTACTTGCTCAAGAAGTAGCCTTTGTTCAAATTTATGATTATTATGATTTTTTTTTTTTTTTGATTAATTTCATATATTTTTTCTGTTACAAATTTCAGTGTGTGTGAAAAATGGGTGCACAGAAGAAGCATATTGAAGAGATACGAAGGAGAAAGTTCTCTATTGGTGGGAAACCAAACCCTTTGATTGAAGATCTTCATCAAGCTGTTAAGAATCTCTCTGCTGAGCTTTATACCACTGATGCTCATTTCCTCATGGAGCTCATTCAGGTAGTATCAGACTATGAAGCACTGACACAAACACCGGACATACAATGTGGACACCGGTGGTGATTAAAAAAAATGACATAACTGAATTTAATCACATGTGTCGGATACCGAATACTACTTCAGTCAGAAGCACCGACACAAACACTGATACTGACACGTTGACACCGGTTGTAATAATAATAAAAAAAAGACATAACTGAATGTAATCACGTTAGTGTTGGACACCGACACACGTCAGATACTAAATATGCCTCCGATCAGAAGTATTGACATAGACACTGGCACCAGACCTACACCGACATTAACACATCGACACCGGTTGTAATTTAAAAAAATGACGACTGAATGTAATCACACTTTTCAGTGTCTGACACCTGACATGAGTGTCGGTGATACTGAGATAACTGATAAGTTAGCTTATAATAGCTAGCTGATAGATGGTTACCAAATAAGTCCTTTCTATTCATATGAGCTTATAAGCTATAAGCTAACTTATTGTGCTTGGCAAACGGACCCTTAGAATCTATTCTGCAAGACAAAATTTTGAGCCTATAAGCTCATATGACCAAAATAGACTTGTTTGGTAAGGATTTTTCTCACAAGCTTATATCCATTTTTTACTAGCTTATAGCATTTTTCGATAAACTACTGCAAGTAGCTTATATCTTATCAATTTTTCCCCTGTCAACTTAATCGAAGAAAAATATATTAATTAAACATATCTTTTTAATGTCGTTTATTTATCATGTAGTTCAACCACTAATTTTACCAAAAACTACAAATTCAATCAAAGCTAGCTTATTTGCTATCCGCTATAAGATAGTTTATCAACTATCCACTATTTTTAACCAAACAGTACCTCAGTCTTCTTTTCATCAATTTTCTAGTTCACTTCTTTTCTTACACACACATTATGATATTTTGTAATGATGCATGTTTGTTGCGTTGTGCACAACATTTGATTGATTAAGGAATTCCATAAAAGTTTATGCATTATAGTATTAGTATTGTTTTTTTCAACCATACTATCAGGAATAAAAGGATTAAAACAAACATCGATCTCTACGGTTATGTTGAAGTTACAGATAAGATAGAATTTTCATCTTGAATGTCAGGATCAGGAATATTGTTAAAGACTTTAAAGCATACTGATTGGTTTCCTTATTTCTATTCCACCATTGCTTTACTTGTACAGAATGCTGAAGATAACCAATATCCTGTAAGAGTGAATCCAACATTGGAGTTCATCATAACTTCAACTGACATAACGGCTACTGGCGCTGCAGCCACGTTACTCATTTTTAACAATGAAAAAGGTTTCTCTCGCCAAAACATCGAGTCAATCTGCAGTGTTGGACGGTCAACAAAAAAAGGCAATCGGAGTAGCGGTTACATAGGCGAAAAAGGTATATTTTCACATTTAAATGCCTGTTAATTAATTTTGTACTCTTAACTTGTGATAAACTTGTGTTAATGTGGTTGCTTTCATTGAATGATAGTTAAATGATTATTTTAGTACCTGGATGAATTGTAAGTAAGAGCATTTAAGTTGCTTGAATCAATTAAAAAAGCTTCTGAATCAGGGGCTATAAGATTATTCTTGTTTATGGATATCCATCAGAGTAGCCAAATTGTAGAAAATGATGCAAATCTTTGACAGCCTCTCCTATGGTTGATTTTCAGGAATCGGTTTCAAGAGTGTGTTTCTGGTTACTGCTCAGCCTTATATTTTTAGCAATGGATATCAGATAAGCTTCAATGAGAATCCTTGTCCACATTGCAGTCTTGGGTATATAGTTCCTGAATGGGTTGAGGAGAAGCCAACCCTTCTTGACATAAAGCAGATATATGGTAAAGATTCCCTTCCAACTACAACGCTCATCTTACCTCTGAAGCTGGACAAGATAAATGCCGTGAAACAGCAACTCTCAAGCATTCAACCAGAAGTTTTGTTGTTCCTTTCAAAGATCAGACACCTTTCTGTCACTGAAGATAATGAGGACCCCAAAATGGAATCTGTTACTACTGTATCTATTTCAAGCGAGATTAACTTTGTGACAACAAAAAATTTGAATGCTGAGTCTTACACTATCCATTTATCTGCGGGGGAAAATGGTAATGACGAAAAGGTATGCAGCTACTATATGTGGAAGCAAAAGTTTCCTGTCAAGTTGGAAAATGTGGTGGAAAGGAGAATGGGCTTGGAAGACTGTGTTGTGACATTGGCCTTCCCACTTCAGGAGAGGCTTCACAAGGATAAGAGCTTACCAGGGGTTTATGCATTTCTTCCTACAAAGATGGTCACTAATTTTCCCTTCATAATTCAAGCTGATTTTGTCCTTGCCTCATCAAGGGAGACAATTCTCTTGGATAATAAGTGGAACCAAGGAATACTTGAATGTGTCCCATCAGCTTTTATGGAAGCATTCAGAACACTTGTCACAGTATCAAATGAAGCTCCAGTAAGCAGCTTGCTTTATATGTTCAAGTTCATTCCAATTCATAGATCTCCTCTTGGGAACTTCAATCACGTGAGGGAGGAAATCAAAGCAAAACTGGCTGAAGAAAAAATTATTCCTATTGAGACATTCTCAAACCAGAAGCACTTCTATAAGGCCCGTGAAGTTCGTGGGATACTGCGTAAATTTTGGAATATTTTGACAAAGGCCCAGCAGGAAGGAGTGTACTTGCTTGACCTATCTTCTCATGATGGGATGAAAATCTTGAGTTCTTCGTTTGATAAAAAAGAATATGAGGAAGTACTCAAATTTTTAGGGGTGAAAATGGTACATATGGATTGGTATGCAAAGTGCATCCAGAGTTCTAATCTTGTGAATGGAGTATCAGAAGATATTTATGTGGAGCTTTTATACTTTGTTGCTAAAAACTGGCCAAGGTTTAGTGGCTCCAACATCATTAACATTCCATTGATTAAATATGTGGCCCCTGATGGGATTCATTCTTTTTTCAGTCTCTATGAATGCAGACAGCACAGTGCCAAGCAAGTAGTATTAGCAGACTCAGGTGAGATTTGTTCTTGGATGATCAATTGGAACAATGTATTTGCATGTGCAACAAACCGATGGTTCATGCCAGAAAGCACACAACAAGCTATCCCCCAATTGCACAAGAACCAACGTTTGTTGGAATGGTTAGCAAATGATGTTAATGTTCTCACTCTGAATGTGTACAGTTTTGCAGATGTCCTCTGCAGTTCTATTGATAATAGTAAACTTGTCATTGCTTATGCTCATTTCTTATACCACTCTTTGTCAAACGGTTTTTTGTCAACCCGGGAGGTTGATGATCTATGTAAATCTATGCCACTTGTGGACAACTATGGAAGTATAACTAAAACCAGACGAGGGGTTCTTGTGCCTGCAAATGTGAGCAAATGGGCAGGCTTGACTGTTTCTTCTAATCCATGGAAAAGTGAAAATTATGTTGAGCTAGGAAAGGCGTACCTAAATGCATCTGTCTATGCAGGCCAATATACAGATTATGAGAAGCTTATTGATTTCCTCAAAATCCATGTTAGAGCATCCGACATACCTTATATATCTCCTCCAAATGCTGTAATTTCAGCTGCAGACACACCACTTACCAAAGAAAATGCCTTTTTGCTTTTGGATTGGATTCAGAAACTGAAGTATAGGGGAGTGAACCTACCAGAGATGTTCTTGAAATGCCTAAAAGAAGGCAGCTGGCTTAAAGTTACACGTGGATACAGTCCTCCTTCAAAATCATTCTTAATTGGTTCATCATTGGGAAAACTTTTGCAAAGTGGTTCAGTTCTTGTTGACATTCCCCTAATTGATGAGAGCTTCTATGGGGATAAAATAAATCAGTACAAAGAGGAGTTGAAAACAGTTGGAGTGATGTTCGATTATGAGGAAGCATGTGAATTCATTGGCAAAGAACTAATGAGTCTTGCAGCTTCTCTCTCATTAAGAAAGAGTCATGTTCTTTTGATGCTTAACTTCATCCAATATCTCAGGAAAAGTTTTCTTCCTCTGGACAAATTTGTCAACAGCATCAAAGAGGGAAGTTGGCTAAAGACATCTTGTGGTCTTAGGTCCCCTGTGGGATCTGTATTGAATGATTCTGAATGGAAAATTGCATCGCAAATCAGTGATATACCTTTCATTGATCATGCTTATTTTGGTGACGAAATATATCATTACAAAGAGGAGCTCAAGTTACTGGGAGTGATAGTTGACTTAAATGGAAATCACCAAGTTGTCACAGAGCATTTAAAACTGCCCTCAAATTTGGCCTCTTTGACAGCTAAGGCTGTTCTTTTGATAATGGAATGCATCAAATACCCAAATGTTCCTACTGAAGTCTTGAATTCACTAAAGGGAACAAGCTTCCTGAAGACAAACATGGGTTTCAAAACTCCAAGTGAATGTTATTTGTATGATCCAGTGTGGGGCTGCATTTTGGAGGTATTCAATGGTCTTCCTGTTATCGATCATAAATTTTATGGGGAGAAGATTTTCAGTTACAAAGATGAATTGAAGAAAACAGGGGTGGTGGTTGATTTTAAGGATGCTATCAAAAAATTTGCTAGTCTCTTTGAACAAAAGGCATCTGAAGCTTCAATTAACCAAAAAAATGTTTGGTCATTACTCTCTTGTTACAGGCTGCTGAAGGGAACTGACTATAGTTTTCCTTATGATTTCTCAACAATCGTATGTGAAACGAAGTGGTTGAATACTGCGGTTGATGGTTTCAGGTGCCCAAGAGAATGCATTTTATATGGTATGGAGTGGGAATCAATATCTTCTATTACTTTTCTCCCTTTCATTGATTACAGAGAGACACGTCGTGGTAAGAGAATACATGAGTACAAGGCAGAGCTGAAGAGCATTGGTGTTGTTACTGAATTCAAGGATGGAGTGAGGTTTGTGCCTGATTGTCTAAAATTTCCTTCAGATCGATCGACTATTAAGCCTAAAAGTGTGTTTTCTTTGCTGGAATGCATCCGACTTCTAACGCAAGATCACAAGCTTGCAGTTGAAGACGATTTCAGAAAAAGATTGTCTGAAAATTGGTTGAAGACATATGTTGGTTATAGGCCTCCAGAGATGTGTTTGTTGTTTGATTCCAAGTGGAGTTCCTTCTTGAATCCAACTGATGGACCTTTTATTGACGAGAATTGGTATGGACCTAAAATTGCATCTTTCCAGAAAGAACTCAATGCAATAGGGGTCATTAGTGAAGTTGAGAAGGGGTGCTCCTTGCTTGCCAGTCACCTTGACTCTCTCTCTGATCATGATAGTATTGTGAAAATATATAAGTACTTATTTGAACACAACTGGAAAGCCGAGGAGAAAGGTGCAAAAAAGATTTGGGTTCTGGATGGAATAAATGGTGGTAAGTGGGTTGATTCTGAAGAATGCATCATACACGACCCTGCTAAACTTTTTGCTGGTTCATCATTTTATTTTCTTGAAGATATCTATGATAACAACATTCTTGAATTTTTCAAAGCGATATTGGAAGTCAAGAGCAAGCCCTCGCTAGATGATTATGTTAACCTTTGGAATGATTGGGGGAGTTCAGTGAAGACATTGTCATATGATGAGTGCTGCAAGTTCTGGAAGTCTATCTCGAAACTTTTGAGCTCAAATCACGAGACAAAACTGGCTGAGAGTTTTATGAAACTACCTGCAACCTCAAGAAATAATAAAATATTTCTGGTAGATAAGGAAGATGCTTTTATTCCTGATAACCTACATATGAAGAAGCTTTTTGAGAGGGAAAAAGTTTTTGTGTGGTATCCTCGGGATAACATGGCAGCATTGTCCAAGTCTAAGCTATCTGGTATTTACAGAAAAATTGGAGCTAGAAATATCTCTGAGTCTCTATCCAAAGAAGAATCATCTTTAGGAAATGATGTTAAATTGAAGAATGTTGACCCAAATAATATTTTCAACTTAAAGGGGTTAGTTAGGCTTATCCTCGGTTTTCTTGCAAGTTCTAGCCTGGAAATGGAACCAAAAAAGAGACATGAAGCTGTTCAAAGTCTTCTCAACTTGAGTTTTCATGAGACAAAAGAGCCGATCAATGTAAGATATAGTTTATCATTATCATCAGGGAAAATCATTACCAAGAAAGCCAGCAAAAGGGTACGTTGGGAAAGTCAAAGTTGCAAGTTTATTATCCATAAGATGGATGAAGTTCCTGGTGATGTATTGAAATATGCTGCAAATTTTTCTGAAGCAATATCAGAGGGTGTTTTGTGTGAGAATCACGATCATGTTCCTGCACTCTCTGAACTAATCTCAGTGGGTTTTTCTGTGAAATTTAAGAATGAAGAAATTGATTTTCTATTGGAATCCAAGAATCTGCAGATTGAGCCTGAAGATGAGGTGTTCCTCAGTTCCGCATTCCCTTCTAGCTAAGTCTCTTGCCACTGTTTACTTGTGTTTTCTGTTTTTATATGTTTTTGAGAATTTTGTTTTCCTATCAGTGGATGTGATCATGTTTAGACGTGTTAGTATTGTATGACTGGATTATCTTATCAGTGGACGTGATCATGTTTAGACTTGTTAGTATAATTTTTGAGAATTTTGTTTTCCTATCAGTGGATATGATCATGTTTAGACTTGTTTTCTGTTTTTGAGAATTTTGTATTCCTATGGTGGATGTGAACATGCGTTTACAATCTTTTGCTTGTTTTACATTTATTTGATGAGCTCTTTCGACTTATCAGTCTGTTTGTTTCTGGTGAAACTGACGTGAGAGAAGTGTCAGAGGTTAAGCGAGAAATGTAATACTTCTTTGTTAGGATGAGCAGTTGACGGTTTGATGTTGCTGCATGATTCAGGAAGTGAGACTTTGTTAATTTGTTGCTCAGTGATAGACTCTTTAAATAATGGTTTGGAATTGCTGCATAATTCAGGAAGTGAACATATGCATTCTATGCAGGTCAAGTTAACTCATCATGGATTAAAATAATAAAAGACTAGACCATTCAAAAGGATAATTTACATATTCTAACCGAAGAATGACTTAAAATTTCCTTTTCTGGTGACCAACCACCTCTCTACCCCTTTTAACTACCTTTTTCTTGAAATCCTTTCTGATAAACACTTTTTGTTGTTTCTGTTAAATCCATAAGAAAGGTCTATTGGAATGTTCGAGACCGAAACATAGTTCTTGAAATTGGATAGGACTAAATGTTGAGAACCTTCCAAATGCAATGTATGTTACTGAACATGGTGATTGGTGATCTAGCCATTTCAAACAATATTCATCTTGTGGCCAGAACTTTTCTTTGGAGAAATCAAGTTGATTATTGCTAGAAAAAAATGGTCCTATTGGATGATTTTTGGTGCTAGTGAAAATGCAGAAGGCTCACGTTCATGAGATGAATTGTAAAGAAGCCATTCAGTTATATCCTTTCGTCTTGCTCATGAAAGTCCTGCTTTAATGTTATATAATTTGTTAAGCTTAGGTCAATTTTTAATTCCAGTCCTCTGTAACCAGTGTCTTTGACCTCTCAGTATGCTTCCCAAGGCTTAGACTCCATAAAACACTGGTACAGAACCGGACAACATTAACACTGATACGTCGACACTGATAATAATTTTTAAAAACGACATAATTAAATGTATTCACATGTGTCGGTGTTGTCAGTTCTTACTAACACATGTCAGAAATTAACATGTGGCAGACACAAGATACACGTTCAATCATGAGTGTTAGTGCTAAAGAACTTAGACTTTTAGGACCTGTTAAGAGACTAATCATCAACTTGGCAATTAGCACATGTAATCTCTTCAATTTTTGATCCATGAATGCATTCAATTAACTCCTCAACTTTCTTTGGCATACCATTCAACACTGATTCAGTAGATTCTAATCCACCAGAGATCCATACTAGACAAATTTCAGATAATAATAAATCATTTTGACTTAGAAATGAATTCTTGATCTTATCATGATTTTCTTTTATGTTTACAGAAGTTACTTCAATACCTTGTTTAACTAAATAGATGGATATTAAGGGAATTACACGGCCTTGTTACAACCATAACATGTGGCCTTTCCATCCTAATTCTACCTTTTTCTATGCAAATTTCTCATTTTTTGTGTTTGGAGAGGGATAGATGCATGAGAGGATCCAACTTTCTAGTATATCTTCTCTCTGCACAACCAGACATCACAGTGATGCAGCCTTCGAACAAACTGATCTAATTTAAAATCATCTGAAAAAAAATCCCATTTCCAACCACTTTAACTTATAAAGCAAGCAACCGAATAATGACTTAAACTTTCTTTTGTGGTGACTAACCAACCACTCTACCTCTTTTAGCTTACCCTTTCTTCAAATCCTTCCTGATAAATATTTTTCGCCGGTTCGGTTAAATCCGGCTACACAACTCATAAGAAAGGTAGTGCATTGAAATGTTGGAGACTGCAACATAGTCATGGTGATTGTTGATCTAGATTTTTTGAACAAGTTTGATCATGTGGCCATAACTTTCCTTTGGAGTAATCAAGTTGATTAATGCTAGAAAAAGTGGTCCTATTGGTATGATTTTTGGTGCTAGTGAAAATGCAGAAACCAGAAATCTCAAGTTCATGAGATGAATTGCAAAGAAGCCATATAGTTATATGCATAAACTTTTATATTATACATCCTGAATTGCAAAGGAGTTAGTAGAAAGAATTATATATTGCTACGGAAGTTTATCACTAGGACAATAACCTAATAAACTATGATTTGATTCATGAATGTACCACTACTCATGAGTGTCTAGGAATTAGAACATGTAGTAAATATGGGAAATAGATCCTCTCATGTTAAACGAGAGTCAATTGGAATCTCCACCTTCCATAGGAGAGAGAAAGAAAATTTACAAAAAGTGTAATTTAAAAGTATAGAAATGTGGAAAAATAAATTGAGAGAATCTATTTCTTTAATCACGACTTATTCCCTTTTCAAATTGAAAGATATTTTTCACTTATGTCACATTAGGAAGTTCCTGAAGTGCTTAAATGAATCTTTTGGACTTGTCATGAGATTGGTTTTCGAGTCAGCAACGAAACATCCATATATTTTTTTTTTTCTGAGATAGTTGAACTATCTCTTAAATGAGCAACTCTTAAAATCAAACTCAGCTTATGTCAATTTTGTATATTCGAAAACTAATCTTCAGGGTTTTAGGCAAATCTAAAAAAATGACCATGGTTGTATTTTCAATAAACAAAAGGAAAATAGAAATAAAAATGGATGTTCTATGGTATGCTGCAAGTACTAAAAATCAATATCAACTCAACCTTAAACCTTAAATCATAAACCCTACAATAGATCATAACTATCTTAAGGAGTAATCCCTCTCTTCGCACTAAAAATTATACAACCAACCATTCAAGTAGTAACAATTATCTCTCGCTCCTTAAAATACACGAATTGAAATTTAATCAAAATTAGAAAAAGATAAACAAAAAAAGGAATTTGATAATTAATTTATTAAAATTAGAATATTTTAAAAAAATATTATTAAAAATCTCAAAAATATGATTTAAATGCTAATAATTTAATGCGGTTAAAAGGTTATTAATGCTCATGTGTTAACTTTCACTCATATTTCTAATTAAAGAAAATTCATTTTTTTTAAGAATTAAAGAAAATTCAATTAAAACATAGTTTATCCATAAATAAATAAATAAGATGCAATTTATTTTAAATAAAAACTATTTTTCTCCCTTCCTTAAAAAAAAACTCCTTTTCTTGTTTTGAGAATTTTTGTTTTTGTTTTGGTGTTAACACTTCAATTCTCAAAAGAAAGGGTTCTATCAATCTGAAATTCGGTCCTAAGACAAATAAAATCAGAAGTTGCTCTTTAGACACCTACCAATTATTCAAAAGCACGTCAATAAAAATACATCTAAAAGTAGTTAAGTTAACTATCGTTCGATTATAAACGGTAGTTAATTGCCGTTCAAACTCAATCATATTTTAGGAACAGTAGTTAACTACCATTCAAGTGACTCGGGTTCAAATAAAAGTCGATTAAAATTATTCAATATTTAATCGAACTCGGATTCTCTCTCATACGGGCATTATTTAATGAAGCCCATTAACACTTGAGCCCAAGATAGTACTACAACGTAGCAACAAAAGCAGTAATGAAAACTTCATTTCAAAATTGAAAAACAATTCTGAAAGAAGAAACCCATTTCTACGCAGAGTCTGTTCAGTTTCTAGGGTTTTTCATAGCTTCACACAGGTTAGGAAGAAGAAGAAGAAGAAGGTTCATGTGCCTTTCATCTTCAAATTTACATTTTCAACTGTTTTTATTTACATTACTTGTTCAATAAGTAGCCTTGTTCAAATTTATATTTTTTTCTCTGATTTAATTTCATATATTTTTTTCTGTTACAAATTTCAGTGTGTGAAAAATGGGTACACAGAAGAAGCATATTGAAGAGATACGAAGGGAAAAATTCTCTATTGGCGGGAAACCAAACCCTTTGATTGAAGACCTTAATCAAGCTGTCAAGAATCTCGCGGGTGAACTTTATACCACTGATGCTCATTTCCTCATGGAGCTAATTCAGGTAAAAGAATGACGGATAACTGACTATGATAAGTTGATAACTCACTTTGGAGCACTGACATAGACACCGACACCGACACCGGACATACACTCACACATAGTAATTTAATATAATCACACATGTCAGTGTTAGATACCAGACACATCTTCGGTCACAAGTGTTGGTGCTACAGGACTCACTATGGAGCATTGCAGACACTGGGCATATACTCACACTGACATGTTGACACTGATAGTAATTTAATTTAATCACACGCGTCAGTGTCTTGCATGGCCACGTGTCAGACACCAGACACGTTTTCAATCAAAAACTATGAAGCATTAACACTTCTCAGATTAGGTGTGTCCCGATGTCAGACACACGTCACGTCCGACACTGACACAACATTGACACATATGATTACACTAAAATATTTCATTTTCTCAAATTATATTCGGGGTCAGCGTGTCGGTGTATGTGTCGTGTCTGGTGTCCGTGTTTCCTTCAAAAGTGTTGGTGGCTTGGTGTTGTAGAGATAACCGATAAATCAGCTTATAACAGATGAGTTTATAGCTGATATCTTATAAGCTAACTAATATCTGATATCAAATAAGCTATTCATATGAGCTTATAAGCTATAGGCTAACCTATTATGTTTGCCAAACAGACCCTTGGGCTTAGGACCAAATTTTGAGCTTATAAACTCATGGGACCAAAACCGACTTGTTAGGTAATAATTTTTTTTCTCACGAGCTTATAGTTTTTTTTTTTTTGCTAGCTTATACCGTTTTTTGATAAGCTGCTTCATGTAGCTTATAACTTATTATTTTTCCCCTCAATTTTGCCCGTCATCTTAATCAAAGAAAAATATATTAATTAAACATATCGTTTTAATGTCATTTATTTATCATGTAGTTCAACCACTAATTTTACCAAAAACTACAAATTCAATGAAAGCTAGCTTATTTGCTATCCGCTATAAGCTAGTTTATCAACTATCTGCTATTTTTGACCAAACTGTACCTTAGTCCCCTTTTCATCAATTTTCTAGTTCACTTCTTTTCTCACACACGCAATGCTATTTTTGCAATAATGCATTTGTTGCATTATGCACGACATTCAAGTAAAGAGTTCCATAAAATTTTATGCATTATAGTATTAGCAAGGTTTTTTCAAAATGGAATGTTGTCTTTCGATCAGAACCGCCGGTGCTATAGAGAGAACCGATAACGGATAGCTGATAACTGATATTGAAAATAAGCTAGCTGATTGACGATTACCAAACATGACTTTTTTATTCATGAGTTTATAAGCTATAAGCTAACTTATTGTCTTTGCTAAACAGACCCTTAGGCTTTGTTCGGCAAGACAAAATTTTGAGCTTACAACTTTTTTTACTAGATTATGCCGTAATGTTTTATGATAAGTTGCTTCTAGCAGCTTATAGCTTATCATTTTCTCTCTCAATTGTACCCCTGTTAACTTGATTGGAAAAAAATTAAATACTAATTAAACATATCTTCTTTATAGCATTTTATAACTCAAACGTTAAGTTCACCAAACACTACAAATTCAATCGGCTATCTTATTTGCTATCAGTTAGCTATCAACTATAAGCTAACTTATCAATTATCCACTATTTTTAACCAAAAATAGCCTTAGTCACCTTTTCAACAATTCTCTAGTTCACTTATTTTCTTACACACACACTATGTTATTTTTGTAATAATGCATATGCTCGTTGCATTGTGCACAACATTTGATTAAGGAATTCCATAAAAGTTTGTGTATTATAGTATTAATATTGTTTTTTTCAACATTACTATCAGGAATAGAAGGATTAAAACAAACGGTTGATTTCTATGGTTATGTTTAAGTTACACATAAGATAAAATTGTCATCTTTTGAATGTCAGGAATATTGTTAATACTTTGATAGATAATAAATAATAATCTCTTCTAAACATACTCACTGGTTTCCTTATTTGTACAGAATGCTGAAGACAACCAATATTCTGAAGGAGTGAATCCAACATTGGAGTTCATCATAACTTCAACTGACATAACAGCTTCTGGCGCTGCAGCCACGTTACTCATTTTTAACAATGAAAAGGGTTTCTCTCACCAAAACATCGAGTCAATCTGCAGTGTTGGACGGTCAACAAAAAAAGGCAATCGGAGTAGCGGTTACATAGGCGAAAAAGGTATATTTTCACATTTAAATTTCTGTTAATTAATTTTGTACTTTTACCTTAGGATAAACTTGTGTTAATGTGGTTGCTTTCATTGAAATATAGTTAAATGATATAGGAAAATGAGGATAATTTTTTACTCTTACCTTGGGATGAATTGTCAGTATTGGCATGTAATTTGCTTGAATCAATTCACAAAGCTTCTGAATCAAAGGCTATAAGATTATTCTTGATTATAATATGGATATCCATTAGAGTAGCCAAATTGTAGAAAATGATGCAAATCTTTGACAGCCTCTCCTATGGTTGATTTTCAGGAATTGGTTTCAAGAGTGTGTTTCTGGTTACTGCTCAGCCTTATATTTTTAGCAATGGATATCAGATACGCTTCAATGAGAATCCTTGTCCACATTGCAGTCTTGGGTATATAGTTCCTGAATGGGTTGAGGAGAAGCCAACCCTTCCTGACATAAAGCATATATATGGTAGAGATTCCCTTCCAACTACAACATTTGTCTTACCTCTGAAGGCGGACAAGATAAATTCTGTGAAACAGCAGCTCTCAAGCATTCACCCGGAAGTTTTATTGTTCCTTTCAAAGATCAGAGACTTTTCTGTCAGAGAAGATAACGGGGACCCCAAAATGGAATCTGTAACTACGGTATCTATTTCAAGCGAGATTAACTTTGTGACGACAAAAAACTTGAATGCTGAGTCTTACACTATCCATTTATCTGCGGGGGAAAATGGTAATGACGAAAAGGTATGCAGCTACTACATGTGGAAGCAAAAGTTTCCTGTCAAGTTGGAAAATGTGGTGGAAAGGAGAATGGGTGTGGAAGACTGTGTTGTGACATTGGCCTTCCCACATCAGGAGAGGCTTCACAAGGATAAGAGCTTACCAGGGGTTTATGCATTTCTTCCTACAGAGATGGTCACTAATTTTCCTTTCATAATTCAAGCTGATTTTGTCCTTGCCTCGTCAAGGGAGACAATTCTCTTGGATAATAAGTGGAATCAAGGGATACTTGAATGCGTTCCATCAGCTTTTATGGAAGCATTCAGAACACTTGTTGCAGGATCATATGAAGCTCCAGTAAGCAGCTTGCTTTATTTGTTCAAGTTCATTCCAATTCATAGTTCTCGTCATGGGAACTTCTATCACGTGAGGGAGGAAATTAGAGCAAAACTGGCTGAAGAAAAAATTATTCCTATTGAGACATTTTCGAACCAGAAGCACTTCTATAAGCCCCGTGAAGTTTGCAGGCTACTACGTAAATTTCGGAATATTTTGACAAAGGCCCAGCAGGAAGGAGTGTACTTGCTTGACGTATCTTCTCATGATAGAATGAAAATCTTGAGTTCTTTGTTTGATAAAAAAGAGTATGATGATGTACTGAACTTTTTAGGGGTGACACAGGTACATATTGATTGGTATGCAAAGTGCATCCAGAGTTCTAATCTTGCGGATGGAGTATCAGAAGATATCTATCTGGAGCTTTTATATTTTGTTGCTAAAAACTGGAGAAGGTTTTATAGATCCAAAATCGTTAATATTCCATTGATTAAATATGTGGCTTCTGATGGGATTCGGTCTTTTTTCAGTCTTCATGAATGCAGACACCGCAATGCCAAGAGAGTAGTACTAGCAGACTCAGGTCGGACTTGTTCTTGGATGATCACTTGGAACAATGTATTTGCATGTGCAACGAACCAATGGTTCATGCCAGAAAGCACACAACAAGCTATCCCCCAATTGCACAAGAACCAACGTTTGTTGGAATGGTTAGCAAATGAAGTTAATGTTCTCACTCTGAATGTGTACAGTTTTGCAGATGTCCTCTGCAGTTCTATTGATAATAGTAAGCTTGTCATTGCTTATGCTCATTTCTTATACCACTCTTTGTCAAACGGTTTTTTGTCAACCCGGGAGGTTGATGATCTATGTAAATCTATGCCACTTGTGGACAACTATGGAAGTATAACTAAAAGCAGACAAGAGGTTCTTGTGCCTGCAAATGTGAGCAAATGGGCAGGCTTGATTGTTTCTTCTAATCCATGGAGAAATGAAAATTATGTCGAGCTAGGAAAGGCGTACCTAAATGCATCTTCTTATGCAGGCCAATATACAGATTATGGGAAGCTTATTGGTTTCCTCAAAACCCATGTTGGAGCTTCCGACATACCTTATATATCTCCTCCAAATGCTGGGTTTTCAGCCGCAGATACACCACTTACCAAAGAAAATGCCTTTTTGCTTTTGGATTGGATTCAGAAACTGAAGTATAGGGGAGTGAACCTACCAGAGATGTTCTTGAAATGCCTAAAAGAAGGCAGCTGGCTTAAAGTTACATGTGGATACAGACCTCCTTCGGAGTCATTCTTAATTGGTTCATGGTTGGAAAAACTTCTGGAAAGTGGTTCAGTTCTTGTTGACATTCCCCTGATTGATGAGAGCTTCTATGGGGATATAATAAATAAGTACAAAGAGGAGTTAAAAACAGTTGGAGTGATGTTCGATTATGAGGAAGCTTGTGAGTTCATTGGGAAAGAGCTAATGTGTCGTGCGGCTTCTCTCTCTTTAAGAAAGAGTCATGTTCTTTTGATGCTTAACTTCATCCAATATCTCAGGAAAAGTCTTCTTCCTTTGGACAAATTTGTGGACAACATCAAAGAGGGAAGTTGGCTGAAGACATCTTCTGGTCTTAGGTCTCCAGTTGGATCTGTATTGAATAGTTCGGAGTGGCAAGTTGCATCACAGATTAGTGATATACCTTTCATTGATCATGATTATTTCGGTGAGGAAATATATAATTACAAAGTGGAGCTCAAGTTGTTAGGAGTGATAGTTGACTTCAATGGAAATTACCAAGTTGTCACAGAGCATTTAAAACTGCCCTCAAATTTGGCTTCTTTGACAGCTGAGGCTATTCTTTTGATAATGGAATGCATCAAACATTCATATGTCCCTATTGAAGTCTTAAATTTGCTAGGGGGAACAAGCTTCTTGAAGACAAACATGGGTTTCAAAACACCAAGTGATTGTTTCTTGTATGATCCAGTGTGGGGCTGCATTTTGGAGGTATTCAATGGTCTTCCTGTTATTGATCATAAATTTTATGGGGAGAAGATTTTCAGTTACAAAGATGAATTGAAGCAGACAGGGGTGGTGGTTGATTTTAAGGATGCTATCAAAAAATTTGCTAGTCTATTTGAACAGAAGGCATCTGCAGCTTCAATTAACCAAAAACATGTTATGGCATTACTCTCTTGTTACAGGCTGCTCAAGGGATCTGACTATAGTTTTCCTTCTGATTTATCAACCATCATATGTGAAATGAAGTGGTTGCATACTGCGGTTGATGGTTTTAGGTGCCCAAGAGAATGCATTTTATATGGTCCGGAGTGGGAATCAATATCTTCTATAACTTTTCTCCCTTTCATTGATTACAGTACGAAACATCGTGGTATGAAAATGCATGAGTACAAGGCAGAGCTGAAGTGCTTCGGCGTTGTTACTCAATTGAAAGATGGAGTGAGGTTTGTGTCTGAATGTCTAAAATTTCCTTCAAAACCCTCCACTATTAAGCCTAAAAGTGTGTTTTCTTTGCTGGGATGCATCCGAGTTCTAATGCAAGATCACAAACTTGCAATTGATGATGATTTCAGAAAAAGATTGTCCAAAAATTGGTTGAAGACACATGCTGGTTATAGGCATCCAGAGATGTGTTTGTTGTTTGATTCCAAGTGGAGTTCTTTCTTGAATCCAACTGATGGACCTTTTATTGATGAGAATTGGTATGGACCTAAAATTGTATCTTTCCAGAAAGAACTCAATGCAATAGGGGTCATTAGTGAAGTTGAGAAGGGGTGCTCCTTGCTTGCCAGTCACCTTGATTCTCTCTCTGATCATGATAATATTGTGAAAATATATAAGTATTTATTTGAACACAACTGGAAACCTAAGGAGAAAGCTGCAAAAAAGATTTGGGTTCTGGATGGAATAAATGGTGGTAAGTGGGTTGATTCTGAAGAATGCATCATACACGACCCTGCTAAACTTTTTGCTGGTTCAAAATTTTATTTTCTTGAAGATATCTATGATAGTAATATTCTTGAATTTTTCAATGCAATATTGAAAGTCAAGAACAAGCCATCACTAGATGATTATGTTGACCTTTGGAATGATTGGGGGAGTTCAGTGAAACAATTGTCACATGATGAGTGCTGCAAGTTCTGGAAATCTATCTCGAAACTTTTGAGCTCAAAACATGAGACCAAACTTGCTGAGAATTTTATGAAACTACCTGCAACATCAAGAAATGATAACATATTTCTGGTTGACAAGGAAGATGCTTTCATTCCTGATAACCTACATATGATGAAGCTTTTTGAGAGGGCAATTTTGTTTGTGTGGTATCCTCAGCATAACATGGCACCATTGTCCAAGTCTAAACTATCTGATATTTACAGAAATATTGGTGCTAAAAATATCTCCGAGTTACTATGCAAAGAAGAATCATCCTTACAGCATGATGTTAAACTGAAAAATGTTGACCCTAATGGCCTTTTCAACTTACAGGGGTTAGCTAAGCTTATTCTTGGTTTTCTTGCATGTTCTAGCCTTGAAATGGAACCAAATAAGAGACATGAAGCTGTTCAAAATTTTCTCAACTTGAGTTTTTATGAGACAAAGGAGCCAATCAATGTAAGCTATAGTATAACATTATCATCAGGGAAAACCATTACCAAGAAAGCCAACAAAAGGGTGCGTTGGGAGAGTCAAAGCTGCAAGTTTATAATCCAAAAGATGGATGGAGCTCCTGATGATATATTGAAATATGCTACATATTTTTCTGAAGCAATATCTGAGGGTGTTTTGCGTGAGAATCATGATCATGTTCCTGCACTCACTGACCTAATCACGACTGGTTTTTTTCTGAAATTTAAGAATGAAGAAATTGATTTTCTAATGGAATCTAAGAATCTGCAGATTGAGCATGAAGATGAGGAGTTTCTCAGTTCTGCCTTCCCTTCTGGCTAAGTCTATTGCCACTGCTTACTCATGTTTTCTGTTTTTATATGTTTTTTAGTTTTTTAGTTGGACCTTTGTTTTCTTATCAGTAGATGTGATCATGTTTAGACTCGTTCGTATTAATATACTATTTGACTGGATTGCGTTTACAATCTTTTGCTTGTTTAAACTCGTTTGTTTACGGAGAAACTAGCGCAAGAGAAGTATCAATAGGATGAGCAGTTGATGGTTTGGAGTTGTATAGATCCATCTGAACTGAAGTATTACATTGATAAAGACTGGTCATTCCCAGTCGTCGAAGAACTAACCAGTTTGAATTCCAACTAGCAGCC
Organism: Medicago sativa; assembly: GCF_051527215.1. Classification (NCBI taxonomy): domain Eukaryota; kingdom Viridiplantae; phylum Streptophyta; class Magnoliopsida; order Fabales; family Fabaceae; genus Medicago; species Medicago sativa. Next base: position 10,016,074 of record NC_140754.1, read on the forward strand.
TTTGTAAAGATGTAAGCGTTGAATGTCAAATGCATTCAATTAGCTCAAGATTCTGTGGAGTATGGAACATTTGATCCTATTGTTTTCTACATGTCTTAATGTGTTATGACATGTTTTATTTAGTATACTATGAAGACAGGATTTGACATTTCCATTAAGCTATGAAATGAATGATTGTTATTGTTTATAATAGCAAATGTGGCTCTAAAGAAAGCAAATAAATAAACACACAAGAACACAATGATTGATCAGAGAGTTAGGCCAATTGCGCATACATCTCTAACAATAGATAGACTGTTGTAGTTTTCTATATTGTAATGTTTAGGGTTTACGACAAACAAAACTTTGTTTAAATACTACGGTTCAATTTACAAACGTTCATATCAACCATAATCAACAACAATGATCAATATCAATACTAGAAATTAAAAAAGAAAAATCATTCATCCATTGCTTAGTCGCTCTCTGCCACAACTGAATGAGTAAACTAGAAGTGAAAGTAAAATTGAATTGACCCTTTTGTCTAGTTACATGTTGGTGCTTATAAAAAGCGTATCGTTTATTCTGAATGATAAGGTTAAGCAGCTTACAAAATTTTAAGAATTATGACATCTCATGAAATGACAAACCTGTTTCTATTTTATTGTTAATCATTTTGACAACACTCACTTTTCAACACTAACACTCACTCATTTATTGGATGAAATCATTGTATGTCCCACCACTTTGTGGGGGTTCAATTTTCAAAGTGTAGATCTATAATGGTTTAAACCAATAAGAGAGTGAGTATTAGAGAGAGTGTTTAAAAGAAAGTGTTGCTAGCATTACTCTTTTCATTCATGTATTAAAAATGATTTACTAGTGTTGTTATCTATATGTCTCTAGATGCAAGGATAATTAATGTGTATTTTTTTGGGTCAAGTAGTCTAATGGTTAAAAGTTTACCTTTTAAGGTGAATAAGTGGAGAATCTAAAGTTCAAACTTCGATCTCTGCATTCTACAACGTCTGTACCAACTGAATTATGCTTATAGAGACTAACTAATTTCTATTTCTATTCGATTCGATTATTTTTTTTTTTTACAAAGTAGTATTTATAATTTGAAGCAGGTTTTAACTTTGAGTTTAATATTTACGCACTATCTAATGTAAAATATTTTATACCATCAGCAAATCACAACTAATTATATGTGTAGTTTTATAAATAAATACGATTAAAATTAAATATTCTTAATGCTTTGACTATTATAATTTACTGACAAAGTAAAAAATCTTTACACTCATAATGTATATGATTTAAATTATTTAACTATATTTTTACAAGTACCAACTATTAATCTCAAAAGTCAAAACTCCTCTAAAAAAATTCTCAAAATTGACAAAGCTTATTCCATATAAGCTACTATTTTTTTTTTGCTGATATAGAATGACCCAAAAATTAAACAATTTATATCCCATTAAGAAAAAAACCATTACAACGTTTAATGTTGTTGTGCATTTTTTAATTAATGTTGTGAGTTGATACAAACTTGCTTGAATCAGCTTGCAAATAGAATTATTTTATAAAATTATCGAACTTTGTGAATGCATGATTTTTTAATAAAATAATATATAATTAACTTCAAATTTAAAAAAAATAATTAATTTTGAATATTAGATCAATCACACATAATTGATTTTTTTCATACTCATGATCTAAACCCGACTTTGGAGTAATGTATTGCAATCACAAATTATATGCACGAACCACTAATATATCTTACAAATAATACATATCTATCTCATTCCTCATGTATTAAATATGACTTTTGAAATCATGTATTTAAATTAGAAACTAAAACATCAACCATAGGCATGAATCATCAATATATTTTTCAAAGAATACATATTTTCCTCGTTTTGTATGTATTAAGTAAGTTCTTTGAATCATGCATGTCATGTGAGAATAAATATTATAGATGTTCGAAATACAAAGAGATTCTCAACTTTAACCCTTATTACTTTTATGTATTATGTTTCTATTTTCTGTCAAATAACTGATCAGTTTTCTAGAATCACATAATATTTAGTAACATTCTATTATTTTATGAAAAAATTTAAGTTACATCATTTATCACTTTGAAATTAGACGAGAAATATCAACAAAGATAATAATTTATTTGTTTTCTCATTTTTTTCATCAATTCTTTATATATATATATATATATATATATATATATATATATATATATATATATAAATGCGTAAAATAAAAGACACTTTTACAAACAAACGAGCAGAACAAATTATAGTCCACTAATTATTTGACATATATTATTAAAAACAATTAGTCCACATCTAAATATTTATACTATGTGTATGCATTATTAAAAACAAATTGATGCCTTTAATGAATGGAGCCCTGAACGGTCGCCCATCCCTAACATGTTTAAGGCCACCACTAGATACCCTTAAAAATATTTTACTTTAAAAAAGCCAACATAATTTAAATAAAAAAAATCACCAAATTACTCTTATTCATAAAAGTTGTAAGTAAATTGAAATTAATGATAGCGATAAAACAACATATATATTTTTATGTGGATAGATTTTACGTATAGACCCGTAAGGATGTGCAGGAATGAGTACATACAAGGAAATCCCTCTGTATAATGGAGAACGAGGATGAGAGATATTTTTTTGAAGGGGTGGAACATGCAAAGAAGCAGAGAGAACCACACCTAAACTTTTCAATTAAACTAAACAATTTGATAATTTTTTTTTGAAGCAAGTAAATTTAAGGTGTTTCATTCATAAACAATTTGATAATTGAAGATATATTTTTTACAATAATATATCAAAAAATTCGTAATTTTGAATAAATATTATATATATATATATATATATATATATATATATATAAATACATAGACTAAAGAAATTATTGTAGCCTTCATTATAATATTATGCAAAAATATTTTATATAATACTATAAAATAAACAATATAAAAATAAAAAATTACCTTGTGCATGGCGCACGTTAACCATGACATATCTCAACATGCTCCTTATATGGAATCGAAACCTCCTCCTGCTCTTGATCAAAGTCCCATAAATGAACTTCATAAGTCTCAAAACATTGTTGTGAAGAAGATGTGATTCCCATATAAAACTTTCCATTGTTTAAGATCAAATATGTCTTAAAATCTTAAATGCGGTTAGAGAGGTTTTGTCACCAAGATAAATCATATCACATTAGTCACTCCATTAAAATGGAATCGAAACCTCCTCCTGCTCTTGATCAAAGTCCCATAAATGAACTTCATAAGTCTCAAAACATTGTTGTGAAGAAGATGTGATTCCCATATAAAACTTTCCATTGTTTAAGATCAAATATGTCTTAAAATCTTAAATGCGGTTAGAGAGGTTTTGTCACCAAGATAAATCATATCACATTAGTCACTCCATTAAAATCTACCCATAATTCTCCACTTCTTATGTCTTGCTCGATTTCGGCTGTGGCTAAATGAGATAAATTGTTCCTAAATACCCCCTAATAAAGTCTCTGACGGTATCCCAGACGGATTCAAACGGGTGTCTATTGCAACAGCAAAGAATGTGCCAGTATACGCAAATGGAGCAGTCGTAGGAAATGATATAGTTGGGCTTATGGCAAGTGAAATACCATCACCGAAACGTGTTGGTGTGGTAGGGGTGGAAATATAAAATCTAAAAGAAGTGTTAAATGATAATGACCAATTTAATTTGAAATAAAAAAATGACAATTATATTAGAGTCGTTTATCTTATTTATTTGTAATACTTAGGTCCTTTATCTTTATTTTCTGAGTAAATTACACTCCCCTTCCCTCAAAGATGATTGAATTACACTCCCCTCCTCTCTTATGTTAAAATATACATTTCCTCCCTTAAAAAGGTAAAATTTATACTCCTCTCCATTATCAAATGCATAATTTTGCATTTGATAATAGAGAGAATCGATGTAAAATACAGGAGTAGCGGCAACACCATTGATCAACATTATAGAAAGAGTAGTGATATTTGAACAACCATGTGAGACAACTTCTTTTTTCTCTCTTTTCATTGGTCAAAAACAACGGAGAGAGAAAAGGAAAGAGAGAGAATAAGAGTATAATGTCAGTATGAGAGAGAAAGTTATCAAAAAATTGTTAAAAAATGGTTGTACAAATATCATTTCTCTTATAGAGAATGGTTGTACAAAACAATAGTTAATATTGATTTAAACTTAGATAATGATAAATGAAAAAAAAAAAAGCTAACAATCTAAAAAATTGGATCATTTGAAAAGGAACCGATGAAATTTCTTACCATTAGAATCAATTATACTATCTTCAATAATTCAATAAGCTTAGGAATATTGTATACCAAGCCAAACATAGTTGCTGATGAAGGCCATTCCAGATTAACTATTAGTTTGTGTAACTATACCACTAATTCTGCTATTACTAAACAAACAATTCGTCTCATCAACCACTTGAACACCGACATTTTTTCGTTAAACAAAATCTAAACCTTTGTTGAGAAGGAACTTCCTTTGAATTCCCAAATTGGCACTGTAACTTCTCACCATATAACTAAACCAACAGAATTGGTACTCATACTTAGAATTAGAATGAACTCCCAAATTTGCAATGTAACTAATGTAACGTAGCTTGTTCACCAAGAAAAAAAAAAAAACTTGTTTACCAATTCAGAAGAAATTCTGTTTGTTATTTGTTTCTTGGTATTACATGGTAGTTTTAGTAGATGAGTTAAATTAAACTAAAATATAAACACACGAATTCTGCTTTATTTTTGATACAGAACACATGAATTGGGAACATGAACACTTTAGTTACACTTAAAAATACATCAAATGAAATTAAAAAAAATGATTATTTCATAATCTCTTGTCTAGCTAAGAGTTGTGAAAATTAAAGAAGTGAATAAGTTTTCGGCTTAATTAAAACGGTTCTGAAACAGTTGCTCAAGAACACTATTCACCCAAAAATTGCAAACATCAATATAAGTGGTTATTTTTGGGCTTATAATAGGAATTTATACAGTGGTATATGATATAGAATTTACCATTAGCTACAAAATTGTCCCCCGTTTTATTTAACATTCAAGCATATGTGTCAAGAAGGATAGCACTTGTGGACGTACCAATGTTATATAACATTGGTCAATAAAAATGTGTCACATACTAATGTTACTTTGTAAGTGTTTTATTTGATATATTTTTTTAAAAGGTGTACCACGTGGCACACCTTAATTGGCCAATGTTATATAACATTATGATACACAAGTGCTATACAACATCAATTCAAATGACACATAAAAAACACACTATAAATCATGAACGAAGAAAAAACTTCCCAAGCCCCTCCAACAACAAATATTCTCATGAAATAGATGTCTCCATGTCTATCTGAACCATGACCTCCTCGGTCAATGACGTTGATGCGGTCAACCTCAGAAAGCATTACACATAGCCTAATAAGGCGATGAATTCGCCCACCAACACACCCCGCCTTTATAACGCCACCTCCGACATCCCAACCTTTTCAAGTCACACCTAATGATAAAAAACACGAAAAAAGGGCTGCAAAATTTCTAACATTAGGGACCATATTAAGATTGGGACCTTGTTAACCATTAGGGGTTCCCATTCTTAAATGTTTTGTACTTTAAGAACAAATATAGTAATATTTAAAAAGACATCTTGAGTGATAAAAATGTATAAAAGATATACTCCCAGTATAATACCATACCTGAACCACAAACATTTTCAAGAAACTGAATCTATTCTATAATTTTATTGAACAAGATAGAGATGAAAAAGATGCCTATGGCGTGGAAATCAAACATCTACATTCTTCTGCAGAACCATCACCAAGTCCCCTAAACTAATCAAGAAAATTGCGTGGAAAATTGGGGATACAACTATATTAAAATTTACAAGGGGATGATTACGTACAAATCGGGGCACTCTACCTAATACAAGTCCATAAAAAAGGACCGAAATCTAATAAATCACAAATTACCAAGTTACAAATTAAAAGTGGAAGAAAAATATTGCTATCAATTAACAATGATTTCAAAAGAGCACAGCCACACAAGGGGCTAGCATGGTGGAGGTTGAAGTTGTTTTAGTCTTTTCACAACCTGTTTCATTGTAGGTCTTGTTGATAGTGAGTCAACAGTACAAACAACAGCCAAGTGCAGAACCTCTACCAAATCATGTTCCGGTCCTACATCCCATAACCCTGCGGCGAAGAACTCCTTTGCCCTTCCTTCCCTCAGCAGCATGCATCCCCATGCTACTATATTGAAACCATTTCCATAAGAAGAAAATGAAGGGTCCAATGCCTTCTTATCTGAGAGCAACTCAAGAAGCACCACACCATAACTATACACATCAGCCTTATCGGAAACACGGCACGTCATGGCGTATTCAGGAGCAACGTAACCGAATGTTCCTGCCACACCGGTTGTAGCATGTGTCTCCGAAGTTCCAAGAAGTCTGGCCAGTCCAAAGTCGGATAGATAAGCATTCAAATCGTCATCCAACAAGATATTGCTAGGCTTGACATCGCGATGAAGAACACGGGGTACACATTGATCATGCAGATAGGAAAGTGCACGCGCTATGTCCAGTGCAATCTTGTGAAGAACTTTCCAATCCACGGCCCTTGTGGATCTCTCCTGGATGAACTTTTCAAGATTACCACCCGGAAGATAATTGTATATGAGAAACATCTCTGTCTCACAAGCATGGTAACCAATCAGAGTGACGAGGTTTGGATGATGAAGCCTTCCAAGGGTCTTAATCTCTGCATGGAACTGTTGAACACCTTGGAAACGTCCAACTGAAAGACGTTTCACTGCCACCAAGATCCCTTGCGATATCTCTGCCTTATAAGTTGCTCCGAATCCTCCACTCCCAATACAGTTGCTTGCATTGAAATTTCCTGTGGCTTGGACAACATTTTCAAATGTCAAAGGGACACCAATATCAGTAAACACTGTAACTTCTCTTTTGGTAGAACCGCCAACCCTGGAATTTGGCTTCAACCTTCGCGTGAAGAAGAACAGAATAATGAGGGCTATAAGAACAGAGACAATGGCCGAAGCAGAAGCTATAGATGCTATCTCTATAGCACTGAAACCATTATCACTGTTTTTTTCAGTATCTGCTGCAGTCATGGAAGAATTTTCATCAAATTGCCCTTGTTGATTTGCCGATGGTACAGTCAGAGAAACGCCACGGCAGGAGCTTAGAAATGGATTCCCAACAGCACTGCTGCACTTGATGAAGCTACTATTTGATGGCAAGAATCCAGATAAGTTATTGAAAGACACGTTGAATACAGAGAGTGTAGTGACATTTGCTAAACCAGCTGGAATGTGTCCAGAAAGGTTGTTGTTATTCAGCAAAACATCGGTTAGATTTCTCATGTTCTCTATAAACTTAGGAATCTCACCGGTAAGAGAGTTTGTTGAAAGGTCCAAGACTTGTAAAGAATACAACTGACCCAGATTGGAAGGAATTGAGCCACTCAAGTTATTACCAGCCAAAGATAGAAACTTCAGATCCTTCATCTGTCCGAGGCTAGAGGGAATCTGACCTAGTAATAGGTTTCTACTGAGGTTCAGGGAAACTAAAGAGACCGAATCCCCTAAAGCAGGTGGAATGGGTCCTGAAATTTGATTTCCAGATGCATCCAAAAAATTCAGTGATCTGCACATTTTACTAATATTAGATGGAAACTCGCCAGAAAACCTATTATAACTGACATTCAAAAGCAATGCATCTAATCCATCACATTTCTCAAGTAAATATGTAGGAAATAGTCCCGTGAGTTTGTTCTCTCCGACAAGAAGTGTGTAACCACTTTTTTCTTGCATCCTGTCTCGTGCTATTGGCAACGACTGAATGCCGGTGAAGTTGTTTTGCCCAAAGTTGTGAAAGACTGAAATGCCAACTCCCCCTAACAATGTGAAAAGTGATCTCTCACGAACTTTTGATGAAAAATAAGATGCATAAGGAGACGTAACATTGACAGATTCAAACGGATTCCCATTCCATAAAGGAAACGGAGAGCAACCATTGTTGGAAAAAACAGGAACTGAACCAGACAACATATTCACGCTAACGTCAAACACAGTCATACATGGAACATGAAGTTCCTCAGAAAGCTCCCCAGTAAGATTGTTTGAGCTCAGATCAAGAAAATGCAGCTTCTTACATAAACCGAGCTGGTTTGGGAACTCTCCAGTGAAGAAATTCTGAGCCAAATTAACCATCTCCAAGTTACTACAAGCACCCCAACTCGAAGGAAAACCTCCCTCCAAATTCACCATGGGAGCCCACAAAATTCTAAGCTTAGGGAGTGTCACGACTTCTTCAGGCATCGAACCTTCAAAGTAATTCAACTCATCATTCAATGTAACCAACTCAACATCCCCAACCGGATCAAAAAGGTTGGAAAGCACAACAACAGAAAGCTCCGTACAGTTTCCAAGCTCACGAGGAATATGACCACTAAGCGTATTCCTCGAAACATCCAACACCTCAAGACTCTTAAGCTTCCCAAATTCAGCAGGAATATTTTCTTCCAACAAATTCGAATACAACAAAATCGTCTTCAACCCACCACAATTCCCCAAACTCTTTGGAATCTCTTGAACCAACGAATTACCAGACAAATCCAAATGCTCAAGCTTCCCACAATTCTTACCAATCTCCTCCGGAATAACACCACTAAACTGATTAAAAGACAAATACACCCCTCTAAACTTCCCAACAAAACCAGGAACAGAACCATTCAAACCATTTGCAGCCAAATTCAAAACCTCCAAACTATCAATATCACCTAAAACACTAGGCACCATTCCAACAATCTTATTAAACCCTAAATTCAAAACCCTCAATTTCCTCAAACCTTCAAAACTCAAAGGAATAGACCCACCAATCAAATTACCTTCTAAATCAAGAACCTCAAGTTTCTCCATATTCCAAATCTCTTTAGGAATAAAACCCTCCAACCCATTAAAGGGTAAACTCAAAACCCTAAGTTCAGTTAACTCACTGATCAAAGATGGTAACTTTCCAAACAAAGAACCCTTAAAACCAACACAACTTCTCCTAATTCCAAACCCATAAAGCGGAAACTTGAAAAAATCAGAGCAGGGATGTGAAATCAGCTTACCATCTTCGACGCCGCCGTTGCCGGTGATATTGAGAGCAACAACACGGGAGTTGGAATCACAGAGAACTCCATAGAAGGAACAGTGGTTGGCAGTAGAGCTCCAGGTGGAGAGAACGACAGATGGGTCGGAAAGAGAGGCTTTGAAGCGGAGGAGAGTTGATTTATCGGAAAATGATGAAACGGCGTCGTTTGAAGAAGATAAGAAGAGAAGAAAGAAACTCCATTTGATGAAAATTGAAGATGAAAACATCTCATAGAAGATTAAATTTGAAGAAATTGAGTTTTTTTGGAAGTGTTTTGGTGAAGTGAGTGAAAATTGGGGTTTTCTGAAAACCCTAATTTTGAAATTGTGAAGATGCAGAAATAGAAAGAACAAGGAGACAAACACGACTCAAACATAAGCTCTGTTTTTTCCTAAACAAAACGCGTTTTTCGTACATGTTTTTCTGTTGTTGTTAATTTACTATGTTTCTTTGACTTATGTTGGACTAAAATTACTAGGATTTTGAGACTTTTTTTTTTTCCTTCATTGTAGATTATGGATAACACTACTTTTAAATTTTGGTCTATGTTTAATATTACGGTAGATATGTCAGAATCACAACGATCCAGTACGATTTTTCAAAAACAATACCTTAATGCTTCTACAAAATCATGGTGACTCACTATGATTTTGACATACTTACCGTGATATCAAACACACTTTTTTCCTCTGACATACACTTATATTAATGTCCAAAACAATTCCTAGACCTTAGACATTTGACTTGTGATGCGGTTCTTACTCAAATATTGAATGAGATGAGTTATTGGATACTCCTCGGTTTTTCAATGTAGTCCATTAAACTTGGAAAAATCAATATGGTATCATATAAATTCTATGTTGGTTGATGAAAAATAAAGAGTTTAATGTGCATGTTAGATTTTAAGAGTTGAAGTTGTTGCATTGATTAGACCATGCAATTTTACTAAATTGATTATATGCGAGTGATAGTATGATTTAAATGTTTATAGTTACAGCTACTGAAATTATTTGAGTGATTAGGTTTTTGAGGTGAAGTGATTCTTGTTACATATGAAAATAAATTTTTAACGGTAACACAGTTTTTGAAAATTTACTACACAAAATAGGTTTAGTGTGTTTTTTTTCTTCATAATTGATAGGTTTAGAATTGTTAGATGGGACCAATTGCATCAAGTTCATATGTAATTTGAATAGCTTCAATAAAATATTCAAAATTTGAAGATTTCATTTGACAGTATGGATTGCAGAAAGTGTAATGGAGATCAATTTTAGTTCATATTTTTTTTCTTTTTAAATTGATTACTTTGAATTTGATATTGGACCAAGTCATTGTCTTTGAATGTGAATTATATATACCTAGTAAATTTTACAAGAATGTCTGAATTTATGTTGTATATCGTTCTTGACTTTAATTAAATAGTGATTTTGCAAAAAAAATCTGGGAAATATTGTTTTGTACTTTATATATACTTTCATGTTTTATGTCTTACGTATTAAATGATAAATATTGCACGAATTGATGATGATTGACTTAGACTTAAAACGTAAGTTGATGCATGATGAACAATGATGAAGTTTATGTCATGTTCCAAGTATGATGTTAATGTTAAACAGTAAATGAGGTTTCACTGATTATGTTTGTTCTATTTTTGTAAGTAACCTAAATAAAACAAAGGTAGTTAGATTTTTAATGTTTAAGTTCTACTTGCAATTTGATAAGCATGATGATGAAGTTAATTGATGAATGATGAAGTTTATGAATTATGAAAATGACTTAAAAATATTTGAATTTTATTATATGTCACTTTACAATACAAATACATAATGAATGTTCATTTCTCTATCATACTCTTAACTATTTATTATAACATTTTCTTTCAATTCTTTTGATCTTTCTTTTCCATGTCACTAGTGAGAGATGACTTTGTAAAATCACTTATAAGTTCTCTTTACAATACAATATTAATTACATTTATTAATATGTATGAAAATGTCAAAATAACATGTAGTAAAATTTGAAAGGAATAAACATTTAAATCATATGATTTGTATGAATCGACAGTTTGCATTGGTATATTTTAATCTTTACCAAGGACAAGGATATGGTCCACGCTTAAAACAAAAAAGTTTAGATAATACAAGAAAGAAAATTAAGATTTAAGGTTAAATACATTTCTTGTCATCCCTTTTCAATAACCACTCTTTCGTCCTTTAATTTCATGTTTTATTTTCTTTTGAATTTTCCACCCTCATTCTATTATAAGATCATTTTTGTTGAGTTGACATATTCATTAATGACGTATAGTTTATATGGTCACCTTGGATATCCATGTCATAAAGAAAAAGCATAATAAGAGTTGCCACATCAATAAAAATGAATAAAAAATTATGTAAAGAATATGAAAATTCATATAAAAGTGAAGTTGGGTGGACCCAAAAACAGCTTTAAAATAGAGATAAACTATTTATTATATTGAATATAGGGGGACCGAAAATATATTTAAACCTAAGATTTATGACAAAGATATCATAAACCATAGACTAATTTGTCAAGGGATGTGCCACAACTCACATGTGCTTAAATTCTTGGTTTAATATCACCGCAATTCATCACTTCATGTTACCTAGTGGACTCAAATTATGTGTAACATTGTTGTCGCTACATTTTTTAAGAAAAAAAAAACCTTTTAATGAAGATCATACAGCTCATATTTTATCAAGTTTAAAATAAAAACTCAAAGATGCAAATCAAATAAACTATCTAAATCTCTTGTAACAAAAAAAAAAAGACTATCTAAATCTCTAAATTGTCCTTTTTTTGGATAAAAAATGCATATGATAGTTTGAGGGAATATAAAATAAGACGAAAAAAATGTTCATATTCACACTTCGATGCAAATATATATATATAACATCGATCAGAAGGATATGGATATATACATGAGTAGAATTAAATTAGGAATCTATTATCACCTATTTTCACCTTCCACCCTTTCAACATTACAAGCATTTACTTATCAATCATTTACACCTTGAGCCCACGCCGGAGCCTCAACAGTTGTGCACACGGACACCTTTTAATCATTTTAATATATTATGAATTTTTGAGTAGTTTTGATCGTAAACTACGATCTCATGCAAGAATTTCTCTTCAAAATATCAAAATGATTCCCATGTAATCGAGGGAAATGAATTTCCACTACCAAATACCATCCCGATTTCTTGAGTCAATCAATCAGTATCGTTGGATAAAAGACCATATAGCTCTCATGAACCATAATCACTCGAGTCCTTCAATCAAAGTCGTACGAATCGTCTGATTTCCTTAAGAGATATCCTAAAGTGAGATATCCTTAATGGATTGATTACCGTGAATGCTTACTTGACCCCGCATGCGATATGAGATATCCTTAAGTGAGGAAGCCATTGTGTCTCCAAATACTTGGAATTCAGATTTCTTGTGCAACCAAGAAGGGTATCGGTAGCTGTTCGATCAAGATTTTCCCGTTAAAAAAATGCAGATTTTAATTTTATAATTGAAAATACCAAACTTGAATCTGGATCGTTCGATCTTGATGGAACAACCACCAACATTTCAATTGTGTGAATGCTAAGAATCCCTGGTTGTCGGGGTGCCGAATATTTGATTAGGCAGACATTATAACTGAGAGGCATAGTCACAATACTTTCTTTTTCAACAACACCATTTCAAGACCTTTTATTAGTAACAAGGTGAACCTGACAAGCAGGAACAACAACACCAACGTCTAAACCAATTCTTTGGTGGTTTTTCAGATTTTGGACTAGGAGGTTCCATTGGCTTCTCTATCACTTGTTCTTCTTGTTCTTGATGTTGTTTCTTTTCATTTTTTTCTTGCTTTTCTGACTCTATTGTTTCTGAACTAGTTCTTACTCCATCAGCTGTTAATCTAGAAAAAAAATCAAGAAAAATAATTTTGGTTAATAGTATGAAACTGAAATGATTATAATTACACCTCTATTTCATTTTTTTTCGGTGGAAATTAAGAGGATACTAAAATTGAAGTTTATGGAGATTTGTCATGAAAACATATATAGATAATTTTGTGTGTGTGCAAAAACATAATCTCATGATGTTTGGTTTGCATTTAAAACAAATCTGCTAATATAAATTATAGAGCATAATGACATAGCACATACAAGCAAGAAGATATGATGAGAGACTCACATAGGAAATTGAAATGAATGGTTGCTCATATCGCTTTCGACTGAACGGTATGAGACATTGGTCGCATAATTCTTAGGTTCTTCACTAGGAACCGCCGCCGCTTTATTATGATCTTCATGAGTTTTGTCCAATGTAGTTGTATCAAAATTTGTCGATGTTTTGGTTTTATCATGGTCATCATCCTTCAAAACTAAATCTATTTTCTCGTTCGATGTTTTAATCTTGTCCTTCTTCAAAGGCAAATTTGTCGTTTCATCTGATGTATCCATTGAGCCATGAGACGAGTCCGGCGACATAGAATCTCTCTCCTTATCCACTACATTTTTGTCATTATTATGATTCACCTCTTGAACTGGCGGCAATGTCGTCGACGCGCCGATGAAATCATTATTCTTTGGCAATTCACCTGATTTACTATTGAATGCAAAAAATTGATCCTTTGAGAAACTATAGTTTCCCAAATGAAGACTAAACAATGATTCATTTGATTGAACACTCCATTCCATGGGACTTGTAGGTTTAGAAGCAAAAATAGAAGATGGTATTCTACTTGGATCATATCCAGAATTAGGGTTAGGGTTAGGACTCATTAACTGAGGTGTAGGAGATTGCATAAATGTTCCACTATGAAAACTCCAAGCAGGTGAACTACCACCAACATTACTAGATTCTTCCAAATTTTCTATGTTATCATCCGAATCTAGTGAAGATTGTGATGAAATTGAAGCACTTGAATGCTTTTTGTGATGATCAATTGGAGATTCTCCATCCTTAGGAAGATCAAAATGTACTTTCAATTTTTTACCACTTCCTTTTCTATTCTCATAATTATATGAAGCCATTAATTTTGGAGCTCTACAAAAGAAAGATAAAAAGTACATTAAGATCTCACAATTATGACAAAATTGACAATAGATTCTTGTAATCTAGCATATAATTTTGATAATAGAATTAACAAGGTTTTGTATAGATTATTTTTTTGGCACAAAATTAATTTATTTTGATATTTCATTATACGTTAATGTTAATTGTCATGTCATGCAGATAACAAAAGCTACAAATATTACATCAATCATTATACAAGAAGAGATTATTTGCATCATTAGCATACACCATTTTATCTTCAACAAAAAAATGATTGAAAAATATAGAATTTTCTTATTTTACAATCCACAAATAATTTATAAGGAGAAAATATATAAAACTTACTCAAGTTATTAGAATTGATTCTGGAAATCCTTTAGCTTCAATTTATAACAATCCTTCAATCAATAAATTGGCAAAAGATGAAGGTTAATGTGAGATTAAAGGTTTTACACATATAAGGAGATGAAATGTAAGACATACAATTAAGATGAAGAATTAGAGGAATTAATTAAAGGGATGAAAACTGGGTTTTGGGGTATATGGAATTGTGTATGGAGAACATAGAAATTATTGACATTGAGAATGATAATTTTGATAAAGGAAGGCAAAGAGAAGATCTCGGGAATTAATCTGTTTATTTAACAGAGGGATTAATTATAACATATTAGAACTAATCCAACTCTATTAGCCGTTACTCTTTATATTGTTAGAGACCAATGAGTCAATGACAATGTTTTTGTTTTGTTATCTTATCAATAGTTTTATATCCTTATATATTTCACATAAATCTATATTCAAACTCAATGTTGCTTATTCAATTAAAAAAATGTTGGTATATCTTATCATGTAATGTTTTAAAAAAATGGAAATGAGGGAAATGACAATGATCGGCGTTAGCGATGCAGTTTTAATCAATTTTGAGGTAAAAAAATAAAATATTCAAATATTAAAACTATATGTGGCTCGGTTTGGATGACACCTTTAAAAAATATGATCTAATCCAATTAAATACGGTTTAATTGGATTAGTATATTACTTAAGAAGATGAATTAGATAAAATTACTATTTTCTTTTTTAATCATCATTTTCTCTCACCTTAGATGAAAAACACATTAGTTCTTATGAAACTTTTTTTGCGTCAAAATATACTATATCCTTTTATATATTCATTGTGCTCAATTTTTGCTTGTAACCATTGAAACTATTACCAATTACCATCTTTGGTCCTTGTTAACAAATTATGATAGATCAATAACATACTATTTTTTTCTATAGTCAAACACATACTATCTGTAATTTTGTTTCAAGATTTGAAAAATCATAACTAAAAAGCCAAAAATAGATAAAATCCAGAACAAAACAAGAATGACAATATTGTAAATATGAGAAAAATGGAGGGTAATTAGAGAACCATAAGAAAAGAAATTATCCCCTAGAAGTTTGTGATTGTAATTCATACGAGCTCCTATATGGATGATAACTTTGGTTTCTTATTGGTCCAAAACTCCATAAACATGAATGAAGCTTAGCACAAAATAATTAATAACCATGGTAGTTGTTTTGCAGCCTCATGGTTTCAATGTTAGAGTTCAGCTTCTCCACTGTAAGCTATTTTATGGCCTTATCTTTTCAGCTTTTGAGCTTTATTGTTCACAATGTAGTATATATACACATACATATACATTACATTATTTTTAGAGGGCATGTTTCTTATGACATGAATTATATTATCAATACTAGTAAGTAGGGAACTCATTTGTATAATTCCTTAGATGGCCAAAATTGCCTTACCATATAGGAATTTTCTGCCCTTAACTTGATGGAAAGAAACATGTAGTTTTATCATTGTTGTGAATGATTGTAAAATAGAGTGGTAGTTTTGAGAGCATTCAGATGATTCATCCATAGCAAATGCAGCCATAACTGTGATAGTAATTTAAACAATTGACCATAATCTTGGTATGAATGTTTTTTGAACAGCTGCAAATGAAATTTAACTACTTGAACTATTTATCATTTGCAGCTACAAAAAGTTACCATATGCAGAATCCAGCAATACATATAACATCACCAGGCCTAATTCAATGTTTAAGTTCTTCTATCCATCATAGACTGCCTCAAGTTGCACTCGATTGCAGAAGTAAAACAAAGGTATATTCCCTGCAGTAACTTCTGAAATCTCAGAACCTATAGTATGTTTTCAAAAAACTTTTTTTTTTTATTTCTTATATTTAGTTTTAAGGACAAAATTGACATCTTGTTTGCACTTTATTTTCTGTTTTCAATGTTTCTGTGAAAAGTTTCATATAGAAACAGTGAGAACAACTTTTTATTATGTTTTGTTTAAACCATTTAGAAAAATAAAAAAAATGAAAAATAAATAAAAAAATCTACCAGGCTCTTAGTCTTAGTATTCTTGTGATCAGTTAATAGGGTTCTTTTGATCACCAAGTACCAACCCTGATTTCAGAGAAAGTTGTTCATTGGGACATTTAGTATGTTTGGTTCTGTGAGGCTTTCACGTCAATCACGATGAAAAACCATGTTGACGTGAAAGCTTGGATTTGGAACTTTGATGAAATTGCAGCAAAAATAGTACAAGATACACAATTGAAGACTGAAACATCAAACCAAACATATGTTTGTCAAAACTGATTTTCTCAGATCAATGCTCCTAAGAACTGCTATGGCAGGTTAAATGTGATAAGAACTGGTGTCAACTGTCAAGTTTGAACCAAGGTTAGGTCTAGCCGAAGTGACTAGTCTTCCACAACGGGCGACCTAAAGTTTGAATCTTAGTTGGGAGAGCTATCCACCTTTAGTGCTCGACCGTACCTCGAACAAGATTACCTCCCGTGGAGGTAACCTGTAGGAAGAAAAGACGATATGTCAAGTGTTGTGGCCTGGGTCATTTCATATATGTTAAACTGCATAACACTAGGTCATTTCATTTCATATATGCTAAATGCACTTTTTTCTTTTGTTAAGCAACTAACACTGAATTTTGTAACAGGTTTTTGCAATGAGGAGGAGAAGGGCAAATGAAAGAACAGATACTTATGTACTATTAGAACCAGGGAAGGATGAGAGGTTTGTGTCAGAGGAAGAGTTGAAAGACACTTTGAAAGAGTGGCTCACAAATTGGCCTGGCAAGACTCTTCCTCCTGATCTTGCAAGATATGAAACCATTGATGATGCTGTTTCTTTCTTAGCAAAGTCCTTTTGTGAACTTGAAATTGATGGAGAAGTTGGATCAGTTCAGTGGTATGAAGTTCGTTTGGAGTGAATTTATAGAATCAGATAAATTGCATCAACCATTTCCTTTGTGTCTTGCCAACTTATGATTGTAATAGTTGAGGAACCATTTATGTTATTTAGAACATTCCATTCTCTTGTAACTGACACGAACATGTCATTTACAGTTTGGATAAATAGTTTAATTAAACACTTGGAACATAAACATTTATTATATAAGTGCTTATGCACAAAATATTTTCATATAAACTATAAGTTGTTTTTATAAACTATCCAGCAGCGCTTGTGGAAATAAGCTGAGAACAACTTATAGACATGTCATAAGTTGTTTCCATATCAAATTCCTTGCAACAGAAAAGTACCACTTCCCTAATCATATCCATTTATCGTAATCTATCTGCCAAAGTATACCAAATCAGAGAAAAAAGGTTGAAAAGAAACAAAGATAAACAAATTCTACTAGAAGGGTAAAATAAATTGATCTTATTTGAAATCCTTACATAAGTTTCTTCAAGGATCAATAGATTCTGAGAGTACAAAACTTTTTAACATCAGAGTATGTTGCTAGAAAAGCCTACTTAGGAACAAAAATCAGAAGAGCTTCATATAGTTCTTTAAGATACTTCATCATCTTCAAACTTCCATTGAACCATTATCACATGATTCCATTGAATTCCTCAAGTTGAGTTGAGTTTCTCATCAATCAACATTGGAAGCTTGTTTTGAAGAGGACTCAGATCCTGCAAGCACATCTCTGGAACCTGCAGTAGTTGACATAAACTACCACTGTTATAAACCACAACACTGAAAATTACACAACAAATTTAACAATCCCAGAAGTTATACGCTACGAAGCACTGACACATGCACCAGACACGACACTCACACGAGGACATATAATAATTTGAGCAAATGAAATTACTGAATTATTAAATGCAATCACATGTGTCAGTGTTGTGTCAGACACCAAACACGTCTACAATACGAAGTGTCCGTGCTATATATGTTATATCAGAAATCTGAAGCTGTTATTGATACCTTTGGTTGATATTTACCAGCTCCGGGTGGTAATAGTGCGCCGCCCTTTTTGTTTCTGGCAAGAAGGCCTTTGGTTACTGGGGACATCATCATATCAGTTGGGCTTGTATACCTTACAAAATGAAGTAAAAAAGAACAATTAGCCAACACATAATGATAAATATCATGACACTAACCCAACTATTAAACTCATTTGCACATTTATCTCCATAGAATTTATGCAAATGATTACATATCATAATGTACTACTATTTGTTTAAGGTCCTAACGAGACTTCACACCTCAATATCACATCACATCTCCGTCTAAAATCTTAAGTCAATAAAAAGAAATAGAAATAGGTATGATAACGTGGGACTCCAAATTCGTGTTTCGCATGTGTTTGTTTGTACGGTCCCGCAGCACCACAGTGTGTTGAATCCGAAGCTAACAGTTGTAGCTTCTCACTTGTCGCGCCTCGAGGCGTGGAAAAATGAGTAGCTACCTCGAATTCCGTGTTGGACGGGATTCCCAAAAAACTATACTTTCACACAATTAAGGAACTTCAACTATTGGATATAAATGGAACAACTCCCATTTGTGTGTTTGATTATGCGGGCGACAAAAAATTGATTTTGAATGACTAAATTTTGAAAATTAACTTTAACTAAAATGATTCGAATGCAAAGTGATTTATATTTGAATACATTGAGTCGGACGATAAATTCAAGACAAAAAGTCAAATAAAAATGGGAGAGCTTCAGAACTACATGATTCTACAGTGACAAAATTTGATTTTGAATGTATAAATTCATTAAAATTGGTTTCAACATAAAAGTGATTTACTTTTGATAAATTCATAAAAAAGTTTATTTAACAATAAATTTGAGGCAAAAAAAATTAATTGCTGAAACAAAAATTACAAATTCTAGTTTCAATTTAGAATTAATTCTACAGAAACAATCAATTTAAAATATAACTAGAAATATGAGCTGTGAGATCTTTATTGAATTGCGTGATTACAGAGAATCTAATCTAATATAAAAGACATAGTACATAGATAGATAGATAGATAGATAGATAGATAGATAGATACCTTTCAGGGTATTTGAATGGTTTGGGGAGTTTAAGATGATCCGGGGTTACAGGTTTTCGCAATTCATTGGAGGGTGGTTGATGATGATGATCAACCGGAGGAGGAGGAGGAGGAGGAGGAGGAAGAGGAGGAGTTGGTGTTGTTTTGCATTGAGATTCCATTGTTGGAACTTTTGGAGGGGTTTGCGGTATATTTTCCATCACAGTTATATGATATGATTCTACTATACTGTGCTACTTGGTTATGTGATTCTAATATATAAGGTGAGTGAGTGAGTGAGTGTGTCTTTGAGGAAATATAATTGCAACGGTCGAATTTAGTGAAGATGCTAGAAATCAGAAATGAAAATGGAGTTCAATTATGCTGTTGTATGTCCGTTGGAACTTGGGATGGATAAACATAAACAAAATGGCCCACCAATAAAAACATTCATTTTTCAAACATTAAAAATATAAAAATAATAATGTAAATATTTTAATTTTATATTTATAAAAAAATAGATATTTTGCTAATGAATGTCGTCTACTCAATTGATAAGAAGTTAGCTCATATATAAGGCTGATATGAGGGTTGTTTTGATTGATAATGTACATCTAGAAACGTCCTTTGAGGTTTGAGGTTCATGACCTTAAAAAGCAAACAAAATCCAATTCACTTAAAAAAAATTAGTAAAAATAAAAACGTGGTTATTTTTAAATTTTTTTGTTAAAAATATTAATTTGTGTATCACATTAAAATAAAGTATTTTTTTAATGGTGACGGTTAATAATTAGTAGTTGTTAGATCAATATTTACTCTTTCATCCAAGTTTGAAATTGAGACCTACAACTCTTTATTGTTAACTTAAATCAGTTGAGACATTCGACTCAGATAAAGTATTCTTAATAGTGTCATGGGTGATAATGTGTTATGTAAACATCAATTTTGGTCCCTGAATCGCGCCTCGCTGTAATGGTCATTGACTCGAGAAAAAACAAACAAAAAAAAAACCCGACTCTACAATATGTTAACCATTATGGTCTCCGATGTTGGATTTGGCCGTTATCTGATCAAAAAAGTTGAGCTAACGCTTTTTTTTGCTGACAAGAAGTGTGCGACGTGGCATTAGAGACTAAATTTATAAGAAAAAAAAATATTTGGGTTCACTTTAAATCCCTAGATTCACAATTCATTCCATCCCTTAATCAATTCCAAATTCTTAATCTTACTCCTTCTTCCTCCTCCCCATTCCATTCAATCTTTCATTGATGTTAATAAATCAATTCAAATATATAGTATCTATTTAATGAATCAATGGTAATAAATCAAAATATTTCCATGTTTTGAAGAACTTGTTGATTCTAACTCTGAGATTTTGAGTGACGATGATGAGATTGTGAAAGAGGTTGTTGAAGAATCTCTTGATTCCAACTTTGAGATTTTCAGTTTGAAGGGGTTTTCAACTCCAGAAGGAAAGCATATTCATTTTTATCCGGAGAAAGACAAGTCAGATAAGTGATTTTATGTTTGTTTTTGCTTAGTCTTGTTAGCTCAACTTTTTTGATTAGTTAACGGCCAAATCTAATGTCGGAGACCAAAGTGGCTAACGAATTGTAGAGTTAGGTTTTTTTTTGTGTTTTTTTCTCAAGTTAGAGACTATTATGACAACAGATGTTGTTTACCCTAATTTGTTCTTTAGAAATAAGAGAGTTATTGATATATAAATATTTTAGTAATATCAACTAAGAAGCTCCTGGACTTCCATCAGCATTGCAATGAGTGTGGGATCTCCAACAACTTAATATGGATTTTGAGGTGGATTCAAAAACACCCGTGGATAACATTTATAGGAAGAGAAACGTCTCTAGTTTCAATGTAATTATCAACAATTGACAATGTCTATTACTTGCAAATCTTGTGAACTCTTATGTTAAATTTGTTTATTCAAAGACAAATCATAAAATTGTTCATAGTCCAACTATGATGTCTCTATATCATGCTAGTTCCATGGACATTTCAACATGTATCACAACTCTTTTAACGTATGAAATGCATTAAATTTGTTTCTTAATATACAGAAAACTAAATTAGTCATTTCATACAATGATCAAATGTGTAATAGTTCTATGTACTTGTATTAGTCAACCAAAGTCAAGCCAACATAATTTGACAAACAGAAGAACCAAAGAAAACGCGTTTAGACGAAAATAGAAACAAGCGTTTTATAGTATTCTTCTTTCTCAGTTTCTTCTCTTTCCCTTCACAAAATTTCCAAAATTAGGGTTTTCAAAAACCCCCAATTTTCACACACTCCACCAAAACACTTCAAAAAAAAACTCAATTTCTTCAAATTTCATCTTCTATGAGATGTTTTCATCTTCAATTTTCATCAAATGGAGTTTCTTTCTTCTCTTCTTATCTTCTTCAAACGACGCCGTTTCAACATTTTCTGATAAATCAACTCTCCTCCGCTTCAAAGCCTCCCTCTCCGACCCATCCGCCGTTCTCTCCACCTGGAGCTCTACTGCCAACCACTGTTCCTTCTATGGAGTTCTCTGTGATTCCAACTCCCGTGTTGTTGCTCTTAACATCACCGGCAACGGCGGCGTCGAAGATGGTAAACTGATTTCACATCCTTGCTCTGATTTTTACAAGTTTCCGCTTTATGGGTTTGGAATTAGGAGAAGTTGTGTTGGTTTTAAGGGTTCTTTGTTTGGAAAGTTACCATCTTTGATCAGTGAGTTAACTGAACTTAGGGTTTTGAGTTTACCCTTTAATGGGTTGGAGGGTTTTATTCCTAAAGAGATTTGGAATATGGAGAAACTTGAGGTTCTTGATTTAGAAGGTAATTTGATTGGTGGGTCTATTCCTTTGAGTTTTGAAGGTTTGAGGAAATTGAGGGTTTTGAATTTAGGGTTTAATAAGATTGTTGGAATGGTGCCTAGTGTTTTAGGTGATATTGATAGTTTGGAGGTTTTGAATTTGGCTGGAAATGGTTTGAATGGTTCTGTTCCTGGTTTTGTTGGGAAGTTTAGAGGGGTGTATTTGTCTTTTAATCAGTTTAGTGGTGTTATTCCGGAGGAGATTGGTAAGAATTGTGGGAAGCTTGAGCATTTGGATTTGTCTGGTAATTCGTTGGTTCAAGAGATTCCGAAGAGTTTGGGGAATTGTGGTGGGTTGAAGACGCTTTTGTTGTATTCAAATTTGTTGGAAGAGGATATTCCTGCTGAATTTGGGAAGCTTAAGAGTCTTGAGGTGTTGGATGTTTCGAGGAATACACTTAGTGGTCGTATTCCTCATGAGCTTGGGAATTGTACGGAGCTTTCTGTTGTTGTGCTGTCCAACCTTTTCGATCCAGTTGGGGATGGTGAGTTTGTTACTTTGAATGATGAGTTGAATTATTTTGAAGGTGGAATGCCTGAGGAAGTTGTGTCGCTTCCTAAGCTTAGGATTTTGTGGGCTCCCATGGTGAATTTGGAGGGTGGTATTCCTACGAGTTGGGGTGCTTGTGGTAACTTGGAGATGGTCAATTTGGCTCTGAATTTCTTCACCGGAGAGTTCCCAAACCAGCTTGGTCTATGTAAGAAGCTACATTTTCTTGATCTGAGCTCAAACAATCTTACTGGGGAGCTTTCTAAGGATCTTCATGTTCCATGTATGTCTGTGTTTGATGTTAGTGCAAACATGTTGTCCGGTTCAGTTCCTGATTTCTCTGATAATGTTTGTGCTCCCTATCCTTCCTGGAATGTGAATCCATTTGAAGCTGACGATGTCACGTCTCCTTATGCATCATATTTTTCATCGAATGCTCATGATAGAACCATTTACGCATCATTAGGGGGAAATGGTCTTTCGGTTTTTCACAACTTTGGGCAAAATAACTTCAGTGGCATTCAGTCTTTGCCAGTAGTGCGTGACAGGATGGAGGAAAAGAGTAGTTACACACTTCTCGTTGGAGAGAACAAGCTCACAGGACCATTTCCTACATATTTGTTTGAGAAATGTGATGGATTAGATGCATTGCTTTTGAATGTCAGTTATAATCGGCTATCTGGTGAGATTCCTTCTAATATTAGTAGCATGTGCAAATCACTGAAATTTTTGGATGCATCCAAAAACCAATTTTCTGGACAAATTCCCTTTACTTTAGGGGATTTGGTCTCTCTTGTTTCCCTAAACCTCAGTAGAAACCAGTTACAAGGTCAGATTCCCACCAGCCTTGGACAGATGAAGGATCTGAAGTTTCTATCTTTGGCTGGTAATAACTTGAGTGGCTCAATTCCTACCAGCCTGGGACAGTTGTACTCTTTACAAGTCTTGGACCTGTCTACAAACTCTCTTACCGGTGAGATTCCAAAGTTTATCGAGAACATGAGAAATCTGACCAATGTTTTGCTCAATAACAACAATCTTTCTGGACACATTCCTACTGGTTTGGTAAATGTCACTACACTCTCTGCATTCAACGTGTCATTCAACAACTTATCCGGATACTTGCCTTCAAATAGTAGCTTGATCAAATGCAGCAGTGCTGTTGGGAATCCATTTTTAAGTTCCTGCCGCGGACTTTCTCTTGCTGTACCGTCAGCAAATCAACAAGGGCAGGTTGAAGACAGTTCTAGTTCATCACAAACTACTGGCAAAGATAGCAATAATGGTTTCAACGCTATTGAGATAGCATCTATTACTTCTGCTTCAGCCATTGTTTCAGTTCTTATAGCCCTTATTGTTCTGTTTTTCATTACGCGGAAGTGGAAGCCAAGATCCCGGGTTGGTGGTTCAGTCAAAAGAGAAGTTACAGTGTTCACTGATATCGGTGTCCCGTTGACATTTGAAAATGTTGTCCAAGCCACAGGAAATTTCAATGCAGGCAACTGTATTGGGAGTGGAGGATTTGGAGCAACTTATAAGGCAGAGATATCACAAGGAATCTTGGTTGCAGTGAAACGTCTTTCTGTTGGACGTTTCCAAGGTGTTCAACAATTCCATGCAGAGATTAAGACCCTTGGAAGGCTTCATCATCCAAACCTCGTCACTCTTATCGGTTACCATGCTTGCGAGACAGAGATGTTTCTCATATACAATTATCTTCCCGGTGGTAATCTTGAAAAGTTCATCCAGGAGAGATCTACAAGGGCTGTGGACTGGAAAGTTATTCACAAGATTGCACTGGACATAGCGCGTGCACTTTCTTATCTGCACGATCAATGTGTACCGCGTGTACTTCACCGTGATGTTAAGCCTAGCAATATCTTGTTGGACGACGATTGCAATGCTTATCTTTCCGACTTTGGACTCGCCAGACTTCTAGGAACTTCAGAGACACATGCGACAACTGGTGTGGCAGGTACATTCGGCTATGTTGCTCCCGAATACGCAATGACATGTCGTGTTTCCGATAAAGCTGATGTGTATAGCTACGGTGTGGTGCTTCTTGAGTTGCTGTCTGATAAGAAAGTTTTGGACCCTTCATTTTCTTCTTATGGGAATGGTTTCAATATAGTAGCATTTGCGTGCATGTTACTAAGGCAAGGAAGGGCAAAGGAGTTTTTCGCCGCAGGGTTATGGGATGTAGGACCGGAACATGATTTGGTAGAGGTTCTACATTTAGCTGTTGTTTGTACTGTTGATTCACTTTCAACTAGACCTACCATGAAACAGGTTGTGAAAAGGTTAAAGCAACTTCAACCCCCACCATGCTAGCCCCCTTATGTGCTATGAAACACTGGTTACAGGTACAGACACCAAACACAATTATACTGACACCGGATATACAACGACACCGACATGTTATTTGAGAAAATGAATTAATTGAATGCAATCACATGTGGCAGTGTTGTGTCAATGTCGGAATCGGATACGTGTCAGACACCGGAAACATATTCATTCAAAAGTGTCGGTTCTATAGAATTGTGTGGCTATGCTCTTTGAAATCATTGTTAATTGTTGGTGATATTTTGTTCCACTTGTAATTTGTATGTAAGTTGTAATTTGTGATTTATTAGAAATTTGGGCCATTTTTTATGGACTTGTATTAGGTTGAGTTCCCCAATTTGTACTTAATCATCCCCTTGTAAATAAGTTTTAATATAGTTGTAGCACCCCAATTTTCCATACTCTTTAGTTGATTGGGTTAGGGGGCTTGGTGAAGATTTTCTGCTGAAGAATGCAGATATTTGATTTCCATTTCATATTGTAGATTTCTTGAAATTTTTGGTGCAGTTTGGCTGAATCTATTTGAGTGATTATATTTTGATTATTTTTCTCAATTTTTGGTGCATGTTTGGATTGACAATAAGATTATAATAATTCTCATTTCAAAAGAAACACGTGTTCTTCTAACTTTGTTGTTGCCCACCACATTATTGAATCAGCTGAAAAGTAGCAAAGTGGAGCTTGTGGCTACGATTCAACCTTAGAATCTATGTCAAGTTGGAAACTTTTTTCTTTTTTTCTGAGAAAGTTGGAAACTTATATCTTATCTCTCAACTGATTTTAATAATTGAATTTAAACATACAAAATCAATCAATTGTTATTATTCATGATATACTCAGTTTAAAATATATGCTTCTAAACATTTTATAATAGGAAAACAAAAAATTGCATATAACAACAAAATAAAAAAAAGTAACCAAAAAAACAATAAAAATATAATGATTTTACATTTTTCTCTTTTGAAACATGCCTAAATTGCATTGTTATACATTTCCTTCATCAATTTTCTTAAACAATATATCCTTCAATATTTGACGAAAAACAGAATATTCTTCAAGTTCAACATTGGTGTGCTACGTGACTATTCACTGCCATATGTTTGACTCACTCAGTTGGAGTGAGAAAATTGCCGTGACAAAAATTCTATTCTGACCGTGAAAGAACCTTCTATCCCTTTTCCATTTGGGACCCTCCCTGTCTTCCAAAGTTTAATATCTTAGCTTAAAACGTGTTTGGCTCTATTTTTCTCCATAGTGATAGTACAACTTAATATTTATTTATGTTGAAAATAGCAACCGGGAAATAGAAATAATTGTTGGAGTGATCAAGTTTCATATGTGATCTATTGTGGATAGCAGATCAATGGTATGATGCCATGGTTGATTTTGATTCAACAAAAATAAGAGCAAATAATAAATATTAACAATAATAAGGACTTGTGAAGATCGTGCAATTTAGGTGAAGAAATCTTGAGTTAAGAGTTTTTATGTTTCACTTTTGAGAGACATAGAAAGTGTCTACCAATAACTTCATGAGAATACAGAGAATTTTTATACATCGTTCAAGAGGGTGAGAATGATAGAGTGATCTTAGATATCAAGAGTCGCACTTATAAGATAGATCTGCATGTAACATCAGGTCGAGGAAAGACTGATGAAAAGATGGAGTGGTGGAAAGTAGGGAATGATGGCAGAAGGAGAGAAATCTCTCCATATAAACTATCCATTGCGGCCTATGGTGCTGCTTTGGCTTGTCAGACCTCCATTCACAAATTGCCTATGATTGTTAGCAACATAATCCACTGTGCCATTCAGCAATTGCTTGCAGGGCCACAGCCTCTATGAGGTGGGTATTTCAGAGATGGATAAATTAAGGAAGGAATTAATGACCAAAGGTTCTTAAGCACACATTATAAAGATCACAAGGGACCCCCTGCAGTATAAAACAACTTCATAAACCATAATTGAAGATCATGATGCTTGTATTTTAACTTTTAGTCCTGATTTTACCAACGACATGTCCCAAACGGCCATGATTATAGTAACCATGGCATGTCATGTAACCTTTTACTATAGGACCAGTAAAACTTAGAGAAAGGGAACAAGTGATAAGAAATAATTTGAGTTTCATATTGTGAGAAGTAGAGGGAGAAACAAGATTCAAATGAGATCAGATTTTGGATTAGCCAGAATTATTATATTTAAGCCAAATGATATTCTTATACTTTGGCTTGAAGTTGCAGAAAATTGCACCACAGATGAAGCTCGCCTGAAAATGCATTTCTAAAAATTCCAGAGCTGCATTTGCATACATATTCATGATTCCCCTATAATCTTTGAAGGAAAAATATACAATTTGACATGTCACCGTGAAACGACGTAACTTTTAACCAGAAACAATTTGACATGTCCAACCTTGTCTGTAGCAGTGTATTTCATGAAAATTTAGAAGTTAGGTGTCCAGTCGTGCAGATGGTAAAAAAGTACCTGAATAGGAGTCCAACCACAAGGATCTGGATTGAAATCCGAGCCATTCCATCGATCACCAGCAAAGCCTTGATGGTGGAATATAAAGTATCCTTCTCTTCTTTTTTCCATTGAACCCAAAACAAGGTCTACTAGTCCAATGCAGCTTGACCACAGAATGGTGATGAAGCTGTGTTGTCAAATTTAAGCTTTGGTGGCGCCATGGAATTTTATGACAAGAATTTAGGCCAAACCAACTTTATTATATTCACCATATTTGTGGCATAGGCCGCAACGCCAAACATATATGGCAGATTTTTTTGCCAGCAGCCATCTGTCCTTGATAACAATGATGAACAGAGCAATTTTGGCTTTGACTAAAAGCCTTGAACCTCTTCACGAGGTTTTTGAGTCAAACAAAACCAAGACAAATGAAGAAAAATTGAAGTAAAAGAAATGCACTATTACAAAACAGGATGTGCTTGACTTGAACTCTACTGCATAATTTGGCGTGCACTTCAATAAACCCAGACAATAATACAATAAATTACAAAAATATGGGCATACAAAGAAGGAATAGAACTTCTGTCAAAAAAAAAGGAAGGAATATAACTCGACAATGAAGTGGACAAATACCAAAATTGGTCACTAGAGAAAATCAGTGACAGTTTGAACAGCAACAACAGCAGAGCCTTATCCCACAAAGTGGGGCCGATCAAACGAGGTCATAATGTTCTATCATATATAATATCTCTATCTCATCTCTAGATCTTTCTCAATAATTTTTCTTTTAGTTTTTCTAGGTCTTCCTTTACCTATAGTGGTTTGACTATCTTCCATCTGATCTACTCTCCTTACTACATAATCTATAGATCTCCTCTGTCCTCTCGACAGGCCCAAACCACCTAAGCAGAATTTCCACCATCTTTTCTACGATAGGTGATACTCCAACTCTCTAATACTGTCACTTCTAATGCCAACATGTCTAGTCTTACCACCCATCCAAAGCAACATCCTAATCTCCGCTACACTTATTCTATTCTCGTGTTGGTTCTTTACCGCCCAACACTCGGGCCCTAACAACATCACCAATCTTACAGTTACACAATAAAAGAGATACTAGTTCAAGAAAGGGGAAATATCCTGAAAATGTGTTGGAACTGCAAATGAAATAGAAAATGGTAGAGGAAATGCAGAAGGTTAACAACCTGACCTCTTCTCTTCCCGTGTTTATGGAAAAGCTGAGGAGCAAAGAACATGGGATATTAGCACAGTTTTCAAAGCTACTGATAAGAGAGGCCCAACATGTAAATTGAACACTCTTTTTTATTCTGTTATTGAATGTTAATATCACTTCATCACTATTTATTATCCATTAGCATTAGAATGGAAAATCCTCTTGCCTAAGCAGTACATTTAATTTGCCAGAGGACAGTCATAACGGACAAAAGAGAGCCAATAAAATATTTTTACCTTTATTAATAAATCTCAAATCTCAAAAGAAAACATGGAAGTTAACCCAAAGATTAGATTATGGCTACTCTCCTATTTAAAAGGAATGAGGATGTATCTAATAATGTGATGTCAGAGAGAAATAAAACTACTTCAATCATGTTGTGAAAAATTTGAAGATCTTCTTTCCGATAGACACCTCACCGGGATCCTCCTCCTCCTCTTCGTCTTCCTCTTCATCTTCCCCCTCGTCCTCATTTTCAACGTCATTGACTATGCTTCCATCTTCATCTCCATACTCCAGTGTAGCACTTTCTTCAATGCGGTCCACAGAGTTGGTTGTAGCACCATTGTCATCAACATTGTCTCTTGGTATTTCAAACTGTAAAAGGTGTTTGAATATTAAATAAATCAGCGCATATATCTAAAAATTCCAATTAAATCAACCATCAATAAAGGAAGACTGATTTACCCTTACAACTCGATCATCTTTGATCTCCACAGACTTTACGGTTGAGATCTGCACTAGAGTCGTGGTTTGGATATTGTCATCAGCTACCACTGCTACTTCAGGGTTTTTATCACCTGCCTCCTGTTTACCACCAGAAGCTTCTTTTTCAAGAGTCTTTGTTTCGTTGGATAACTCCTGTGTTGATGAAACTCTGCCTGCACTGCTCAAAGAAAGACATGATGTCAGAACAACAACAACCAAGCCTTATCCCACTAAGCGGGGTCAGCTCAAGGAAAGGCATAACATTCTATCAAACGGCATCGTTGGATAACTCCTGTTTTAGGCAGTCCACAGTCAACATAAAACTGTCAAATCTCTATGACGTGATGTCAGAATAATCAAGAAAACTCTGACCAGACCACAACCGACAATGATGCATGGTGCTAAATATATTATTACAAGCTACACAAATCCACATGAAAGACACAAACAATAACACCCTTGACATCCTCCTGCATTAAATAGTTTCTCAATCGGGCAATTGCCATTCCTCCTATTACACACAGTAAGATATTCTGTATTATTGGAAAAATATCCACCACAGTAAAGCCAAATGCACTTCATTCAGATAACCCAGTAAAAAAATCCAAAATTAATAATTCAAATGCCCTCAATCAAAAAACTATACAAACTAGATAACCAGGATTGAGGGGCTGCAATTAAGATCTTCTGCATGTCAGTAGAGCAATCAAACTGCAATCTCAATTTTCATTAATATCTGATAATTAGTGCATTGCTGTCCATATAAATAATCAATCTAGCACTCAAGTGATTAATGCCAAAATAGTAAGTTTTAGAACTACAAATACGACAACACCTAATGCGGGTATGTTTGGATTGCCGTTGTAACCGTACAATTTTCTTACAAATCTTGGGATAATTTGGGTCCAAAGACCTGCAGTTTTTCCATTGCAAACTAAACATACACTATACTGTTTACAGAAATGTAGAAATATTGACTAATCAATTAACAGTTGGCTAAATCAATTAACATAGGAACAGTTATGATCTGCGGAGAAACTATGGTTAGGGAATGAGTCTTCTTGTGTTTATTACAAGGTTCAAATAATTAAATCCTAGAACTACATCCACACCTCACTTTTATATAAGACCCGTGGGAATGTAATAATTATTAACCAAACTTTTGCAACAAAAAAAAAAAGCAGGAATCAGATTTTCATCATTATATTCATAGAAATGTTATTCCCAAGAATCAATTCAGATGACTTGAAACATACAAACACTATATTAGAAACTGAAAGGGGGCAACGGGACAATTGGTGCAATCAATGAGACGATTGGCACACCACAACTTTTCTTTATTTCTTATTGGGAAGAGGGGAACGGGACAAGAAAAGAGTGATGATTCCTTTAGTGTGAAAATTAGCAAGAACCAATCTATCTATATATAAAACACGTCATTACTTAAATTTAAAAAGAAAAAACATTCCTTTAGAATTAATGCCAATATAAACATCCAAGAAAACAATCCGCAAAAAATAAATACAACCAGTGTGTACACTGATACAATAAAAAGAAACATATAAGCTTTATTGCCCCAAACAAGGCCCCTGAGACTAAACTTACGTCTTATGCCGCCTGAGGTTGTAACGCTTCTCCCCTGTAACTTGTGTGGGTGGAGCAACTGTTGACCTTTTCTTCTTGCGCCCACCAGCTGTTGTACTGTCTGAATGTCCTTCACTATCAGCAGCACTCTGCTCACCTTCAGCAATCTTAGAAGTTTGTGCACGTTGTCGCTTCCTTGTACTGTTACCAGTAGCTTTCTCAGTGTGACTGGACTCTTCATGACTATTTTCTTTGATATGATCAGTATCAAGATTTTGCAAACTCGTTTTTCCTAGGAACTCATTGGCCTCCTTAACCACAGCCTTCACTGAGCGTGTTCTAGCAATTCCAGATTTGCTTTTCCTCCCAGGTCTTTGTCGACCAACCTTTGGGACTGACTGTTGAGAATCATCTGGACCTCCCCCTGTCAAACTTTCCATGTAGCTGTGTTCATCTATGGATAAAGAATATTCAGTATTCCCCTCTCTGGCAATGTTATCGGATTGGAGGTGTGCTGTATCAGAAGAGTGAAAAGCCACTCCATCTGCTATTTGTCGTTCTTGAAGAGTAACTATCGGTCCTTCTATATTAGGAGATGACACAGGCTCTCCTACTTTTTCTATATTAACATTTACATCAGACTCAGGGGACATCCCAGCTATATTTGAAGTACCAATAGAATCTGTGTTAGTACTAGGGGATAAACTGAAAATCTTGGACGTGCATTTGCGGAACACAGACACAGGCCATTTAGATCCAGAATGGTTTGAGCCAGAAGCGATAACATTGTCCTTTGAGTTCTCAAGAGGAGATGTAGGCAAGGGAAGAACCCCACACTCTTTACTGTCAGGTAACTGAAGATCAGACACAACAACGTCCCTGACAACTTCCCCACAGTCCTTGCAATTCCTGAGCTTCTCAAAAAGTGCGAGAAAATGGTTTCTTTCAGCCACAAGGCGTTCACGTTCTTTCTTTACTTTCTGGCTAAGATTCATAAGCATTTCAGAATCTTCATGCATCTCACGTTGGTCAGACTTCAGCTGTTGCTTGTTTGTCTCGAGTTCTTTTCTCCCATTCTCTAATCTGATCCCCTCAGACTTGACTTCTTCCCATTCCTTTTCAGCAGCATCTTTCAAGATATTAATATTATTAAGCTCTTTTTCCATCTCCTCCTGAAATTTTCTCTCTCTTTCCTGCAGGTCTTTCTCCATCTCCTCTTTCCTTTTCTGAATTTCATTCTCAAGATTTCTTGTTTTCCATTCAAAATCTTGAACCATTTGTGCCTTTTCATTTTTCACCTTTTCAGATAAAAGAAATTCCTCTTGTTTAATTGAATCACTAAATGATTTCTTATCCAATT
This sequence comes from Medicago sativa, assembly GCF_051527215.1. NCBI lineage: Eukaryota > Viridiplantae > Streptophyta > Magnoliopsida > Fabales > Fabaceae > Medicago > Medicago sativa. The sequence goes on from NC_140754.1 coordinate 10,048,803, forward strand.
CAAGCTTTTCAAGCTCCTTCTTTAAATTATCTTCCATATCTTGCTTCTCTCTTTTCAACCTTTCTTCTTCACTGTTCTTCAGTTTTCTTAACTTTTCCTTCTCCTTCTCAACTTCCTGTTGTTCTGCACTAATGTCAGCTCTTTTCTTATCCAGTTCTTCCCATTCTTTCTCAAACCTAAGCCTCTCATCCCTCAAGTTTTCAGCTTCCTTCATAATTAAATCTTTCTGCGTTCTCGTATGCTCTATCTCCTGCTTTAGTTCCAATTGCAAACGAGAATGCTCTGACCTCTCATCTTGAGTAAGCTTCAAATTCTCAGTCTCTTGGCATATTTGCAGCTTCTGCTGAGAAATCTCAGCTTTAAGCTTCCCAAGTTCAGCATTTAAATTCTCCAAACTCTTCCGATCAGCAAGCAATTTCTCCTTTTCCTTCTCCAGCTCTCTCTCTTTTATTTTCATAGTCTTTTCTTCCTCCTTCAATGATTTCAACTTTGTTAAAAGTTCCTTATCTTGCTCCTTTATTCTCTCAGACTTCGTACTCAAAGCTTGCTCTTCTTTTCCAACCTTGGTTTCCCTATGGTTGACTTCGATTTCCCTATACTCCAAGGCCTCCTCCTTGCTGCTAAACTCCTCAGCGAGAGATTTCCGCTTTTGTTCCATTTCAAGCTCAAACTGCTGCAACTTTAAATCCAGAGTATGTTTTTGCTCATCAAGAAGTTTCTGGATCCCTTCCTGTAAGAAATATATGTACAAGAGTCAGAATGCAACAAAATCATGTGAATTACTCAAGCAATTCAAGTTATGTAAATTTGCTTTCGGAAAACACATTATATATCACAGGACTATGGGTCGATATAGTAATCCATAGTATTCAATTTCTTTCCATAAGTGGTGATTATTTTTAAAAGTTATCAGTTATTACTTTTAAACTATCGGTCTCCAAGTAAATTTCAAAAAACTAATCACCATATTGACCTCAAAGGTACTAGGCAGGGGTGTTAATGAGTTGATTTGGTTTGAGTTTGGGATAGAATAAAATTATATTATTTGGACTGGTTTGTTTGGTTGTCTTAAAAAAAATCAGCAACTCCAAACCATAACAATGGACTTGGATTGGATCATCAGATTAAAAAAGCATTATATTGTAAAGTTACCAAGTGCATGTACTCACACTTTCTCTGGCACTAAGCTTTAGTTCCAGTTCATGTAATTCTTTCTCTTTAATATCCAGCGTTTTCTTTGCAGAATCCACTTTCTGCAATCATAACCATACCATAAATATGGAAAGACCAAAACCAAAGCAAATTACAAGTTTTACAAAAGGCAAGAAAAAGACACAATAAGAAATTTAAAAGCACACCTTCTCTTCTGCATCTACATCTGCTACTCTTCTACTCATCTCAGCTTCCTTTTCTTTTAATAAAGAATTAGATGAGTTAATATTCTTCTCCAACACTTCTAGATCTCTCTCTTTCTGCTTCAGCTTTTTTTCTGTTTCAGTCACATTCTTTTCTTTCTCACCAAGATTTTGCCTACCATCACTTAGCATATCCTCTCTTTGCCGTAGCTTCCTCTCCCACTCCTTCAAATCTTCCCTTTGTTTGTAGAATACTGATTCAAACGATTCTCGACTGAAATAGAGTTACAGTACCAACTTCAATTAATTGAGTCACAAAACACAAGACTAAATATGATGGCAAGAAATATTCATAAAATTTAAAACAAGGTCCATACTCGGTAGCTACTGACAACCGCTCCTTTTGAAGCAAACTTTCACGAACCTCCAGCTCTCGCAACTTCATATCTAGCTCTGTATTTTTCCTGTTTACCTCAGCAAGCCTGGCTTCTGCATCATGCAGTTTCTTGTTAACTGTTGAAGCCTTCTCTTCAATTCCATCCACCAATTCATTTGCTTTATCTAGCTTTGTATGGGAAGAAGACTGGACTTCGGCAAGCTCTTCTTGCATCGCACGCAAAGCTCTCTCAAGCTGCAATTTATCAATTTCACCATAAACAGTATAAAGTGAAATAGCGCAATAGACAATGTACGACAACCTTAAAATCAAATGAAAGCAATTCCTCAAAACTCTGTGATAAAAGTCTCAAGGAAAGATAACAACTTTGCTATATCCATTCAAGATGAACACCTAAAATAGCAAACATAATGAAAAGACAACCAATTAATGGCAGTTTCCTAGGAAGTAGTTTGACTAAAGTATCATTGCAGTATATAACAGGCACAGTATAGATACATACTTATATCTATCTAATCATAGGAGTTTCCTAAGAAGTAATTTGACTAAAGTATCAAGTATGACCAGATATCCAATATTTAAAATTCAATTATGCATTCTCAATTATGCATTCTAACCGGTGCACAAAATTTTTTGTAAACCAAGTATAATGCCCTTTGTACGGTATCCTCCAAACATGTGTTTTTGTTGGAAATAAAATCTAAATTATTTTGAAATTCAAAGCAATTACATTTCCACATTTTTTATACAAGATTATCGATCCTGATGATGTCAAGGACAAAAATGTAGGGATGAGTTCCAGACTTCCAGCATATACGATGTTTTTACATATTATTAATGAACTGAAAATAAACTTTTGCATCATGATAATTTTATCTTGTATTTTAAAAGTAATAAATGTAACATAAGAAGACAAAACCCAAAGGAGCTGAGTGGTACTCTGTTGCATAAAACAGCTATAAGTCAACTAATTATGCATATATAGTTCATAGTGAAGTTAAAGGAACAGGGGAAAACAAAGTAAGCTAGAGAAGCAAAAATTATAGCCCAGTTCAAAGCCTATGATCAACGTATCCAATACTAACCAATGTAAAAAGAAAAACAAAGTCAAAATAAAATGAGCATGTACGCAAGCACAACCAATTCAACACAATTATAGACTTGATAAAATAAAATAAAAACGAACATACATCAGCTCCACACTGCTTTTCTAAACTCAAAGCTTTCCTCAAATTTTCCTCTCGTTTTTGGACTTCAGACAATGCAATCAAATGCGATGATTGATCTCGTTTTAGAACCTCCTGAGTTTCAGCTAGTTCTTGCCTCAGCCGATCGAACTTGGAACTCCACTCTTGCTTCTCAATAAGAAGGAGACCCATGTTGTACTGATAATCATAAAGCTGCGGAAAAAATGTAAAGAACAAGAAGTTAATCAATTGTTAATCATCGACAAAGTAACATGTGGTTTCCAAAATAACTTGTTACAATAACATTTGAAAAACACAACATTGAGATGCAACCATGAAATTATTTTACAGATTATAATTTAAAGGCAACCAAAGAGTTCTCTCGATTATCCACCATATATTGACATTTCTTTTAACTTCTCATTATTCTACAGTGGTAATCCTTGGTAAGATTTCCTCGCAATATCATGACAATATTTTGAGAACAAGTGACTTTTACTAAGAAAGAGAAATTGAATCACATGGTTTAGGCAAAATTCAAGGAAATAACCCAGGCCCACAAAAGGCATGGTCTCTCCCCCCAATTCCCTAGCTCACTCCTTTCATACCATCTCTCTCTACTTATAGGTCCTGTGTACGTTTCCTAGTTCCGACAAAAGAGAATATATCCCCATCCTAAATACTCGCAAAACTATTGACAAATGGTTGAAATTTAATGCATATTGTGTACATTTCCTAATTCCTCAAACTCAATAGTAACAACAAACAAAACAACAACTAACAAATGCAAATTATACGCATCAAATCAACCCGTTATCTAATTCACAAAAAACCAAAAAAAAAACAACTTATCTAACTCAAATGTAATTAATACTTTGTTCCGTGTTGTGTCCGTATTCGACTCTGATACATATCGGACACCAGACATGTTTATAGTCTTCAATCTAAAGATTCAACATATATCAAAAGAGTTCATTCCTCAAAGTTACAGTAATATATACTGCATCAATATGCTACAAAACTCGGTATCCGGTTCAAAAACCAACTCATCCGGAGACCAATTCCTAGAAAAACATACCCTAGAAAAACCATCTATAAACCCACAAAAAAAAAAAAAAACAGAATAATCATAAATCTAAGTATACGCAATGATTGAAACAAACCCTAGAAAAACCATTCAAAAAAAAAAAAAAATTGCACAAATCAAAACCTCTTTCTCCAGTCTCGAAATCTTCTCCAACATCGCTTCATCATCTTTCCTCTTCATCACCGCTTCATCAAGCAGTCCAACTTCTCTAAACCTCTTCCAATCTTCAGCACAACTAGAAGCCACCACAACATCATCGCCAGAATCAGTCAAAGAACCCAACGGCGGCGGCGGAGGAGGTTCATCGGCGATGACAATAGCTTTTCCCTTTGCGAGGGCAGATTTAGGTGTGGCACCAATTCGATGCGGTGTGAATGATGCTGGTGTACCGATAGGTCGTGATTTTCTCTGCGGCGTGAACATTGCGCCGGTGATTGAACGGAGTTCCGCCGGAAACGATGAATTCAAGATATCAAACACTCGATTTAGGGTTTTGCCGGAAAAGATATCAAACACTCGATTTTCAAATCACCGCAATTAATCGTTGGTTTAGTTTTTTTGAACTTTGAAGAGTGTGTATATAAAGCACTTATTAATATTTATTTTGTACCTCAATGAAAAAAAAAAATACAATTGTGAATATATTTTGGATTTTGGATAATAGTCATTTGGTCTATACATAGTATCCCCAATGGTATTATAATGCTAAAATAATCTCTCAATACTTTCTATATAGAGACTGAAATGACATAAGTAAGTATATTGCATGACTGATATGATAATATTAATGAAGCATTTTAATATCAAGAACTATTTTGACTAATGAAGTGCATAATTATTGACTATTTTAAAATTTTGATACATTAAATGACTAGTGTGGCTACTCATTACACATTCAGAGACTCAAATGACTATTATGCGTCTGGATTTTTATTTGACTATTCTTTTTCTTGTTTGATGAACCATATTTAGTTTTATTTTTAAAGTTAACCGTTCGATTATGATGTAGATGAGTTAATTTGGAGTTTGATGTAGGATAGTTTGATCAATAATTATTTTACTTCAAAATCAACCTCGAATTCTAGTCATATTTTAGTTTTGTTTAAGAGATTAAAAGATTATACACTTCATTTTTATTTGATTTACTCTTCGATAATTACACGAAAAAGATTGAAATAAAAATTATTACCATAACAAAAAGAGGAAATAAAAAGTCTTTACTACTGAAAAATTCTGACTCTGATTTTTTTATACTTCATTTATCCTTTATTATAAGTCTATTTGACTAATTTCATACATATATTAAGAAAAGTCTGTAATGTAGTTATTATGTATATCTTATGTGTAAATATTGTTTTTTTAAGGAATGTGTGAATAGTGTTAAATTGTACTTTGTATGTTTATTTAATTTAACTTTTTCATATTGCAAGACAAATTATTAGTATCAATTAAGGGCATCTTCAGGCAAGAATAATAATTATATCTAATAATTTATATAGAAACTGACATGACTTTTTTCTCAATGGGGACTTATAACAAGGGGTTTATACCCCTTTTAGTCCCTGTAATTTGGGCGAATTCCAGTTTTAGTCCCTGTAAAAAAAAAGTTTAGATTCTGTCCCTGTAATTTAAGATTCTTCCACTTTTGGTCCCTCCACTAACCCTGTCAGCAGAATCTGCACATGTGGCACGCTGACTGTGTATTTATTTTTATTTTTTATTTTTTTTATTATGCCAAGTGGAATTTGTGATTTTTTTAATAAAAAATTCTTAAAAAAATTAAAAAACGAAAAAATATCTTAAAAAATAAAACAAATTTATAAAAATAAAAAAAAATGAAAAAATATTAAAAAATTATGAAAAAATTTGAAAAATCTTAAAAAATAAAAAAAAATCTAGAAAATTTTATAAAAATCTGCAAAAATCTTAAAAAATTTAAAACAAAAAAAAAATTAAAAAATATAGAAAGATTTATAAAAATCTTAAAAAATTCTTAAAAAAACTGAAAAAATAACGAAAAATCTAAAAAAATTTAAAACGAAAAAAAATCTGAAAAATCTTAAAAAATTTAAAACGAAAAAAAATCTGAAAAATCTTAAAAAATTTAAAACGAAAAAAAATCTAAAAAAAATTTCTGATTATTTGTTTTTGAAAAAAAATCTGAATATTTTGCAAATTTAAAAAATTTTGAATTTTATTTTAAAAAATTTTCAGGAACTTAATTAAGATTTTTTTTATAATTTTTTCGAAAATTTCGATAAGTATTAATTTTTCCAGATTTTTTTTATTTTTTCATTTTACGAGATTTTTAAAAATTTTCCATTATTTTTTCAGATTTTTATAAATTTTTTAGATTTTTTTTTCGTTTTTAATTTTTTAAGATTTTTTCATTATTTTTTAAGATTTTATTATAAATTTTTTTAAAATTTTCTTGATTTTTTTTATTTTTTATGATGTTTTTTCGTTTTAAATTTTTTCATTATTTTTTAAGATTTTTCCTTTTTTTATAAATTTTTATAAAATTTTCTAGATTTTTTTTTATTTTTAAAATTTTTTCATTATTTTTTAACATTTCTTTCATAATTTTTTTAATATTTGTTCAGATTTTTATCATTATTTTTAATTTTTATAAATTTTTCTAGATTTTTTTTTATTTTTTCAGATTTTTTTCGTTTTTTACTTTTTTTAAGAATTTAAATCACAAATGCCACATGGCACAATAAAAAAATTAAAAAATAAAAATAAATACACAGTCAGTGTGCCACATGTGCAGATTCTGCTGACAGGGTTAGAGGAGGGACCAAAAGTGGAAGAATCTCAAATTACAGGGACAGAATCTAAACTTTTTTTTTTACAGGGACTAAAACTGAAATTCGCCCAAATTACAGGGACTAAAAGGGGTATAAACCCTATAACAAGGGACAAAAGGGATAGTGTAAAGGTCTAGTAAAAAAAGACTTGTGTAAAAGTCAATTACATTGAATACCCAAAAATAATCATTTATTTATAATGTCATTCAATTCGATTTTATCTTTTTTAATATTTAAATTCACTCTCATCCATCATCTTTTTAAAATGATAAGGAAAAAAACCGAACATATACAATTTGTTACATTTTATTTTAATATTTAAACTTACTCTTATCTAATTTTTATATGTGATATTTGTATTGAAAGTAGAGGGTAATTTTAAAAGCAGAAAAAAAATCAGCTCAAAAGAGAAAGAAAAAAATATAGTATTCTTTTTTCGAAGAAAAAAAATAAAAAAAATATACTATTCTCTTCTTTTAACCTTATTTTTTTTGTAGTAACATTTAGTTTTAGCATTGTTGTGCATACTTCTTGTTTCTTATATACGCCATCATCTTCAAGCATGACAAAGACAATGGAAAATTGTTTTTAAAATCTGAGTAATTAACAGAGTCATACTGTTCCAATTTAAGCCCCCAACATATAAAAATTAAACTTATGTAGTGATTGGCAAATAGCGTAGCGTAGTGGCCGACCCCAAAACACTATAATGATGTAGAGGGTAGCGGTATGTCCACTACATCGAAGTCTAAGGAAACAACACAAGCACTACACATAAAAACTAAAACATAGAAGAATGCACAAAATTAAACACATCCATTGCTAATCATGAAATTTGCAACATAATATAATCTAAGTAGCAAACAAGCTCTAGCCTCCAAGGCTCAAAATGACACATATAATATTCAAACATAACATAAAGCAAAATAGGAAACAAGTTCTAGCCTCCAAGACTCAAAATAACACAACTAATCCAATATGATTACTATTAATCACTTTTATTTATGTGATAGACAGATTGGAGTATTTATGTAATTCTGAACATATATTGGTTTCCACTTACATGTGATATGGATGAGAATAGGCTAGGCCGAGCTAGGCTTTGTAAGGCCTGAGCCTGACCTGTCAATTTTTTTTTAAGGCGTAAGCCTGACTTGCGGCCTGTCATAGGCTTACTTTTTAAGCCTGAGCCTGACCTTCTGAAAGCCTGATACGGTCTGCTAGTCTGTTTAAAAGCCTATTTCGTATGAACATCTTTAAATCAGCAATGTGATCTAAGTGTAAATAGACTAGCGAACTAATATATCAATTAGATTAAACTCTCTTTTGATAATCAACATGAGTTTTTAGGGAATTTGACTATATATTGTATCATATTTCAATTCTAGTTTATCATAATATATTTAAATATGCAAAAAAAATAATTTATACTGATAAGCTTAAATTACTGAAAAAGTTAACACATTTTTATTTTAATTCAAAGTACAAAATATAATATAATATAATAATAAATAATAGTATTCATATTTACTTAAAAGGCCGGCCTAATAGGCCTAAGAGACTTTTTGAATGACATGTGGCCTGGCCTATTAAGTTAAATGGGTTTTTAAAAAAGCCTAGGCCTGCTTCTTCAAAAAAAAAAAACCTAGGCCTTCTCTGTTTAAGAAAAAAGTCTGGCATGACCGGGTCTGTCGTAGGCTAGGCGGTAGGCCCCTGTAGACCGGTCTGGCCTATTCCCATCCCTAGTCGAAAAGTCATCGCAAGAAGTTGAAGTTTACAGATCCAAGGGTGAGCATTCTTTTGGGATGATCTCCCTTTGTTTAGCGTTGATATACTGAAAATAGTTGTGAGTTTTTAAAATTGTATTGGATCAACTTTCTCACATCGGTATGCAAAAATTTGTTTATTTAATTATAAAGTTGTAAAATCCACAACAATTGTAAAAAAAAAAAATATTTAGTGTGTTTTGCATATAAAATAACAACATATTTAATTAAAAAATACATTAATGTTGATATATTGAAAATAATCATGAATTTTCAAAATTTTATCATATCGTTTTTTTTTTGGGTAGTGTCCAGGGTTCGAACCCCAGACCTTGCATATATTATGCATTGTCCTTATCAACTGAGTTAAGCTCACGGGGACATATCGACTTTCTCTTATAGTTTATGAAAATTAACTTTTATATATTTGGCAAAATAAAATCGATATATATATAAGCAACGAAAATCTGCAACTAAAGCGGTGCAAATAAATAACAAATTTTTTCATACTATAGGAAAATATTTAATTAATAAACCCCTTAAAAATATTTAATAGAAACATTACATTAATGCTGATAATTTCCATCTAATATTTTATGCATTTCACAATAATTTTAATATAATTATTTTTTTATATTATTACCGCAAGTTTTTTTGTCGTCTTATATATTTTTCATAGAATCTCAAGATGCCATTAATATAGTATGTGATGTGATAAGCTAAAGTAGTTGAAATAATGCATAATGCAGTCCAAGTATTCTTTTTCTATGAATATTTTTGTTTAAGACGTATTAAGGTGGTGTGCTGGTGTGTTACTTCTAGATGCAATAATAATGCATAGTCCACGTCATGAGAATTCTGCTCTTCTCCCAGTATTTTTTACTCGCGCCCAGCTGATTTACCGAAAATACCTTTGCGTGAGTTAAGTCACGCTGCATGACTTAACTCACGCACCTTATAACTCTGTGTGACATATCACTGGCCTGTGCGCGGGTTAACTCACGCAAGTTGGGCGGTGGTTAGAGCTCAAGAACACACGTTTTTTGGACGGTGGTCAATGCATTTTAATGGTTTTTACACGTTTTTTTTTTTTTTTTTTTTTAAGTTTTTCACGTTTTTTGACCTCATTAAATGCTATGTTACCTTAAACCACCTATAAATACCCCTCCAAACTTCCTCATTTCCTCACACCATCTCACATTCCCACTCTCCTCCTCACTCTCTGTGCAGATTCAGTTTTACCCCAAGAAGGCTAGTTTTCTTGTGGATTTCTTTTAGTTTTACCACAAGAATGCTGGTTTTCTTGTGGATTTCTTTTAGTTATACCACCGGAAGCTAGGTTTTCTGGTGGTTTTTTATTTTTTCGCATATTTAGTTTTACCCCATTGTAAATGTAATAAGAATTATATTAATAAAATGATATTTTATATCTATTATTTTTGTTTCTTTATTTTTGTTAATTTTTGCATTTATTTTATGATTGCGTATTGAATTAATAAATTCGAATAAATTAAATAAATAAATTATAATAAATTAAGCGTAAATTCGAATAAAAATTGCGTATTGAATAAATTTAAATAAAGTTACGTATTAAAAAAATCGAAAAAAACCTAATTAAACTCAGCGTGAATTCGAATAAAGTTGCGTATTGAACAAATTCGAATAAAAGTTACATTACACTACATAAACAACATGTATATCAACTATATATGTTATCACATCAAATTCCTTCATATAAGACAAGTCATCACATAAGAATGAGGTGCATTCCGTGACACTCATCTTATATGAAGGAATTCGATATCATAACTTATATAGTTGATTCTCAATAATACATGTTCCTAAATATGTCATATAATTACATTACATTACATTCGGGTAGAGCCTTCCAACTACAACAATTGTCTTACCTCTGAAATAGGGTAAATTCAAACTTGCTAAACAACAGCTCTCAAGCATTCACCCGACATCTCTATTGTGGTATTAAAGTGTCAAAAGAATGAGGTGCATTCCTTGACACTTCAATACCTTCATCTAAACCAGCCTAACAAGAATTTAATCTTTTGAAAGGAACAATAGGAATGTCGGGTGAATGCTTGGGAACTGCCGTTTAATAAGTTTGAATTACCTCATTTCAGAGTAAGACAATTGTTGTAGTTGGAAGGTGCATTCCCTACTTAATCACGATCTTTTGGCGGAATCAAACTCTTGATAATATCTTCAGTTAATCTCAGCAACGTTACACGCATATCGATCCACTGGAACATGTTGTGCTCCCAAAACATGCTCTTCACGTCATCATCGTTCGTTAGTTCCACCCAACTGAATGATATTCTCCCCTAGTCGAGCGTTGGACGTTTATACTGAACGTATTCCACCCTCCTTGTGTCTCCGGGGTTGACTCCTTGGTTGAATTCATTCAATTGATCCTTCAGACCTCTTAACGTTACACCAAGGCATCGAACCTTCAACCTCTGAGGTTCTCCGTCGTTGAATTGTGCATGAACATCGAACATATTGGCCATTGCTTCAAATCTACACAATAAGAAATTAAAAACAATCAATGAAAAACTCATTCAAACATTTCATCAAACACTTGGAGTGCAAATTATACACAAACCCTAAAACTCATAACTACAACATTAACATGCAAACATCTAAACACAATTAAGCAACATAAGTCATTTACATGTAACATTGTATCATTTCTTGCAAGCAAAATCAAAATTTAAACAAACCCAATTCTCTAATACTCAAAACTACAACATAAACATGCAAACAACTATACATTTAAGCAACACAAGTCATTTCATGTAAATATTGTATGATTTCTTGCCAAAAAAACCAAAATTTAAACAAACCCTAAATCTAAAAAATTTCTAATTTAAGAGAAAACAATCTAACATATAAACATAAAAGAATGGGGTTTGATTATGAAAACTTACTTGTTATAGGAGTGTTGTTTGATTTGAACTTGAAGGATTTTTGGATTTGGGTGATTTGTGAGAGATTTTTGAGATTTTAGATGAGAAATGAGGTTCTGCCTTCTTTAAAACAGCACGTAGCGTGAGTTAAGTAGCGCAGAATTTAACACTTGCGTTACTTAACTAACGCAGGGGTATTTTCAGCAAATCAGCTGGACGCGACCAAAAAGTGCTGGGAGAAGAGCAGAATTCACGTTATTATTATAACTTTTATATCGAGGGCCAGTCAAGGTACAAATTTATGGGTCAAATTTTGGTCATATTCATTTTTGTGAACCATTTTAGGTCGATGGTGGCTACTATTTGCATTAATGGTAAAAGACAAGTGTATTCGAACGGAGATTCAAAGAGACAAACATTGAGTTTGAGATAAAACAAGTAGATGAAGCCAAAACATTCATATTGGAGGAAGCAAAGCTTAGCATTCATTAATTCATTCATTCAATCTAACAAATATCCTTAAAACATTTGTGAATATTTTTCTTCTTTCTCTTTTACAATTTATTTTTCTTCAGGTTTATTTAATGATTGAAGTATTTAGTCTATGTTGTAAATCTAATACATTAATTATACAGTAAATCTTAAAAAAATTGTTTATGCCCGAGACCAAATTCATAATAAAACACATATTAGAATAAGTATTTCAAGAATTTATCTTTACCCTACCAGGGTTGATGAGCTGAAAGACATTGAATAGTTTAAAGCAAGAGGTTCTAATGAATTCAATTTCAAGCTTACAAAACATATTCATGTTACATGAATACAAAATGCGAATTGTTTGATCTAGATCAGATGATTCAAATCTACAACCACGTACGTGACTTTGTTTTTTTTTTTTTGGAAGGCAAAGTAATACATGATAGACTCCGTTTTGTTGATTTTCTTGATACTATTACAAGGATTCAAGTCCTTGAACAAAAAGTTGAGCAAAAACCTCCATTTGTTGTTTGTTCAAAGCCAAACCAATCTCAATTCCACCATCATTATTCTTATTCTCCGAAAGAGAAAAAGCTCCTGTTTTGTCAATAGAAGTAACATCAACTTTCTTAGGTTTACCCCATCCAAAATCAAAACTGTAAACATCAAACCTAGGTGACCCGGCAATAGAAAACATCCTATCTGTCTCACTCATTGTAGATTGCATTATTGACATCCAATTCTCCAAACCATTCAACACACCATTTTCCAAACCCTTCAACACATCACTTATCCCTTCAAGAGCACTAACAAATCCATCATCTTTTAAAAATTCCTCGGTTTCACCCAAAACTAATTTTGACACAACACAATTTCCAAAATAATTTGCATTAATTGGTGGATCCAAACGTGGCCTACAATCCACACTAAAAATAAAAGGTACCTTGTTGGATTTTGGTTGGTCAACTTTGATCGCACATGCCAACAAATAAGCACAAGTAACTGAAAAAGTTGAAAGCTTAATAACCTTGTTATTTTTTTCAATCTTGGATTGTGCATGTTTCTTAAGCTTTTGAATATCCAAAGGTGACAATTGAAAAATACCTTTGATTGCTTCACCCTTTATCGTATTGATTGTTTCCCAAACCTTCAAGCTTCGATTATTTGTTTCTCCTCCAAAATTCAACCACCCTTTTGAATAAATCTCATTTATCCCTATAGGGTCTCTTATAATGGACCTATCAAAGAAAGGTGTTAGATCTTGAGGTAAGGACAAAGAGGGTGTATTTTTTTCAAGGTTGGAACAAAAATAAGACCAAGCTTTCATAAACAAAGTTGAAGATTTGCCATCAACAGCTGCATGGTGTGTAGTTATACCAATACAAAATCCATGGTTAGGAAAAAAAGTGACTTGTAGTGAAACAATTGATGCTTTTTCATGTGAAATCTCCAAAGTTGGGATCAAGTATTGTTTTTTTTCAACTTCACAAAGATTTGAACATAAAAGGTTGAAATTTTCATTTGATTCAGCTACAATTAAGGGAATAGAATCACTAGGGACATAGTTGATGATAGGGTGTGGTGAATCTTGTGGCCATGTGATGTTACCAACAAGAAGGAGGAAGTGGTTGAGTGTAAGTTCAAGGGAGTGTTTGAGATTTGGCAGAATGGAATCAAAGAAAAAATTGGTAGATAAATTGGTGTGTTCATAGAAGAACAAACGTTCAACTGGTGGAAATCTTACCCAAAGTGTGTCAAAGAAAGTGAAGGGAAAAGTAGTTGGGGAGGTTTCATTTTTTGGTGATATTGAAAAAACTTGATGAACTATGTGAGATTGTGCCATAAGGGAGGGAAGAAATTGATGAGGAAGTGAAGCTTGGCAATCTGTTGACTTTATAAACATTTTATGACGATGACGATGATGATGCATAGGCTATGAATGTGCTCTCAATATTATAATAATAATAATAATAATAATAATAATAATAATAATAATAATAATAATAATAATAATAATAATAATAATAATAATAATACATTCTTTATAAATTCACATATTAATATTATAAATAAAAATTCATATTTTAAGTTCATGCAATAAATAATGTATTAACTCACATAAATGACTTATTCAATAAATTTAAAATATACGTTTTTACTTGTAATAATGACGAAGATACGTATACGACGAAAACATTCTATTTTTTTGAAGGAACGACGAAAACATTCTTATTCTATAATAATGAGGAAATATCTAGGCATCACACTTGATGTGATTTTTGTTTTTTTAAGGAATATGTGACGTGGTTTGATTCGGAGGATTTTGTAGATAGCACCGTTCTGTTTCATGTTTTAAAGACAGAACGGTGCTATCTACGAAATCTCTGTTTCATGTTATAAAGTATTTTTTTAAGGAATATTATACTATAAAGTATTTTGAAATCTTAACATGGTATGAATTGAATTGATAATACAATTGATATTATTTCTTTCATGAAAAATATTATAGAATTTAGGAAATTACTATTTTTTAGTCTTTCATAATAATCATGATAATAAAAAGGAGCAATTAAAATGATTAAAAGGACAAATGCTAAAAAAATAATGGTTTACTTTTTTGACAAAATATTTAATACCTTATTGATATTATAAAATAATCTATGAAATATAATTAATGATATCGATAAAAAAAAAGAATATATGATATTTTACTAAAATATCATGTAATATGTGATAGACAGAGTAATAAAAAAAAAGAGTAATATTGGAGTTTTTTTTTTGAAGGATATTGGAGTATTTATGTAAGCTATTTTTAACCTTATTGTTTTATAACTTTTAATGGTTGAAATCTAACTCACTTAAATTTTTATCTTATTTGCAAATATTTATATTGTGAAATTTGATTGGATAAATATGAAAATTAAGAATTTGAACACTGATCAAGTAACCAAACAATTTTAACACTAACAGTGCATACAAATCAATTCCTTATATTATGTTAAAAAAAATGAAATAACTACTCTCTCAACCCCATTATGATTGTCACATATATGAAAAAATGTCAAAAAGTGGTGTCATTTAAAGTCTCTAATGTATCCCTGTGATCTTAACTCAGTTGGTAGGGATATTGCATATTATATGCAGAGGTCGAGGTTCGAACCTCGGACACCCGACTTTTTCACATTTAAAATGTCTGAGCTCTAGCCACTAGGCTACTTGACAAAAAAAAAAGTTTCTAATATATTAATTATTATTTCTCCAAAAAAATGTATTAATTATTATTATTTTTCAATTATATCATTTTTTTTGAAGGATTCAATTCAATTATATCATATGATTAATGAGAAATGATATTTTGACAACCAATTTTTGACAACTTTTGGACAACTTTCTCTCTCATACTCACATGATGTTGTTATTCTCTCTCTTCCTTTTTCTCTCTCCATTGTTTTTGACCAATAAGAAGTGAGAAAAACAAGGTTGTCAACAAAGTTGTCATCAAATGGATGTCAAAATATCATTATTCATGATTAATATAACATGCATCACTTTCAAATCATCATCGTCAACTTTGTGTTAATAAAACTTTGTATTTATGATAATATAGAATATACTAAGCATGTGTTTGGTTTCACAATCACCCATACAATTCTCGCATTTGAGGTTGGCTTGACCATGTGAGAAGCTCCAAAATCTCGTGTCAAAGACACATGTATCTATTCATTATTACTTAATGCTCATGTTGTTACAACCTAATGGTTTGATTGTGAGGACATCTTATGAATCCTAAGTTCAAATTCAAGTCACCATATTTCTCCTCGCTTATATGGGTGTTTATTTGAATATATATTGGTGACTAAGCCAATAAAAAAAATACGCAGTAAGATTCATTCAATAACATAATTTTTTAGTTTCCTCCTTATTTTTTAGGACGAAGGAGGGTGCAAGATAATTAAAGTGGCTTCTTATAATTTCTTTTATAACAATGATAGTTTTATTAAATGCCAAAACTGTTTAAGCATTCAATATATTAAGTTTTTTGTTAAGGTCAATGCTTTTCTTAGTGTCAATGTTAAAGATATAAAAAAAAATATTAAAAAAGCATTTATCGAATTTTATTTTTCATTATTGAAGGTTGGATCTAACCTAAGGAGTATTAGTTAATGATCTAGCTAGTCAAGATGATTATTTATATTTAATGTCCTATATACTTTAAATATACTTAACTTTAGTAGAGGAAACCTAAAACTTATTCCCTCTAGTCACATTTATATTAGATATTCGTCGGTTATTTAATTAATCTAGAAAATGAATAGTTGTTTATAAATGTAACCAGAGAAAAGAATTTTATATTTTAATGTCATCTTTTTTTTTGGTTATATCACTAACAAATATATAGCCTTAATTTTTAATACTACTCTTTTGAGAACTCGTATAACATGCATTCAATGAATAATACATAAACTCCCCTTTCAAAAAATAGTAAAAACTTTGCAAAAATATAATATGTTAATGGTAGTTGCTATCAACGTAGTCGTGAGTCTCTGAGAAACGAATTTTAATTGAGTTAGGTCAAAACATTTGTCTCACCAACTCAGTCACATGCATCCAAGCAGGCAATAGAATAGAGGCAGCTGTATATCATTTGGAAGCTTCTTTTCTACTTTTGAAAATCGTTTCGAAAATATACTTCTAAAAAATTAAAAATTAAGTATGTATTTTTGGACAAAAATACTTTTTTCTTTTGTGAGAAATATATTTTCATATACACATGTGATGTTTTAGAAATTTGAGGCAGAGGAAGCTCTCATTTCATTTAACATATTTCAGAAGGGGCATTTGAGTCAATAAAAATCAATGCATCCGATAAAATTAGAATCAAATACATCAATATTTGATATTTGTTGACTTAAATGTCTCTTATAAATATGATCGGGATTGCATGAATTTAGTCCTTCATTTTGTATGGCGAAAATATGAGTTCTGCCCACAATTTTATTGGTAGTTAACAATTGTTTCAATATTGTTTTTCATTTGAATTAATTACATTCAAAAACAAAAAATATTTTGCTAACAAGTACAATATTTTTGTTACAAAATGCAGTGTTCAATTCAAAATAAAGATTCTTTCTTTTTTTCCTTTCTAGTTAAACTAAGACATGCAAAGAATTGATCATTTAGCAACTAAATTGACACCATCAACCTTCTCCTGTCATTTGCAACCCAAAATATATGAAGGTGCTGGTGCAAACAAAGGTGAGAAAAAGATACAAAGGTAAGAGACATAAACCAAACCCACAATAAACATAAGGAAATTCGTGATTATGCAAGTTGAATATATTCCTAAAGAAATCCACCAACAAAAGCTTTGCTTATATACCATCGTTGTTTCAACAAGACATTGTTCAGTTTTCAAGTTGAATATATTGTTCAGTTTTATCAAACTTTTATCTTCTTTCTGAAGCACTTTTGGTTGCTTTAATATGTGTAATGTTACATAAGTTAGATAAACTCATATATGGTGTTTCTATCGTGTACAAATTTGTATATTGTGCAAAAACTTTTATCTTCTTTCTGAAGCTTAAATTTTTGTCTTAATTTATTTAATCTAGTTGGGCATGGCTCATATGTTAATGTATTTTTCCCTAAAAAAAACGTTAATGTATTTTAATAATTATGGCTGAGTTGAGTTGCAAATTTAAAGCATTTTAATATGGTTTAAGTTGATTTTAATTAATTAGGTGTTAATGTTTATCTTTTCTCAAAAATAAATTTAAAGAAGAAAAAAAGTGATTTTAACAAAGAGAAAGTGCATACTAGCGCTAGGAGTATCAATATAGCAATGCAAGGGGAGTTGAAAGAAAAGAAATCGTCACGTTTTTTAGCAAAAGGAGGAACAACGGTAAACACTTTGTGAAACAAATAAGCTTCAGACGTTTTGGTGGTTAAAATCACAACTCATTACTTTCAATTTTGATTACCTTTTTTGGAGGCTTAATCTTATATTCATTGATTGTCTTTTGTTTGATGTTTCTTGCATGGGAGTTCATTATTATTCTTCGCCCTTCTAGGTGTTACTCGCCACACTTCTGTTAGTTCATCTTATTTGATCTAGCCTTTTTCCATTCTGTCTACCGTTTGTTTTCTGAAACTTGTTTTTGGTCGATGTGGATTGCTTCATAACCCATCTTCAATTGGCTTCGTTTGTTGAGATTTTAAGCTTCACGATCTGGATGATTTAGTATGTGTTTGGTATACAGTCTGCATCCAAGAATCACGTTTATACACATATCCCAATGCAAATTTTAAAGCAAAAGCCAAACTCTACATATTGAAGCTTATGTGCAAACGGAGTTTTATTCAATTCCACCGCTATAACAAACACAGCATTAGTTCGTGTTGTGGTGGTGGTTTTGTTGTTCAGTTTGTTGTTGCAATTGTTGATTTCCTTCCTTCATATTGGCTTTGGAATCTTTGGCTCGAAGGGCTTTGGGTTCACGCTACAGACGTTTATTTGTGTTTTAGTTCGCTTGATGTTCGTTGATACATATTAATCTGAAAGTGGAGTTTGGTCGTTTGGTGGTCATTCATACTTATTAATCAGAAAAATGTGTGCACTTCTTTTCGCTCAAACATATTGTGATTCAAAAAAAATATTCATCTCATTTAAATCATTATTTTTTTTATTTTTTTTTATTTTTTACCAAAAAAAAATATTTTTTTTATATCATTTCATTAAAAAATATCTCAAAATTTTGAAATATATTTATTCCTAAGTCATACTAAACATTTGATCTCTTCAACCTAACACCTAAAAAAATATTATGTTTTATGTTTAATAAGATTTGCAATATATATTATCACATTCATAATAAAATGTTTCATGTTAAAATATTTATTTTCTATATGTTTTTGGGACAAATTGGTTAAAAATCAATGAAGCCTTTATAAAAGAATATACGTGTTATGTTTGTAAGACCTCACTCAACTGATAACGGTGATATATTGTTAGGCCGGACACTTTCACTTTGGTTTGAACTGGAACTACCCATATATGTGTGTGAGTAATTAAGTGATACTTGCCGGTGCGTCTACCGACGAAATAAACACACATGTGTTACGGTTTTTTTCCTCTTCAAAACAATTGGTTTAAATAATCAATGTTTTATTGAAATTGCCTCTAAGTCCATAAATAAAATGACAATAAATTCCATGCATACTTATAGATGAATTTTAAGGTGAGGGTTTTATTAATTCTTTCGTCGATGGACAAAATAAAAAACGTCATAAGATTTAAGAAATGTTATGTCTGTAAGACCTAGCTCAAATGACAATATCAATATATTGTTAGGTCGGATACTTTCACTTGGGTTTGAATTGGAACAACACAGTGCGTGTAAGTTTTAGTGGTACCTGCCACTTCGTCTGCTGATAAAAAAAATACATGTGTTACGGGTTTTTTTCTTCCAAAACAAATGAAAAATACACGTGTTACGGTTTTTTTTCTCCAAAACAAATGGTTTAAATAACCAATGTTTTAGTGAATCCACCCACTACTAGAAAAAGCAAAATTAGAGAGGGAAATTAGTGACGGAAAAAATAAAATTTCTCACAAATTCTTTGGTTGCAAAATTTAGTGACGGAATTAGCGAGGGATTTCATGTTTTCCCTCTCAAAATTTCCCTCACTAATTTTTGCTTTTTTAGTAGTGGGTGGATTCTAAGGTGAGGTCTATATTAAGTCCCTTATCAATGGACCATATGAAGAACATAAAGTTTATAAGGGTCTTGTTAACCGGTGCCCCCGGGCACTGGTTAAGGAAGCAAATATAGTAATATTTGCCTTGAAAGCTGTGTAATCAATGCATTAAAAGATTAAAAAGTGTCTTTTTTGACTTTCACTTTTGATCGTACCTGATCAGAAGGTGACTGCCGGTGCTTTGAATGCGGTGGTTGCTACGGTGGTAGGGATGTGTTGGAATGCTTCTTGGAGCGGATGGGGGGTGTATACTTGCAGGCACTCCGACGCTCAAGTCAGTAGAGATCAGAGAGTGAGGTTTTTAGAGGAAGAAAGAGTTCTACCTTGGGGACTGCATTGAGTCCCCTATTTATAGAGGTGGAGGGCTGCAGAGCCGTTGAGGAGGCACACCTGGCTCTGGCGGTTACGAAATCGTGGGAGGTGTACCGCCAGAGAGTTTATTGCGGAAACGTGCAGAACGTGCAAAGAGACGTTGGGGTTCGTTTGAACCGGTATCGTTTGCTTCGTGCACCCCCCTCGCGGGGAGAGGGTATGTTGCGAGCAATAACGCCAGAACAGTAACCCCCCAAGTCGTTGCTCTTGATGAAGAGTGATGACTTAAGTGTGGGCGTTAATGATCGTTTGAAGCCGACCCCAAGGGAAAGTTAGCTGGTATGTGTCCCCTTGTTCGAGGATGAGACGGACCTTGTTCGCCAGACTTAAGCATACCCTGACTCGAGAAATCGTTTGTGAGTTCGATTGAGAGTGTTGAGAGAGTGGGTCAAATAGGCTCGCCTATCTCAAATCTCTGCTCTTCCTCTAACAAGGGAAGTTCGCCTGAATGTGGGGCTGAGTCCGACATGTGCGTGTCCAGAAAGATTCCCTCGCCAAGAAGTTTGGTCGGATGTCATTCCGTAATTAATGCCAACGTCTCGAGGGAGAGGTTGAGGAGACATGACCTTTGGTTTCTGAGTGACACGTGTGAAAGCTATTTGTGGTACTTGAGTACCTATAGTTTCCAGCGTGTTCTCGGTTTGAACTCCCGAGGTGTCATCATCACCGTTGATTAAATCCTGACGTTTGGAGAACCGTAGCAAAAGATCAGAGCCTTTGGATGAATTGGTTTGATTGAATCTGGACCGTAGAAGCGGTATTTTGGAGGAAGAGTCGCAAGTGAAGGGCTGCACTGGATAGACTTCGTGACTTTTGGGTGGTTTGTGAAACGAGTATAAATAGTTCAAATGCTGTTTGGAACGTCGCTGCGTTTCAAACTTCTCAGAGACTTAGAGATTTTTTCCATAGTTTCCAAAAGCAAAGTTCTTCCAAGTTTTCGCCTTTCACTCACAACTTCAACCCTTTCTTCTTCACAGGTAATTCTCTGATGACTTATCTCTTTGTTTTTGCATTTTTAGTTTTTGTTCTTTTTACAAACCGTAGGAATGCATGCTACTAGGGCAGAAGTAGTTTTGACTCGGTGGTTTCCGCCGTTGATTAAGGCGGTTTCCATCGTGCATCAAAAGATTCTGTGAATATGCTGTCTGTTTTCTATTAGTATCTAGAAGAACATTGGTGACAGGCTTAGGCTTCTCCCATAAGCTTCGGGTCTGTTTGCCGGGAGTAGGTCCTCGATGTTTGAGTTGGATCTGTTTCCCTAGTCTTCCGTCGGTATTGTCCTGACCCCTTCCTTGCCGTGGTCGACCTGATAGGTGAAGGAAGGGTGGATCTGAACGCTGGATTCACTTTTCCCTTTGCCTTTTCAGGTTTTCCATGGTGGATGAGGGAAAATCCACTATTTCTTGGCTGGGAGAAGAGCCTTTAGCAATAGATTCTGTCTTCGCTGCGGATGGTGTGGGCGAAGTTCCTTTCGGAGTCATAGGTGACGCGAAGGATTGGGAGTTGGTCCTCCTGAGCACATCAGACCGAGTGTGTTCGGAGTATCGGGACCATGTTTTTCCGATGTATGAAGTTGTCTTCAAAGACATGGGTTTTCGGCTCCCCTTTACCAATTTTCAGCGAGAGATGCTTCGCTGGACCAAACTGTCTCCTTCCCAGATCCATCCTAACTTTTATGCCTTTATGAGGGCTTTTGAGTTGCTGTGCGATTATCTTCGCATCCCGGCCTCTAAGAATGTCTTCTTCTCCTTCTTCACCGTACAACGGGGTGCGGACCGGGTTTCTTTTCGCCAGACCAGAAGATGTTTGAGATTTTTGCCGGAAAGGTTCGCAGTTTCAAAGAGCGTTTCTTTCTGGTTCGACCAAAAAGTGCGGCTGGTTTAAACAATCTGTTGGAGGTCGCAAGGGATGGCGTTTTTGAGCGTCATCCTTCTTTCCATTTATGTTGGTCCTAGGACCACTTTGCTTACGAGCCAAGGGATTATGGCCGAACCACTGCCAATCTGACTGACGAAGAGAAAGGCCTTCGTCAACAACTTTGGGCCTTTGTTCAGTCTCTCCCACAGAGGGTTAAGACTGACAAACGAGGTAACTCACTGATGAGTGCGGATGGGACCCAAGTAATAGAGCCCCGCCTCATCAATACCCATGAGTTGCTGACTTCTGAGGATTTTGAGGATTGTCTCGGTAGTTCATCTTCTTTCATCTTCTTGTTTGCTTGTTTATTTGTTGTATTCTTGTTTTCTCGTTACGCCCTTGTTTTGTTCCCCTCATCTGACAAAGTTTCCCTTTTATGTTTTGTAGGAAAAATGAAAGATTTGGGGGCTCTTGTTAATGCGGCGAGCAAGAAAATCTCGGCCAAGAAAAAACGCAAGAATGTCCAATCCTTGGAGCATCTTATAGCCGGTTCCGGCTCTGGCTCAACCTCTGGCCCAGTGGTGGATTTGGAAGGTGAGGAGCCTCCTGAGGAGCCGGTGCAGGAGTCTGCGAAGAGGCAGAGGGTGAGAGTGCCCTCCGAGGACCCAATCACGCCGATCAAGGCCGTTCCTGTCCGCTCTGAAAAGGGAGACTTCCTCCAGCTTCCCAAAGTGTGGTCCGAGCCGGAGCTGTGTGGCCCCCATTCGACCCTTTTCTTTGATGATCCTGAGTTGAAGATTATCCAGGATCTGGGTCCAGCTGGCCGGAGTAAGGCGATAACTGATGGGGTTATTGCCACTATGAAGGCTTTGGAGGTCGCCGCTGCCCTGAACAACGTTTCGCTGGAGAGTGAAGTTCGGGTCGATGCTTTAGCGCGGGAGAGGGATGCCTTGTCCGCCAGGGTCGCTGCTCTTGAGGAAGATCAAAGGAGCAAGAGGTCCGTCGCTGAGGAGCGTGTCCGTCAACTTGCTTCTTTGAATGAGTAGTTGTCAGAGGTTCAGGCTGCTCTTGAGTAAGCGGCTGCATCTTCTCGGAAGCTGGCTGATGAGAAGGCGTCCTTGGAGGAAACTCTGAGGAAAGCGGACCTCCCGAGGGAGGATGAGGCGGAAGACCTTGCTGTCCTGCGGCGTGCTGGCCTTGTGGACAGGATTGGTGAGCTATAAGGAAGCTTGGTGGAGGCCCTCCAGCTTGGTTTTGATCGGGCGGTGGCTCAGCTGAAGGTGGTGAACCCGGGTATCGAGCTGAATGTCGAAGGAATTCATCCCCTTAGCGAGGTGAAAGATGGGGTGATCACTCCGCCTCCTGATCCCGAGGAAGAAGATGGACATGTTGATGAAGCCCAGGCCTGATGAGGCCTTGTAATTAATTTCTTTAACAACGAAGTTTGTAATAACATTGTGCGCCCTTAGTGGTTTTAGCACCTTTATAATATAATAGTATTATTCTCAATTACACTTGTTTGAAATGTATGATTTACTTTCAAGTATAATGTTTTGAATTTACATGCTAGTTTTGTGAGGCTTTTTGATACTGTTTAAAGTATTTGTTGGGAGCGAATTATCTATCTTGTGTGTTCGACAGACTGCAATAATTCGTATGCTCTAATTTGTTCAACTTGTAAAGTTGCTCGCTTTTGAAGTGCGAGGTTTTTAAGCCAAAGGTTGTTTTGCTATGGTGGGATGGACTACCCCCCGCAGTCATTAATTTGATAAAGTGACTTAATGACTGGAGAGTTCGGCATGCCCGCCTAACTTTTTGTCACTTTGACTTGATGAAATCAAAGTTTTGCCTTTCTCCTTCCCAGGTAGTAAGTTACTTTATTTGGAAAGTTTTACCTTTGCATAGTTTTACGAGGAAGAGCTTGGCAGGAAGTTTCTAACTGTTTACGCAGAGTGTTAGTCAGAAGTATTGCACATCTAAGAGATTGTTTATCTAAATGTGTGTCCAAAGTTATGGACGTGTAACAGTGGATGAACGAGAGAATTTTCTAAGTTCAACGCACCTAGGCGTGAAACACCCATCGCGAGCTGGGGTTCTACCTAACATGCTTAGCAGTGATGTCGGAGCGGTAAGCGTACATACTGAGGTGTAAGAGAATTTATTGTGTAAATTCCTGCCATCCTTTTTCTTTTTGGATTCGGAGTGGCACGACTTTCCTCCTCCGTTTATTTGCTCGACGGGGAGCGATGAGTTCGTTCTATAGAACTAAGTACGTACATTAGAGTAACTTGGCGTTGTCTGCCATCTAAGTGTAGTACTTTTTGAGTTTTTCTGCATTCCAAGTCCTTGGAATAGCGTTTTGATGGAGGTCTTCGAGTCCGTAAGCTCCCGTCCCGGTCTTCATCCGGATCCTGAATGGGCCATCCCAGTTGGCGGCGAGTTTCCCTTCTTCGGAATCTTTCTGGTTTCGCCGGAGGACGAGGTCACCTACTTTGAATTCCCTTTTTATGATTTTCTTGCTCTGACGAGCGGCTATTTTTTGTTTTAGCGCTGCTTCTTGTAACACCCCGTTTTCCCAACTTAAAAAATTTCATAAAAATTATCAGAGTTTATCATCATAACGGAGCATCACATACATCATTCCCAACAATAATCAAATGCAGCGGAATTTAGTTTACATCATCTCATAAAATCCTTGGCATTAAAAGGCCACAACTTAACATCTCAATTAGTCTTCATAAAATACTTCAACATTATTAAAATAAAATACGTAACAAGGAAAAACAAGCATCAGACAATCCCCATCCCGTTACGTATCAGAGCATCCTAGACACGATGTGAGGAGTCTACTTACGAACACAGCTAGTCCTGGTTAACTGCAAGTTACCCATACGAAGGGCAACATTTTCAAGCAGAAGGGGTGAGATTTCACATTCATTAATGACAAGTAATAATTCATAAAAAGATAATCAACAGCATACATCTAACATTAATATCATCATTTTAACATCATTTAACAAAGCTAAGTAGTCAACAACTTTATAGTTACCAAAAGCAACATATTCATTCTTATAACTCATCATTTATATCATTTATTAATGTTAGGACAACAACAACAACGGCAAGACAGCAACATCTGTTGGAACAAAATGTGTTTAACAATGAAACTTAAAGAGTTTTGATGATAACAAGGTATTAAAAATTGTAAATTGGACTAGCTAATATTTGTTCAAGTGTACAGGACCATAATTAAAAAGGTACATCATCATTGGTTCTGAATGAGCAAATATAGAGCAAAGGAAACAACATAATTGAAGCTTGGACGCTCCTGAAGGCAACGTGCTCCTGAAGTTAAGTCGCTTCTGAAGTAAGAATAGTGCTCCTGAAGACAAGAGGTCCAGAAGTCATATCATCAGAAGCTGCATCATCAGAAGCTGCAGAAGTCATATCATCAGAAGCTGCATCATCAGAAGCTGCCTCATCAGAAGCTATTTCACCAGAAGCTGAATATCAAGTGGATTTGCAAAGATTCAAGAATTGAAGAATTATCACTGCAAAAGCTGTCTATTGGATTCGAAAATGCTACAAAGGATTAGTGGAATTTTGCAACGGTCATTTCAAAGATGTTTGAAGGCATGTGCTTGCAATTTGGACGAAAGCGTTGACATTTGTACGAATTGTACAACCACGTTCTCCACTACTCTGTTTTGTGTCCACGCTACAAGGCAAGAAAACAGCTCCAGAATACGGCTTCGCCTGCATAGATGTTCCTTTGGATAAGGAATGGATTTCAAATTAGTTCTTCATAGGACAACAACCAAATCAGGCAAAAGATCAAAGGTGAAAGATCAAGCTTCAACAACGACTCTTTGGGTGCTGGCAATTTCACAACGTCTCTTTCACACCTCTATATAAAGGAGTGAAGATCTAGAGATTTTGGTAATGCTGAACAATAGACTCTCAATACTTTTACAAGTGCCAAATCTCTGCTGAAATTGTTCTGCATTCACTTAGAATTTCTGTGTCTCAAAGTCATATCTTAGAAATTCTTAAGTCCATTGAGTCTGTATCTGATTTGTATTGTGAGCACCTCTGATTGTATATCAAGTGTTCAACCTTAAACAATTTTCTGTGTAATTTTGTTTAGTTATGAAGTCTCTTGCAGTTGTGCTTGAGCAGGAAGTCTCTAGCTTGTGTGCTTGAGCAAAGGAAGTCTCTTGCTTGTGTGCTTGAGCAATTGTAATCAGATATTACTCTTAGTGAAATCTCCTTGGAAGTGCAAGGGGGACTGGACTACTTCCGGTTTGTGGAAGGAACCAGTATAATTGTTTTGTGTCGTTCTTCTTCTCTCTCTCTCTCTGTTTTATTCCGCTGCATTTAGATTCTGATTATCACTTCAGAAGCTGTCTCACTTAGCTTCTGATCAGTGTGTTCAGTTTTTAGGAGAAACGAAGAATTTTTCAAAACACAATTCAACCCCCCCCCCCCCCTTCTTGTGTTTTTTCTCACCTTCAATTGGTATCTAGAGCCTTGGTCTGTTGTGTAACACTTAACCGTGCAACAGTCAAAGATCTGAGAAAAACATGTCTACTGTAACGCCCCAAATTTCTTATTATTATATCTGAGTAATATTATGATTACATTATTATTTTATGTATATTTATTATGATGTGATAATTCACTATGCATTTGAATGTACAAATTTGTCTTAGTAGTTCATATAAATTAACGATTTTGATAATTAATTTTCTTTATTTTATTTTGAGCAAAATTAAGAATTAGAAGAATTGTTTTCCAATCTTGTTCATCACTACTCAGGTGAGTTACCTAAAGATAAGCCTACCTCAGAAAAAGCCTATGAGACAACCCCAGAAGCAGATGCTTCTGAAAAAGTTGTTTTAGAAAGCCCTCATCAACAAACACCAGAACCACACAAACCCTTATCACCTCAACAACAACAATCACCCAAAGCCCACAATAAGATAATATAAAAGTCATATGTACTTATGTAATTAGAAAAGTTAGATGGCACGTGGGCTTAAGTCAGCGGTAGATATATGAATATGACCCAATAGCTTAATCATCATCTATATACATAGCCAATTTAACCTAATAGTAATACATACACCTGAGAACTATGAACGAATTAGTGCCGCACATGATAAATAAAGAATAGTAGTCTAGCATACTACCTATTAGGTTTTACACCTAAGGACGAAAGAAATAGAATCATGTCGAATCACAAGCCAAGCGAAGTGTTTTACGGTAGTTTTATTTGTGATTCTATTATCACCGTCGTCTCTCGGTCGCGATCTTATTAACTTATCATTGGATTGAGAAATTGATCATCTGTGTTCTATCTTTCCACCGGATCTTTCATTCAGCGACACAATGATTGTTGAAGACAATACCAGTATTTAATCATTTGTTCGAGATCGCTGTTGCTGTTGAGTTTTCTACGTTCTCTTATATTATGTGAAAGCTTCAATCCAGGTATGGGGTGAGAGAGAAGAGTTCGAGATCATGAGTGTAAATTAATTGGGATGAACAGGAAAGCCGTATTTCCCAAAGTTCATTCGGGGCTCACCGCGACGGTTGTAGCCCTTTGAGAGAATAATTAATTAATGTGCAAATTTAGATGTGGGAGGTTAAAAGAAGAATTAGAAACATTATTAAGGTGTTGCTTGATTTAAACTATGTGAATATGTGGTATTTGAAGTCATGGATAAATTTGTGGGTGCTTATGCTTGATTTGCTGCAACTATTTAGATTGATGACTTATTTAATGATTGATATAGATGTGATGTTATGTATTAGAAGTTGGAATTATAGTGGTGCCGTATGCCTAGTATAAATAATAGTTTATTTTTTTTAAGTGATTTTATAGAGATAATAATTGAAATTATTCTTACTATCTTTGAATGTGTTTGAAATAAGATTTATTCTCCTTATAGATGTGTCTTGGATACCATAGTGCTAAATGTATTATTTTAAGATGTGTAAATGAAATATATTATTTGACTATGTGATATTTGAAGATGTATATGGTTTAAAGATGTGGTATGTAAAGATGTGAAATTGATGTGTTAATTGATGATGTATAACTGAAGTGCTATTTAATGATGTATATTTGATAATGATGTTATTTACAGATGTGTTATATAATGAAGTGCTATTTGGAAGATGTGTGATTTAAATATGTGTTATTTATGATTCTTATGTTGATGTGATGTTTAAGATGTTGATGTTTGTCGTTTGATGCTGTTGACCATTAATGTCATAAAGTTGTAAGTGTCGGTCTAAGTTGTGAAGTCGTAAGAAGTTGTCCAAATTATTGGAATCATATAAGTTGTTTAAGAAGTTCAAGATGTCTAAGTTGTAGGCGTTGAGTCCATTGCATGCTCATTAAAGTTGGGGGCTTTAGGCCCGGCAGCCTTGTGCTCATTAAAGTTGGGGGCTTTAGGCCCGGCAGCCTTGTGCTCATTAAAGTTGGGGGCTTTAGGCCCGGCAGCCTTGTGCTCATTAAAGTTGGGGGCTTTAGGCCCGGCAGCCTTGTGCTCATTAAAGTTGGGGGCTTTAGGCCCGGCAGCCTTGTGCTCAAATACGTTGGGGGCTTTAAGCCCGGCAGCTTTATGCTCACTTGTTGAAGAGCCTAATTACGCTCATATATGTTGTTGAATGGTACCACATGCATTTGCATATCAAGAAGTTTCACGATGATTTAAGTTGTTAAGTTGTTAAGAGTGCATTGTCAAGTTGAGTCGTGTTGTCGAGTCAAGTTGTTAAGTTGTGATGTTTTAACGAATTACTTTGTGATGTCTATTAATGTAATTGCGTGGGACGATGAAGGTGATTATTTGTTGATGTTCTTATGAAGATGGTTATTGGTAACTACATGTGTTGTGACTAGTTGGAATTGAATTGTGACATTGTGTTTGTGAAGTTTTTTTTTTGGTTCTTAAGTTGTAATGATATTTTCTACTAATATAGATTGAGATGATATAGTATATTCTTCAAGGTTCTGAATATTATGTTTGTGATGTGAAACGACTTTGACTTAATTGCTTACGTGTTCTTCTCATTTTTTTTATACTATTACATGTTCTCGGAACTCACCCCTTCGTTGTTTGTGTTTGCTGGCTTGGCCCTGCGGTTGCGAAACCGTAGTTATATAGGTTATGAGTCTTGGAGTCAAGTGCATGCCTTTCGTGAGGACTTGTCTTGTGTCGTCGATTATTTTGGGGAAAAGCACCGCTCTGATAGTGACACGGGAAAAGGGATATGCTTACTTATTTAATTTTGTGCAAGAAAACCATTGTCTATGATGTAAAATGAAATATTTTCAAAAGAAAAAGATTTGATGTTATTATTACTATAATTTTTAATGAAGTGAAATATGAATTATGTTTGTTATGAGTCGATGTGATATCCTAAATCTTGTGGAAGAATTCTTATATTATGAGAAAAGTTTTTTTGTTGGCACTTTCCGCTGCGAATCAAACTATATTTTAATTAAATAATAGTTATAATTATTTTTGGGATTTAGGGTGTCACAATTGGTATCAGAGCAGGTCTGTCCAATCAGGCCATGTGGGTAATGTGTCAGTCTTGTTTTCATGATTTCTTGTGTGATTGCTTGAATATTTTATTGTGTTACGTGTCTATGTTCCTTGGTTGTATTATACGTGAAAATATGGTACAATTGTTGTGACAGTTTTTGTGCTGATGAGTTGGGTGATATAATGTTGATCTGTGTTGGCGTTTGTAATTAGTCCTTGTGTAGCTTTTGTTGTTTTGCTTCAGGTTGTTTGTAGTGTGTGTTTGTTTGATGGGCTCATTAGACTGCTAAGTTGTTTCTAACTTGATATGTTCAGAGCCTTCTTGTCCTTGAGTAGTGCATTGGATAGTAGTCTATTTGTTGTGTCATTGGGCATAGTTGTTGGTGTCTATACCATTCTTGGTTGTGTTTTCCTGCTGGTTCAGTGTTTATACTGTATTTTTGCGGTTTAGGGCACTCACTTACGTTAGAAAAAGTTGATTTCAAAAATAGAAAAGAAAAGGGGGTAACAAGATTAAAAAGCTTTAAAGGTTATCAAAGTTAAGATATGGGTGCCGATAGGTAGTTGAGATAGAGGGGGGAATAGTTTAGTGGTTTAATGACTTTATTTAGTTAATTCTTGTAGTTGATCATAAGTGGAAACTTTTAGTAATTAAAAAAAAAAAAAGTGTATTGTTTTTAAGTCTTGAGAATTATTGTGGTTTATCTGTTTAGAGTATCTCTAGGCTACTACTCCTACCTTTGAAATTAGATCATGAGCACAAGGAGTTTATTTAGTTTCAAGACAATGTCTACAGAGTTCCAAAGGGTACATTTTGACTACAAGGAGTTAACCGTCATAAGTTTAAGTCACATTTGACACAACTTGATATGCAATTTAGGTGCATAACTTTTTGGGGGAATTTTTTTTTATTTTATTTTTATTTTTACTTTTTGCAATTATAAAGCCCATGGGTAGTAAATTTATTTTGGTTAAGAAATGTGGTTTGTTGTTTTTTTTTTTTAAGTAATACCATTCTTTGAGTTTTGTTACTGTACTTTTATTTCTTGGTAGATCATAGCTAGTTCATCTTGATTTGTTTGCCCTGCTTGTGTTGGTTACATCATGCGTTTCTTCTTTATAATTAAGTATCTACTTACCTTAAAAAAAAAAAAAGGGGTAATATTTTACATCTGTTTATTTTAAGGTGAGATTATTGTCTTGTTTACATGTATGATTATAATTAGAAGCAATGATTTTAATTGCTAATATTGTGTTTTATAGGTTGAGGAGGATAGAGTACCATGCTTACTTGTGTGAATGAACCCTTTGGAATAGTACCAAAAAAAAAAACTGTATTATTCATCGTTAGGTATTTCCTTATTAGATGATAAATTGTTTGGTTGCTTTGTTAAAAAAAAAAAAATAGATAGATGCTAATTCACTAATATTTTTATAAATTTCGAGGACGAAATTTCTTTAACGAGGGGAGAGTTGTAACGCCCCAAATTTCTTATTATTATATCTGAGTAATATTATGATTACATTATTATTTTATGTATATTTATTATGATGTGATAATTCACTATGCATTTGAATGTACAAATTTGTCTTAGTAGTTCATATAAATTAACGATTTTGATAATTAATTTTCTTTATTTTATTTTGAGCAAAATTAAGAATTAGAAGAATTGTTTTCCAATCTTGTTCATCACTACTCAGGTGAGTTACCTAAAGATAAGCCTACCTCAGAAAAAGCCTATGAGACAACCCCAGAAGCAGATGCTTCTGAAAAAGTTGTTTTAGAAAGCCCTCATCAACAAACACCAGAACCACACAAACCCTTATCACCTCAACAACAACAATCACCCAAAGCCCACAATAAGATAATATAAAAGTCATATGTACTTATGTAATTAGAAAAGTTAGATGGCACGTGGGCTTAAGTCAGCGGTAGATATATGAATATGACCCAATAGCTTAATCATCATCTATATACATAGCCAATTTAACCTAATAGTAATACATACACCTGAGAACTATGAACGAATTAGTGCCGCACATGATAAATAAAGAATAGTAGTCTAGCATACTACCTATTAGGTTTTACACCTAAGGACGAAAGAAATAGAATCATGTCGAATCACAAGCCAAGCGAAGTGTTTTACGGTAGTTTTATTTGTGATTCTATTATCACCGTCGTCTCTCGGTCGCGATCTTATTAACTTATCATTGGATTGAGAAATTGATCATCTGTGTTCTATCTTTCCACCGGATCTTTCATTCAGCGACACAATGATTGTTGAAGACAATACCAGTATTTAATCATTTGTTCGAGATCGCTGTTGCTGTTGAGTTTTCTACGTTCTCTTATATTATGTGAAAGCTTCAATCCAGGTATGGGGTGAGAGAGAAGAGTTCGAGATCATGAGTGTAAATTAATTGGGATGAACAGGAAAGCCGTATTTCCCAAAGTTCATTCGGGGCTCACCGCGACGGTTGTAGCCCTTTGAGAGAATAATTAATTAATGTGCAAATTTAGATGTGGGAGGTTAAAAGAAGAATTAGAAACATTATTAAGGTGTTGCTTGATTTAAACTATGTGAATATGTGGTATTTGAAGTCATGGATAAATTTGTGGGTGCTTATGCTTGATTTGCTGCAACTATTTAGATTGATGACTTATTTAATGATTGATATAGATGTGATGTTATGTATTAGAAGTTGGAATTATAGTGGTGCCGTATGCCTAGTATAAATAATAGTTTATTTTTTTTAAGTGATTTTATAGAGATAATAATTGAAATTATTCTTACTATCTTTGAATGTGTTTGAAATAAGATTTATTCTCCTTATAGATGTGTCTTGGATACCATAGTGCTAAATGTATTATTTTAAGATGTGTAAATGAAATATATTATTTGACTATGTGATATTTGAAGATGTATATGGTTTAAAGATGTGGTATGTAAAGATGTGAAATTGATGTGTTAATTGATGATGTATAACTGAAGTGCTATTTAATGATGTATATTTGATAATGATGTTATTTACAGATGTGTTATATAATGAAGTGCTATTTGGAAGATGTGTGATTTAAATATGTGTTATTTATGATTCTTATGTTGATGTGATGTTTAAGATGTTGATGTTTGTCGTTTGATGCTGTTGACCATTAATGTCATAAAGTTGTAAGTGTCGGTCTAAGTTGTGAAGTCGTAAGAAGTTGTCCAAATTATTGGAATCATATAAGTTGTTTAAGAAGTTCAAGATGTCTAAGTTGTAGGCGTTGAGTCCATTGCATGCTCATTAAAGTTGGGGGCTTTAGGCCCGGCAGCCTTGTGCTCATTAAAGTTGGGGGCTTTAGGCCCGGCAGCCTTGTGCTCATTAAAGTTGGGGGCTTTAGGCCCGGCAGCCTTGTGCTCATTAAAGTTGGGGGCTTTAGGCCCGGCAGCCTTGTGCTCATTAAAGTTGGGGGCTTTAGGCCCGGCAGCCTTGTGCTCAAATACGTTGGGGGCTTTAAGCCCGGCAGCTTTATGCTCACTTGTTGAAGAGCCTAATTACGCTCATATATGTTGTTGAATGGTACCACATGCATTTGCATATCAAGAAGTTTCACGATGATTTAAGTTGTTAAGTTGTTAAGAGTGCATTGTCAAGTTGAGTCGTGTTGTCGAGTCAAGTTGTTAAGTTGTGATGTTTTAACGAATTACTTTGTGATGTCTATTAATGTAATTGCGTGGGACGATGAAGGTGATTATTTGTTGATGTTCTTATGAAGATGGTTATTGGTAACTACATGTGTTGTGACTAGTTGGAATTGAATTGTGACATTGTGTTTGTGAAGTTTTTTTTTGGTTCTTAAGTTGTAATGATATTTTCTACTAATATAGATTGAGATGATATAGTATATTCTTCAAGGTTCTGAATATTATGTTTGTGATGTGAAACGACTTTGACTTAATTGCTTACGTGTTCTTCTCATTTTTTTTATACTATTACATGTTCTCGGAACTC
Organism: Medicago sativa; assembly: GCF_051527215.1. Lineage (NCBI taxonomy): Eukaryota > Viridiplantae > Streptophyta > Magnoliopsida > Fabales > Fabaceae > Medicago > Medicago sativa. The sequence continues at coordinate 10,082,348 of NC_140754.1, forward strand.
ACCCCTTCGTTGTTTGTGTTTGCTGGCTTGGCCCTGCGGTTGCGAAACCGTAGTTATATAGGTTATGAGTCTTGGAGTCAAGTGCATGCCTTTCGTGAGGACTTGTCTTGTGTCGTCGATTATTTTGGGGAAAAGCACCGCTCTGATAGTGACACGGGAAAAGGGATATGCTTACTTATTTAATTTTGTGCAAGAAAACCATTGTCTATGATGTAAAATGAAATATTTTCAAAAGAAAAAGATTTGATGTTATTATTACTATAATTTTTAATGAAGTGAAATATGAATTATGTTTGTTATGAGTCGATGTGATATCCTAAATCTTGTGGAAGAATTCTTATATTATGAGAAAAGTTTTTTTGTTGGCACTTTCCGCTGCGAATCAAACTATATTTTAATTAAATAATAGTTATAATTATTTTTGGGATTTAGGGTGTCACATCTACTCCTCCTCCTAATGGTTCTGGTGATACTAGCTATAAACATGTCTCACATGATTATAGTGATAGTAAGAAATCCAGTGTTGGAAAGATTCCAAAATTCAATGGAGATGCTGAAGAGTTCTCTTGGTGGAAGACCAACTTTTACAGTTACATCATGAGCCTAGATGAAGAATTATGGGATATTCTGGAAGATGGTGTTGGTGATTTAGTCCTTGATGAAGAAGGAGCTGCTGTGGATAGAAAGAAACATACTCTAGAACTGAGGAAACTCTACAAGAAGCATCATATTATCAGAGGAGCCCTTGTCACTGCCATACCCAAAGCAGAATACATGAAGATGAGTGACAAATCCACTGCTAAAGCTATGTTTGCTTCTCTCTGTTCGAATTATGAAGGGAGCAAGAAGGTCAAATAAGCAAAGGCTCTCCTGCTTGTACATCAGTACGAGTTATTCAAGATGAAGGATGATGAAACTATTGAGGAGATGTACTCAAGGTTTCAAACCTTAGTTTCTGGGCTACAGATTCTAAAGAAGAGCTATGTTGCTTCTGATCATGTAAGCAAGATACTCAGAAGCTTACCTGCCAGATGGAGACCAAAGGTGACTGCCATTGAGGAAGCTAAAGATTTAAACACTTTAAGTGTCGAAGATCTTGTTAGTTCTCTCAAAGTTCATGAGTTAAGTCTTAATGAACATGAGTCTACTAAGAAGAGTAAATCAATAGCTCTTCCATCCAAAGGCAAGTCATCAAAAGCTCTCAAAGTGGTTGAATCTGAAGAGGAAGAACAGTCAAGTTCAGATTCTGAACCAGATGCTGCTGAAATGGCCATGCTCTCAAACAGACTTCAATATCTGGCCAAGAAGAACAGAAAGTTTCTCTCTAGAAGGGGTAACTCCAGAAGCTCAAAGAAAGAAGATCAGAAGGGATGCTTCAACTGTAAGAAGCCGGGACACTTCATTGCTGAATGCCCTGATCTTCAGAGAGAAAAGTCAAAGGACAAGTCAAAAAGGTCTACATTCAAACCAAGCAAATTTAAGAAGCAGATTAAGCAGAGTTTAATGGCAACCTGGGATGATTTGGGTAGTGAATCTGGATCTGATAAAGAGGAAGCTGATGAAAATGCAAAGGTAGCTGTTGGGTTGGTAGCAACAGCAACTTCAGAAGCTGGATCAGATTCAGACTCAGAAGATGAAAACGAGGTATATTCCAAAATTCCCAGAGATGAACTTGTTGAGTCACTTAAAGAACTTCTTACACATTTTGAAGTAAGAACCAATGAGTTGAAGGATTTAAAAGAAAAATATGCTGAGTTGGTACAACAGCAAAAATCAACTCTATTGGATCTGAAAGCTTCTGAACAAGGACTTAGGGGCTTTGACTTCATGTGTAAAACATATGAAGATCAGCTCAGGTTCTTATGTCAGAAGCTACAAGAAAAGTGTAATGAAAAACCTTTAAGTAACCATGAAATTGCTCTTGAAGATTTTATTATATCTGGCATTGACAGAAGCAGAGTAGCTTCTATGATTTATAGCATTTACAAGAACAATGGCAGAGGAATTGGTTTTCCAGAAGTGAAACTTGAGAAAACCAATCTAAAATCTTGTTGTGAATGCATCAAGGAAGGACTGAAAACCTTCTTTGTACCAGAAGGGGCTGAGTTGGAAACTGTTGTTCAATCAGAACCTGAAGCTTCTAGTTCTAAGGCTAAGATTACTTCAAAGCCAAAGAACTCTAAGTTAAAGGCTATGATCAAATCTGATTCCAAGACTTCAAAGGTTAGGATCCTGAAAAGATCAGAACCTATTCCTCAGAGTCTGGTGAAACCAAAATCTGGGGTTCTGAAGTCTAAGTTTCAGAAGAAGACAGTTACTGCTTCTGAAGTACCAAAACCTAAGGTGATGGTTAATCAGAAGCAACCCAACTCACAGCACAAGGTACAAGAAGTGAAGAGTAAAGCCTTAAGCCTTAAGTACAAGAAGCGATGACAGAACAGGGTTCTGTCGCAGCTCTGCAACACATCTCAGTCATCCAATTCTCAATACCCAGGCCCCCAATTCATTATAAATCAACATCTAAACGTTTTCTATGACCAATTAACATCTTTCTACATCAGACTACATCAAAGTTCACTTAATTCTTCAACTTTTAACGATTTTTGACCTAATCCCAATCCCTTAAACCTACAACAATTGACTACTTCCTATGAATCAAAACTTGTTAATAATGAGAGTTAGTCTCACCCTTACCTTAGATTATGTTTCTGAAATCCAACAGCCGCGTTCTTCGTTCTTAGGGTTATCTCTGACTTCTCTTCTTTCTATCCTCTTTTCTCAGTTGTACGCGTTCTAATTTTTCCTTCTCACTTACAGATTTTATTCTTTCCCTAATTGCTCTTCTCACCACAATCCTACTCTTTCCCCTATTAATTATTTCTACTAATAATAATATTTCTCCCCCACTTAAGAATAATACTTATATTATCAACTATTAACATATATTCCACCAATATAAATATAATAACAATAATAATAATAATATTCTAATAAAATGCAATAATTCACTCAAATAATAATTATGAAAAAGTGGGCGTTACACTTCTCGCAAGGTCGCCCCGATCCTGACTTCGTCGACGAATTCGAGCTCTTCACGTAGATTCGTCGTGTTGGCTGGGAAGTCAGTGCTAGCGTCAGTACGCCATGTGAGTTCAGTTAGCTCAATGGGTAAGACCGCTTCTGTCCCGTACGTAAGTCGAAAAGGTGACTCGCCAGTTGTGGAATGGGGAGTAGTTCTGTAGGCCCAAAGGACCGCATGTAATTCCTCAACCCATTGGGTTTTGGAGTTTTCTAGCCTTCTTCGTATTCCTCGTAGAATGACCCTGTTTGCGGCCTCGGCGAGGTCGTTGGCTTGAGGGTCTTCGACGGAGGTGAAGCTTTGTTTAATGCCGATATTCCTTAGGTAGTCTTGGAACCTTTGGTCCGTGAACTGTGTACCATTGTCGGATATCACTAATGATGGTACTCCAAACCTTGCTAGGATGTTTTATTTGAAGAAACGGAGTACGTTTTTAGCTGTGATCTTGGCCAATGGTTCGGCTTCGATCCATTTGGTTGAGTAATCGATTGCGACCACTAGGTACTTTAGCTGTCCATCGGCTTTGGGGAATGGTCCCAAAAGGTCGATGCCCCACCATGCGAAAGGCCAAGGGGAAACCAAGGATGTTAGCCCAGCAGGGGGTGCTAGGTGCATGTCCCCGTGTCTCTGGCATTTATCGCAGAGGTTCACGTAGTCTTGGGCGTCTTTTAACATAGTAGGCCAACAGTAACCTGCTCGTAAGACCTTTTTTGCGAGAGCTTTCGCACCAAGGTGTTGTCCGCAAATGCCGTCGTGGACGTCGGCGAGGACTTCTTGGGTCTCATTAGGCCTAGGCACTTGATCAGCGGAGTGATGAAGCCTCTTTTGTATAAGGCTCCTTCCACTAAAGTGAATGAGCAGGCTCTTCGTTTCAACCTCGTTTTTTCTTGTGGGTCAGCAGGGAGTTCGCCATTCTCTATGTAGCGAGAGATGGGTCCTCTCCAGTCTTCCATCTCGATGATCGAATTGATCTCTTGAGGTAGAGCCCCTTTGTCCTGGATGCTTGGTTCGCCGATGACCTCCTGTATCACTGTTTTGTTTCCGTTCGCAGTTCGCGTACTTGCGAGTTTCGAAAGAATGTTCGCCCGGAGTATTCTGTTCGCGAGGAACGTGAGTTACTTCAACGGCTTCAAATTCTTTCATTTTCTCTAGTACTAACTGGACATATTTTTGGAGGTGGTCTTCCTTTACTTGGAATTCTCCTGTGACTTGGGAAGCCACTAGTTGTGAGTCGGTGAAGATTTTCACCTTTTTGGCTCCTAAGTCTTTGGCGGTCCGTAAGCCAGCCAGATAGGCCTCGTATTCTGCAGTGTTATTGGTGACAGGGAAAGCTAAAGCGAGGGAAATTTCGACAATGATACCTTTGTTTTCTTCTATGATTATTCCAGCTCCGCTTCCCTTAGAGTTGGATGATCCGTCTACGAAGACGGTCCATTCTTCAGAGCTTTCCTCGGCTGGGAAAGTCATCTCGGCGAGAAAGTCGGCGAACACTTGTGCCTTCAGTGCCTTTCTGGATTCGTAATGTATGTTGAACTCGGATAGTTCGAGTGACCATTTCATCATCCGACCGGCTACGTCTGGGCGACCTAAGATTTGTCTGATGGGTTGGTCCGTCCAGACTATCACTGTATGTGCTAGGAAGTACTGCCTCAATCTTCTAGCTGCGGTGAGGAGTGCGAGAGCTACCTTTTCAATTCTCTGGTACCTTGTTTCAGGTCCCAACAATGCTTTGCTGGTGAAGTATACCAGTTTCTGTCCCTCCGTCGTTTCTCTGATGAGGACGGTGCTTACCGCGTCAGAGGAAACATAGAGGTATAAGTATAGTATTTCACCTTGATCGGGTCGCGATAGCACTGGTGGAGCAGAGAGCGTTTCTTTGAGATGCTTCAAGGCGGTTTCGCACTAGTCCGTCCATTCGTACTTCGTTTCTTTCCTCAAAAGTTTGAAGAAAGGAAGTGTGTGTTGAGCGGATTTAGCCACGAACCAAGAGAGAGCGGTCAGCATTCCGTTGAGCGTTTGGATGCACTTCTTGGAATGCGGTGTTGGAAGCTCAGTAAATGCGCGACATTTATCTGGGTTCGCTTCAATTCCTCTTTCTGTCAGATAGAAACCAAGGAACTTACCCGCTTGGTTGAGTCGCATGTTGTACTTCGAGTTTGTTCGAACACTCTTCTGAGATGGGCCGCATGATCCACCTCTTGTTGGGATTTTACGATCATGTCGTCCATGTAAACTTCGAGAATGTCGCCCAGAAGTGTCTTGTCATAGACTTTGTTCATCATACATTGATAAGTAGCCCCCGCATTTCGTAGATCGAAGGGCATTACATTGTAGTAATAGTTCCCTGATTCGGTCATGAAGGCTGTTTTCATTTTATCTTCTTCAGCCATGGGTATCTGATTGTACCCAGAATAGACGTCCATGAAGGATAAAAGTCTATAGCCGGAGGAATTATCTACGAGTTTATCGATGTTAGGAAGAGGATATGCGTCTTTAGGACAGGCCCTATTAAGATCGGTATAGTCAACACACATACGCCATTTTCCATTAGATTTCTTGAAAAGTACAACACTGGAGAGCCAGGTAGTGTATTTGGCCTCAGAAATAAAATTTGCCTCAAGGAGGACTTTTACAGCTTTTTCTGCAGCCTCTGACTTTTCAGGAGACTGCTTTCTACGTCGCTGGGCTACAACGCTAACTCCGGGATCTACTATCAGCTGGTGACAGGCGACGCTAGGGTCGATTCCGGGCATATCGGCCGCGCTCCATGCGAATAGATCGGCGTTCTCCCTAAGGCAGGCGATCAGCTGGTTCTTGACAAGTTCACGGAGATCCTTGCCTATTTTGAAGTTCTTCGAGGGGTCGCTTCCAAAAGGGACCAGCTCGAACTCACCATCAGGTCCAGGTCTAAGAAGTTTTGCGTTGAGCGGATCCTTCTTTTCCCGTTTTTGTTCCTTCAGGTCCTCCTTGGTGAACCTGGGGTCAAGCTCGACCAAGTTGGCGTCCAGAGTACTCGCAGCAGTTTTCCCTTTGCCCTCAGCAGGTTTGCTGGATTGGGAAACCGAGTTCTGAGATTTGTTGGCTTGGAGGAAACATCTTCTTGCAGCTTCGATGTCTCCGCCGAGGGAGGCGATGATGCCATCCTTCGCATGGTACTTCAACTTCAGATGAGCGGTTGAACATGCGGCTCCTAGCTGGGCGAGCCCGGTTCTCCCTATAATGCAGTTGTAGAGAGACTGGCAGTCGATCACCAAGAATGTGATCTTTATTGTTTTCTTGGCCTCCCCCTCGCCAAAGGTGACCAGTAGCTCTACGTACCCCCATGGTTGAGTAGATGAGCCGTTGAAGCCGTAGAGTTCATCCCCAACGTAGGGAGAAAGGTTTTTCTCCGTTAGTTGGAGAGTTTTGAACAGGTTGGTGTACATGATGTCGCATGAGGCCCTTGTGTCTATCAGGACTCGTCGGACATCTGCATTGGCCATCGATGCTCGTACGAGCAAAGGGATGACATAATTTGAAGCCCCACCAGGTAGTTCAGAGTCGTAGAACGCCAAAGGTGGCCTTCCTCCTCGAGTAGAGGGGGCCATGGTATTGACGCTCATGAGCTCTTCAAATTTCCTCTTCATGCTGCCCATGGAGATGTTCAGTGTTCCTCCGGTGATGATGTTGGCAGTAGGGAACTGCTCTCAGGTGCATGAATAAGGGGTGATTTCCACGTTGTCAGGGAAATCATCGAAGTGTTCCACGGACATGGCGATGGTCCTTCCGTGCTCAGAACCATCACCGATGAGCTCGACGACTTTCCTTTCTGTTTTTGGATTTTTCACGCACTGCTTGAGCCATCCCCTCTGGATGAGTAGTTCAATGGCATCCTTCAGATGGACGCAGTCACCGGTGGTGTGTCTGTGGCATTTGTGGAACCGACAATATTTTGTTTTGTCGACCCCCTTCCTCTCCTGAGATGGAGCCTTTGGCGGCTTGATGCCGACTTCTGCTAGATCGGCTACAGCGATCTCAGCGAGGATTTTCTCCCTTGACATGGCCAATGGAGTGTACTCGGTGAAGTGGCCGCTGGGCCTCTTGCTTTTCCGAGCAGCTTTGCCTTCCTTCTTTTTCTCGTGGAAGGGCTTTTTGGAGGATTCAGCAGCAGGCTCCTCCTTCCTGACTTTGTTGAGGTTGTCCGCGTACAAGGCCTCTTCGTAGGCAATGTAGATCTTGGCGATCGCTAGGAACTCGTTGAGAGTCCTTGGGCGATCCAAGATGACAGCTTTCTTCACGTGTGTCTCTTCGTGTAGACCTTTGGCAATGAGGTACAACTTCATTGTCTCATTGGAACCTCTTACCTGGATAGCTTCTTTGTTGAACCTCTCGATGTAGTCTCGGAGGGGTTCGTTTCTTCCTTGGACGATGGCTTCGAGGGAAGCCACCGTTTCCGGTTGCGTCCTTGACGCGGTGAAGTGGGTTATGAACTCGTTGCAGAGGTTGCTCCATGAGTCGATGGAGTTTCTCCTCAAGTTCTTGAACCATGTGACCGCTCCTCGTCTTAGCGTGGTGACGAAGAGCTTACATTTGACGGCGCCTCGCACCGACCTATAAGTGAGAACTGCTTCGATGTTCTCAATGTGCTCATCCGTATCGGTCGTCCCGTTGTATGAGTCCATTTGCGAAGGCTTTTCCAGTCCGCGAGGAATAGGAGCTTCTCGGATGCGTCGCGTGAACGTACCATAAGCGCTACGGTTGTAGCGAGCGTCGCGAGTGTCCTCAGAATCGGAGGGAGACCAAGAGCTTCTGCCTCGCCTAGGCGGGGACCTTCTCGGGGGAGATCGTCTTAGTGGTGATCGCCTGGGAGAAGATCATCTTGGTGACCTCCTTGATGATCTCCTGATGTAGCTCGGAGATCTGATGCTTACGGAGCGCCGGGGGGATCTGGAACGGGGCTTGGGAGGGCTCATTCCCCTTCTGCTATGTGTTGGGGAAGAAGTCCGCCTGGTTGAGGCGATGTGGCGTGCTTGCTCCAGATCCATCAAGTGTCGGTTCTGTTCCTCGGTTAACGACGTCTGTCGTTGAACCGTGCGGATCAGGTTACCAACGAGGACGCTGGTTGGTGTGGTGTCTTTGGGCGTCTCCGTAGGTCGTGGGGGACCTTGCAAAAGCCTCTTTGGGAGAGGAACCATGTGAGTTGGTTCCTCTTGGTTTGTCTCCATGGGTGAAGTTGTAGTTGTCATGCCATCCTGTTGAAGGTTATGCACCTCACTTCGTAACCGGGAATTGGCACCGTTGGCAGTCATGGTAGTTTTTGTGAAAAGCTTTGGTTTTTAGAAGTGTAAAAATGGGGGAGCTTATATTTTCCCACAGACGGCGCCACTGATCGTACCTGATCAGAAGGTGACTGCCGGTGCTTTGTATGCGGTGGTTGCTACGGTGGTAGGGATGTGTTGGAATGCTTCTTGGAGCGGATGAGGGGTGTATACCTGCAGGCACTCCGACGCTCAAGTCAGTAGAGATCAGAGAGTGAGGGTTTTTAGAGGAAGAAAGAGTTCTACCTTGGGGACTACATTGAGTCCCCTATTTATAGAGGTGGAGGGCTGCAGAGCCGTTGAGGAGGCACACCTGGCTCTGGCGGTTACAAAATCGTGGGAAGTGTAACCGCCAGAGAGTTTATGGTGGGAACATGCAGAACGTGCAAAGAGACGTTGGGGTTCGTTTGAACCGGTCTCGTTTGCTTTGTGCACCCCCCTCGCGAGGAGAGGGTATGTTGCGAGCAATAACGCCAAACGTGGAGTTTGGGCTTTGAAAGATATTAGGCCTAAGTTAATGGGCCAAGAATCCTTTTGGCCGGTCCAAAACAACTTTCTTCTTTTAGCTTCCTTAACCAGTGCCCGGGGGCACTTGTTAACATTTTCCATTTTATAAAGTATGGTTTTAAGGATCCTTTAGTTCATTTTAAAAGTTTATAGATCAAACTCGTGAAAGAGTGATAGTTGAGTGACTAAATTGACTATTTATTCCTCTAAAAACAATCATAGATGAATCATTGAAAATCAAAATTGTGACAAAGTCGCGATTGGTTCTAAGATCCTTCTCAACATTAGTATATAATAGATTAAAGTTACGTTTTATAATTTATCAGTTGATTTGCATGTTTGATGGGTAATTTCATTAGTTTGTCCTGGAATGACCAATTAGCGATTTTTCATCTTGATTAGCCGGTTTGGCTTTGTGGTACATGTGTGTCACTTTTCTTGGTTTCTACTCCATGCACATCTTGTGCTTTGATGGTAAATATTTATGTTAATTTCATTTGACTTTAAGAGAAAAAAATATAAGCATAAGACCATCTCCAATGGCCCTTGTTGAACCTTGTTGAAGCTTGTTGAACCATTGGAGTGATGCCTATTGAACATGACATGGAGGAGTTGGGTGATGAATGAATTCAACAAGTTGAATCCTGCAAGCACGAGACACGCGGCGCGCTGCAATTGTGTGAAATTTGGCGCGTGCGTTACGCGCGCCGACAGGGCGCGTCGCAAACAGATGAGCGCGGAGAGAGAAAGCCAAGTGGGGGGATTAGGACAGGTGGCACGTTTTTACTGGCTGGTTGGATTTTTATTATCTTCCTATTTTGCACTCAATTATTTCGGTGGAAATAATATATTTTTTTTTTACCAAAATTCGTGATTTTTTTTCTCTATAAATAGAGACTTGGATCATTTCATTTGGACACAGAAAAAAAATCAAGTTTTTCACTCTCTTAATCTTATTATTAGCCTTTCTTTTGAAGTTTTAGTCTTGGATTAGTGAAATGGATCCCAATAACAATCAATTCAACACCCAAAATTCTTCTGATTACCCACTTAACTACCAAAATCCCAACAATTATCAACACCCAAATCAATTTCCAAACCAACATCCTCAAAACCCAAATCAATTTCTCAACCAAACTCCTCAAAACATGCCTAATTTTGGTTTTGCCTCAAATTTCAAACACCCATCCTCTGTTCCAAACAACTTTCATCCATATTATAGATCTATGATGGGATATCCATCTCAAACACCCCCATTTAATGGTTATATGCCGATGATGAATGAAAATTTTCAGAGTCTTGGTGAATATCCTGAATTTTCATCACAAATAAATCGTGGTGGAATGACAAGATCTAATGAAGTCACTCCAGAGGATACAACTCCTAAGAGCAAGAAAAACCAGCAACCATCATGGAACACTGAACAAAATTTGGTGTTAATTAGTGGGTGGATAAAATATGGAACATCCAGTGTTGTCGGGAGAAACCAGACAAGTGAAGCATATTGGGGTAAAATTGCTGAGTATTGTAATAACCATTGCTCATTCGATTCTCCACGCGATGTCATTTCATGCCGAAACCGTTTTAATTATATGAGCAAATTAATAAATAAATGGGTTGGTGCATATGATACCGCTAAGTGTCAGCAAGCAAGCGGTTGGTCGGAAGATGATGTGTTGGCAAAAGCCCAGGAAATATATGCATGTGGGAAGAATGTTCAATTTACTTTAATGGAAGAATGGCGCTCTCTCCGTGATCAACCTCGTTATGGCAGTCAAGTGGGAGGCAGTCAAGTGAGAGGAAATGTTGGCTCAGGAAGTAATGGATCTAAGAGATCTCACGAGGACTCTGTAGGATCTAGTGCTCGTCCAATGGGTAGGGAGGCAGCTAAAAAAAAGGAAAAAAGAAAATCAAGGACGCTGGCTTGGAGGAGATGGAAAAGGAGTGGGTTCAATTCAAAGAAATGAAGGTGCAAGAGATGGAACACTTTAAAGAGTACACCGAAAAAATGGAAAAGTACACCGCAGTGCAACAAGAGAAAAATAGATTGAAGAAAATGGACATGTACATAAAGTTAAGTTCCCAAGAGCATCTCGATGACAGGAAAAAAGATCTGTTGGAAAACTTGGAGCATGAGCTGTTTGGAAATTAATTTCCCTAATATTTGTTTGTATTCGGTCAAAATTGTCAGTGTTGTCTAGTCCCCAGTGTTTACTTTAATAATTGTCAGTGTTGTCTAGTCCTCAGTGATAGTCCCTAGTGTTGTCTAGTCCCCCGTGACTTATTTCACAAACTATTTGCTTTAATAATTATGCATACTATTTGCCCATTACTAACTGTGTGCCCATTCTATGGTCTTCCTCACTATTTGCTTTAATAATTATGCATACTATTTGCCCTGTGACTTATTTCACAAACTTTAATTTCACATACTATTCTATGGTCTTCCTCACTGTGTGCCCATTACTAACTGTCCACCACACACTATTTGCCCATTAATAATTACACGTGACTTTAATAATACGTGACTTTAATTGTCAGTGTTGTCTAGTCCCCCGTGACTTATTTGCTTTAATAATTCACATACTATTTGCCATTAATAATTATCTCCACCATCTCCACTATTTGTCAGTGTTGCTTTAAATAAACCATCATTGACTTTAACTATTATCTCCACTATCTTTACTATTTGTCAGTGTTGCTTCACCATCCGTGACTTTAATAATTAAACCATCACTGACTTTAACTATTATCTCCACTATCTCCACTATCTTATATATAGAGACTCATACCTACTTCTAATATCACAAATCTCATTCATATCTACTACCAATATCATAAATTGCATTCAGATCTACTTCCAATATCTCAAATTGCATTTATATCTACTTCCAATATCACCAAAAACTATCAATGGATCCTCTTGGTTTTGATATGGAAGCCTACTTCCAAAAACGTGATGCTGAAGACACTTATATCGTCAACCGATTTATTCAGAGTCGAAAAAAACTAGAGGATGGTAGTGGATCAAGTAGTGGATCTCGTACAAGAAAATATTTAAATAGAGATCATGCAGCAGCTAACCAAAGACTCATTGACGACTACTTTGCCAATGATCCTACATATGACGATGCAATGTTTCGTCGTCGATACCGGATGCAAAAACACGTTTTCCTTCGAATCGTTGGAGACCTTTCAAGTAGTGATAACTACTTCACCCAACGAGTTGATGCCACCAACAAAGAAGGTATATCACCATTAGCAAAATGTACCACATCAATGCGAATGTTAGCATATGGTGTGGCAGCAGATGCGGTCGATGAATATATCAAAATAGGAAGTAGTACAACATTGGAGTGCTTACTTAGATTCTGCAAAGGAATCATTCGACTGTATGAGCAAGTGTACTTGAGAGCACCAACCCAAGATGACCTGCAAAGAATACTACATGTTAGTGAAATGCGGGGGTTCCCAGGGATGATCGGGAGTATTGACTGCATGCACTGGGAGTGGAAAAATTGTCCTAAAGCATGGGAATGTCAATTTACCAGGGGGGGATAAGGGAACCACCATAGTTATTCTTGAAGCAGTTGCATCTCATGATCTATGGATCTGGCATGCCTTTTTTGGATGTCCAGGAACATTGAACGATATAAACGTTCTAGACCGGTCACCAGTGTTTGATGATGTGGAACAGGGAAAGACTCCAAGGGTGAATTTCTTTGTGAATCAACGTCCCTATAATATGACATACTATCTAGCTGATGGTATCTACCCTTCTTATCCAACTTTCGTCAAATCGATTAGACTTCCTCAAAGTGAACCCGATAAGTTATTTGCAAAACATCAAGAGGGATGTTGAAAGGACATCGAACGTGCTTTTGGAGTGCTTCAAGCTCGATTTAAAATCATCCGTGAACCAGCTCGCTTGTGGGACATAACCGATTTGGGTATCATCATGAGGTCATGCATCATATTACATAATATGATTGTTGAGGATGAACGAGATACATACGCTCAACGTTGGACCGATTTTGAGCAATCTGAGGGAAGTGGATCTAGTACACCGCAACCATACTCGACCGAGGTGTACCCATTTTTGTAAATCATGTGCGTGCTAGATCCGAGTTGCGTGATCCAAATGTTCATCACGCATTACAAGCAGGTCTAGTGAAGCACATATGGACAAAGTTTGGAATGTTTCGTAATTGAAGATCATTTGTATCGTACTAAATAAATTACGTGTGTGTTGTGTGCTTGTTTGTTGTCTTGCATTTTAAGCTATTCGTGTGTCGCGTGCTTAGTTTTTTTTGGTAGTGTGCTTAGTTTGTTGTATTGCATTTTAAGTTAAGAAAATAAAAATAAATTATTTAAAAAAATATTGTTTTTTTAAAAAAAAAATATTTGTATTATTTTAATTTAATTATAATCGATAATTATAATTTTATGTAATTATAAAAACAAAAATTAAATAAGAATAAGAAATAAAAAGTGGTGGGGTAGGGTGTTGAATGAAAACTATTGGAGTGGTAAAAATTGAATGGGTGTTGAATTAAGAGAGAGAAAATGATGTGGAGTGTTGGGAATTGAAAAAGTGGGTGTTGAAGGTTATTGAATTTTTTTTCCCCATTGTACATGGTCTAGTGAATGTTAGGTTTTATTAAAAGAAACAATGAGAGATATGACGTTGAATAAATATTTCTGACAGATTAATGAAAAATTTAAGTTGTTTTCTTGTTTGAAAGGAAAGAAGTTCTTTTTGTTGGTAAAAAAGAAAAGAAAGAAAAGAAGTCAATTTGATTGTGTGTTAGAATGGATGACTGAATGGTGAATAAGAGTACCCTCTTTATAATTGATTTTTATCTCATGACACTCTTTAATTTAGTTTTGTTTTTCTATCTTTTTGACCCTTCAATTATTTTTCTGTAGCTTATAAAAAATAGAAATAGGTTATAAAAAATAGTGCGATATTAGGGAAAAAGTAGTGGTTTGTTAATATTTAATAAGAAAATAATTATCAAATAAACAATTTGAAATGTACAATTTGAAATATTTATTTCCCCGTTAAATGATTTAACGGGGTTATTAAAATAATCTAATCAAACTATTTTAAAACAATATAATTTTTTGGGTTAATATGTGTTTACCCCCTGTAATTTGGGCGAGTTCCGGTTTTCCCCCCTGTAAAAAATTTTGTTCCGTCGAAAACCCCCTGGTCGAATCTGGCACACGCCAGGTGCTGATATGGCGTGCCATGTCACCTTTTTATGATGACGTGGCACGCTGACTGTATAATTATTTTAATTTTTATTTTTTTATATTGTACACGTGGCATTTTTTATTTTTTTAATTAAAAAAATGTTTTTTTTTTAAAAGTATTTTTTCTAAAAAAAAGGGAAAAAAATTTTAACAAAAAAAAAAATGAAAAAATACCGAAAAAATTAATAAAAATGAAAAAAAAAATCTGGAAAATTTTAAAAATAAAAAATAAAATCTGGAAAAATTAAAAAAATGAAAACATTCTGGAAAAAATTAATAAATTTCGAAAAATTCATATTTCCAGATTTTTTTCAATACCGGAAAAATGAAAAAAATTCATTTTTTTAGAAAGTACTTTTCAAAAATATCCTCAATTTTCAATACAAATAATTTCCAGATTGTTTTTATCCTCAATTTTTAAATATAAGAAAATATTCTCAAATTTGTAACACATCGTAAAAAAAAATTGAAAAAAAATCTGAATTTTCCTAAATTTTTAAATAAATTTGTACACAGATTTTTAAAAATAAAAATATTTTCAAGATTTTTTTTTGTTGAGAAAATTTGAAAAACTTCTTTTTCGAAAAATAAAAACAATCTGGAATTTTTTTTAATATTTACGATGTATTACGTGTTTTATTTGTATTGAAAATTGAGGACATTTTTGAAAAGAAACAACCAGTCCCAAAGAGCTGATTAATCTTTTTTCAAAAAAATCAAAATTGATCATTTTCAAAATTTTCAAGATTAATCATATTTATAAAAATCATGTCCGAATAACAGGATACAATGTATATTGATTGACACCGGTATATAAATCATGTTATACGGTTGAAAGACAAGTACTTTCCGAAAAAAAAAGAATTTTTTTCATTTTTGCGGTATTGAAAAAATCTGGAAATATGAATTTTTCGAAATTTATTAATTTTTTCCCGAATGTTTTCATTTTTTTTAATTTTTCCAGATTTTATTTTTTATTTTTAAAATTTTCCAGATTTTTGTTTTCATTTTTATTAATTTTTCGGTATTTTTTTCATTTTTTTTATTTGTTAAGAGTTTTTTTCGTTTTTTTTTTTAAAAATTTTTTAAAACATTTTTTATTAAAAATTTTTTTAAAAAATATTTTTTTAATTAAAAATAATATTTTTTTTAATAAAAAAATAAAAAATGCCACGTGTACAATATAAAAAAATAAAATAATTATACAGTCAGCGTGCCACGTCATCATAAAAAGGTGACGGCACGCCACATCAGCACCTGGCGTGTGCCAGATTCGACCAGGTTGGTTTTCGACGGAATCTTCAAATTACAGGGTCTGAATTTTAACAAAATTTTTTACAGGGGGGAAAACCGAAACTCGCCCAAATTACAGGGGGGTAAACACATATTAACCCTAATTTTTTTAAGGGTTAAATAAGTTTTTGGACCCTATAAAATTAGGAACTTCTAAGTTTAGTTATTACTTAATTTTAATAACTTTTTTAGTTCCTACAAATAAAAAATTACATGTAATTTTAAATCCATGCTAAAACTAAATTTGTTTAATTATTCCTAAACTCTTAAATTTTTGAACGATTTTTCAAAGACACGTTTAGAATATTTACTGAAATTTAGAATTTTTTAACATGAGATGAATTAAATGTGTTTTTTTTTTTTTAAACGGCAAAAGTTCAATAGAAAAATAACAAAATTTGAACGTAGAAATCAAATTTTGAATCGTCTGAACGGAATATGCTTCCCCCGTATACTTATTTTCAATTGTATGCATGGGGCTATTTTATTGTTTGTTAAACCTTATGAAGAAAATGGTTAGAAGGGCTATTATGTACTACTGTCATATTGAGAGATGTCAATGAATGACTAATGGTTAGAAGGGTTCACGAAATTCCTTGGAGTCACTACTGATTATTATATGGTTGAATTATGGGGAATTTATGAGCGTCTTTGCATAGCAAAACTCTTTGGTAGTTGTTTAGAACATGCAAGACTCATTGGTAGTTGTTTAGAACATAAGGCATGAGAATAATGATAGTGTGATTGATATAAATCTTATGAAGAAAATCATAGAGTTGATCTCGTTAGGTTAAGAGATTTTTTTTTAAGAAGTTAAACTAGCTCTTCAAAATTGACATAGGTGAGAATCAAACATGAAATCTTGAATGGGTCAAACTAAAAGATTATGATCACTCATGTATCTCAAAAAGCTAACAAATGTGCAAATTTGCTAGCCAACATGGGATGTAAAAGTAACCTAGACATCGCTTATTTTGAACACCCACCTCCAAGGGTGGTTACAGTTTTATCTTATGATGACAATTGAGTTGCGTCTTCCTCCGATTAATTTCGTTGTAGTTGTTTTCTTCTTTTGGGATTAGCCCCCTCCAATACCAAAAAAAAAAAATCAACTTAATCCTTGATCATGATGACAAAATTAATTATGTGTTTTTACTAGGAAGATTAATTGATTTTTTTTTCCTTATTTCATCCCAATAACGTATTTTTCTTCTTCTTCTTTTATCATCTACTAGCAGAAAAATGGGCACTAACGTGTCCGTCTATTTGTTGTTTCTCTTGCACACTCTTAATTGTAATTTTTTTTTTGTGGTGCCCGGGGTTTGAACCCTGGACGTTGCATATTTTATGTATTGTTTATACTAACTGAGCTAAGCTCACGAGGACACACGCTTAATTGTATATAAGAAGGGATACCAATTTAAACATATACTATGATAAAATATGTTTGGCAAATATGATTAAAATAAGATACCTCAAAACAAATTAAAATAAGCTCTTTTTTATAATGTACAATATTGTTCCTATTGTAGTGAAGTAGTTTCTATTTTAATTGATTTAGTTCTATTAATTAATAATTTAAATAATATTATAAAAGGATAAAATAGTTTAAATGAATGGTAAATTATGAAAAATTCAGCTCACACTTATGTATTCTCTTTATATATTGTATAGATAATAATAAAAAAAATTCCCTTAAAAAAGTTATATATATTTTTGGCCCTTATAAATATTTTATTTTTTTGTGTTAATTCCCTTAAAAAATTCTTCGATTTTTAGTCCCAAAATTTATCACAACTTTTGGTTTGTACTTTTAAATCAACTCATATACATCATTCTAAATTTTGATTTTTTTTTTCACAGTCAAATTTAGTTCATTATAAAATTTTCTCTTACAAAAGTTTAAGTTTTTTAACAAGGAATGAATTAAATGTTAATTTTTTACGTTTTGCCGCTTTAAAATTCATATTTTGTTAAAAAAATCTTTTTTTTAAGCAAAAGAAAATATAAAAAAAAAAAGAGGAAATACAAAAGCTAAAGGGGCATAAACCTAACTCAACAATTACATAATCAAACCATAAAGGATATTACAGCAGTGATTAAACAAAAGTGGTATAAAGATACAAATGCTCTGCGGTCAAATACACATAAGTACAATCTGACAAACCCAACGTGAGGCACAAAACCAAATTGAAAAAGAGAGTGACGTGTAAAAGACAACAATCATAACCATCAAACTAGACTAGAGACAAATATGAATCAAATTCAAACTTTTTTTTGTGTGGCGTATGAACTGCCGCCAACACAGACAGATTCACTGACCACCTGCCCCTGCAAGCATCACGGCCCTTTCGAGCACAACAAACTCTAAAAAAAAATCTATTTTGAGAGAAACCATTCTTGTAAAAGAAAAACATTGAGAGAAAAAGTAGATGGAACATGGCTTAGCATTCATTAATTCGATCTAACAAAATTGATATCTAAGATGTGTGAGTGTTGTAAATCCTTCAAACTTACAAGGATTCAAGTCCTTGAACAAAAAGTCGAGCAAAAACCTCCATTTGTTGCTTGTTCAAAGTCAAACCAATCTCAATTCCACCATCATTATTCCTATTTCCCGAAAGATAAAAAGCTCCTGGTCTATCAACCGAAGTAACATCAACTTTCTTAGGCTTACCCCACCCAAAATCAAAACTATAAACCTCAAACCTAGGTGACCCGGTAATAGAAAAAATCTTATAAGTCTCATCCGTTCTAGATGTTTTAGATTGCATCATTGACATCCAATTTTCCAAACCATTTAACACACCATTTTCCAAATCATTTAACACATCAATTATCCCTTTAAGAGCACTAATAAACCCACCATCTTCTAACAATGCCTCAGTTTCATGCTCAACTAATCTTGACACAATACAATTCCCAAAATAATTTGCATTAATTGGTGGATCCAAGCGTGACCTACAATCAACACCAAAAACCAAAAATGCCTTGTTGGGTTTTTGTTGGTCAACTTTAACCCCTAATGACAACAAATAAGCACATGTAACCGCAAAAGTTGAAACCTTTTTATTTTCAACCTTAGATTGTGCATATTTCTTAAGCTTTTGAATATCCAAAGGTGATAATTCAAACAAACCTTTGACTGCTTCACCATTTGTTGCACTTATTGTTTTCCAAACCTTTAAGCTTCGATTATTTGTTTCTCCACCAACATTCATCCATTTTTTTGAATGAATTTCATTTATTCCTAAAGGGTCTTTTATAATGGACCTATCAAAAAAAGGTGTTAGATTTTGAGGTAAAAACATAGAGGGTGTGTTTTTTTCAAGGTTGGAACAAAAATAAGACCAAGCATTCATAAACAAAGTTGAAGATTTTCCATCAACAGCTGCATGGTGTGTGGTTATACCAATACCAAATCCATGGTTAGGAAAAAAAGTGACTTGTAGTGAAATAATTGATGCTTTTTCATGTGAAATTTCCAAACTTGGGATTAACTGTTTTCTTTTTTCAACTTCACAAAGATTGGAACATAAGAGATTGAAATTTTCATTTGACTCAGCTACAATTAAGGGAATGGAATCACTAGGGACATAGTTGATGATGGGATGTGGTGAATCTTGTGGCCATATGATGTTACCAACAAGAAGGAGGAAGTGTTGAAGTGTGAGTTCAAGAGAGTGTTTAAGATTTGGAAGAATGGAATCAAAGAAAGAAGTGGTTGATACATTTGGGAGTTCATAGAAGAAGAGACGTTCAACTGGTGGTTGTCTTATCCATAGTGTGTCAAAGAAAGTTAAGGGAAAAGTGGTTGGGGAGGTTTCATTTTGTGGTGCTATAGAAAGAACTTGATGAACTTTGATAGATGTTGTTGATGGTAATGATGCCATGATAGTGGGATGAACCTGATGATGAGGTGAGGCTTGTCAATTTATAGACTTGTAACTCCTATTATTAGGGTTTTTCTATGATGAAATAAATAAGAGTAATTTTAACCCCTGGCCCGGACACCGGTTAAAGATCGAACACCGATTAAAGATTTAAATATAGTAAGTATTACATTAGAACTTATGTTGTCAACTTTTTAAAAACATAATTCAAATGTAGTAAGTATTATATTAGAACTTATGTTGTCAACTTTTCAAAAACATAAAAATATTATTTTTATTATAAAACTTACTTTTTTTTAGTTTCTTTAACCAGTGTCGTGCCGACCTGGTTAAAAATAATGCATACCACATAATACCCTCAAAGCTGGCACTATGATAGTAGGAAGACCCAATTACATTGTGGCACCTTCGAATCACACTACCTCATCAAAAATCCATCGGATTCCACGTCCACTTTATGAAAAAAATAAACAAATTGGATGGCCTCTTTTGTCAACTTTATGAAAAAAATAATATTACTACTATAGTGGACGTTGTTGTCTATTTCACCAACTCTCTTACGTGCACCAATTAGGTTAATGAAGTATGTTGAATCTCACTCACGTGCTTACGTAGTTATGAGGAACGAATCTCAATTGTGTTAGCCGGTGAAATCGTGTCCGTTTTTATGTTTTTTTAAGATATATTTCTTTTGTCATAAGCCCAAATAAATATTATTTGGACACACATACAAAACCAAAAGAAAAATAAAAGACAATACAATTGAATAATGTCAATCGACTAAATAATTTTTCTTTAATTTTTTCACTTCATGTTTGAGTGTCTAAGTAATATTAGTTTGTGGTTGTGTATATGAAAAATTTTCTCTTTTTTTATTGCGCTAACACATGTAAATTATGAACGGTATTTTATACGAAATTTTGATTTTGATTTAAATTAAAAGTACAAATTTTTGTGGCTTTCAAATTGTAACAAACCAAATAACTATGTTTATCTTTTTCAATGATAATTGTAATTTAACAAATGTAATATAAATCTTTATCTTTTTTAATATTACCAACAATGTAACATTAATATAGGAAAATTTGTATGAGTGCATAACTGAAGTTATAAAGAAATCCAACACAAAATCTATATCCCCTTCATATATAATATTGATAATATTATTCCTATTGTAGTGAAATATTTCCTATTTTAATAGAATTTATTTTTTTATGAAAATTTAAAATAATATTATTAAAAGATAAAATAGTAAATAAAATAGTTTAAACGAAAGGTAAAATAAGTAATGAAAAATTCAACTCAAACTCATATTTTAAACGTGTTTTCTTTTTATATAGTATAGATATATGTTTTATTATAAAAAATTTACTAACATATGTTAACCAACCGTATCATACTCAAATTTTTTTAAAAATTTACATCCACACACACACTACGTGTATGAGTTTCATAGCGACTACCTCTATGGCGAGCCATCCACGCGATTGAGTTTTTTTTAAAAGGTCATGTTAACGAGTGTTTTCGGAGAATTCTTTAAACATTTCTAATGATGAAATTATAAAAAAAATTCAATTTTCAATGCAATAAATGCATAAACTTTCATAAAATGTTAGTATTACTTTGGATGCTTAAAGAGTGTCCGAGACACTCGTTAACATTTTTTTTTAAAGATAAAGAATAGAAAATGAAATAAAAAAGGTTAATGTTAACCAGTGCCCCGGTTAAGGAGTCAAATATAGTAAATAATAAATATTACATTGGAACTTGTGTTGTCAACTCTTCAAAAGCATAAAAAATGTTACTTTCATTTTAAAATTTCTTTTTTTAGTTTCTTTAACCAGTGCCCGGAGGCACCGGTTAACATGACCCAATAAAAAATAGATTCGACATTCCCAGAAGCACATGACTGAGATTCGACATTCTTTTTCATTCTAAGAAAGGTGAGATTCGATATGTTAACCTAATGGCCGGCCTATTGGTAAACGTGAGTGAGTTGGCGACATAGATAAATGCTACTAACATGCAGTAAAAAATAAAATAAACAACCTAATAAATAACCCAATTGAGTTGCTCAAAAAAAAAAAAAAAACCCAATTGAGATTCGTTCCTCCTAACTAGGGGTGTGGTTATGGTGCATAAGGAGATCCTTATGCACCGTGCATAATTGCTTTCTACACCCAACATAATTGCTTTCTACACCTCAAGTGAAAGCTTAATTCTAATAAGTAGAGGTGTCAATAGAGCCCCAAATTTCAAAGCCCACTTAAAAAAGCTCCCACCAAGCCCACTAAATTAAAGCTCCATATTATAATTTTTTTCTTAACAATTGCAAAATAGTTTATTCGAAATAGTTTATTTATGCAAAACAACTTATTAGAATGATTTTTTAAAAACCGCTTATTCAAAACAACTTATTTATGCAAAACAGCTTATTCCGATCTCATTTTAAAAAGCAACTTATTCAAAACAGCTTATTTATGCAAAACAGCTTATTCGAAACAACTTATTAGGATCACTTTTTTTAAATCCGCTTATTCAAAACAACTTATTTATGCAAAACAACTTATTTGGGCAAAACAGCTTGTTTATACAAAACAGCTTATTCCGATTTCATTTTAAAAAACAACTTATACAAAACAACTTATTTATGCAAAACAACTTATTCAAAACAGCTTATTTATGCAAAACAGCTTATTCGAAACAACTTATTTATACAAAACAGCTTATTTGTGCAAAACAACTTATTTATACAAAACAGCTTATTCCGATTTCATTTTAAAAAACAACTTATTCAAAACAACTTATTTATGCAAAACAACATATTTATGCAAAACAACTTATTCAAAACAGCTTATTTATGCAAAACAGCTTATTCGAAACAACTTATTTACACAAAATAGCTTATATGTGCAAAACAGCTTATTCGAAACAACTTATTTATACAAAACAACTTATTTGTGAGAAACAGCTTATTCAAAACATCTTATTTATACAAAACAACTTATTCCGATTTCATTTTAAAAAACAACTTATTCAAAACAACTTATTGATGCAAAACAACATATTTATGCAAAACAACTTATTCAAAACAGCTTATTTATGCAAAACAGCTTATTCGAAACAACTTATTTATACAAAATAGCTTATTTGTGCAAAACAGCTTATTCAAAACAACTTATTTATACAAAACAGCTTATTTATACAAAACAACTTATTCCAATTTCATTTTAAAAAACAACTTATTCAAAACAACTTATATATGCAAAACAACATATTTATGCAAAACAACTTATTCAAAACAGCTTATTTATGCAAAACAGCTTATTCAAAACAACTTATTTATACAAAACAACTTATTTGTGCAAAACAGCTTATTCAAAACAGCTTATTTATACAAAACAACTTATTTGTGCAAAACAGCTTATTCAAAACAGCTTATTTATACAAAACAACTTATTCCGATTTCATTTTAAAAAATAACTTATTCAAAACAACTTATTTATGCAAAACAACATACTTATGCAAAAACAACTTATTCAAAACAGCTTATTTATGCAAAACAGCTTATTCGAACCAACTTATTTATACAAAATAGCTTATTTGTGCAAAACAGCTTAATCAAAACAACTTATTTATACAAAACAGCTTATTTGTGCAAAACAACTTATTTATACAAAACAGCTTATTCCGATTTCATTTTAAAAAACAACTTATTCAAAACAACTTATTTATACAAAATAGCTTATTTGTGCAAAACAGCTTATTCAAAACAACTTATTTATACAAAACAGCTTATTTGTGCAAAACAGCTTATTTATACAAAACAGCTTATTCTGATTTCATTTTAAAAAACAACTTATTCAAAACAACTTATATATGCAAAACAACATATTTATGCAAAACAACTTATTCAAAACAGCTTATTTATGCAAAACAGCTTATTTGAAACAACTTATTTATACAAAATAGCTTATTCAAAACAGCTTATATGCAAAACAACACATTTACGCAAAACAACTTATTCAAAACAGCTTATTTATGCAAAACAGCTTATTCGAAACAACTTATTTATACAAAATAGCTTATTTGTGCAAAACAGCTTATTCAAAACAACTTATTTATACAAAACAGCTTATTTGTGCAAAACAGCTTATTTATACAAAACAGCTTATTCTGATTTCATTTTAAAAAACAACTTATTCAAAACAACTTATATATGCAAAACAACATATTTATGCAAAACAACTTATTCAAAACAGCTTATTTATGCAAAACAGCTTATTTGAAACAACTTATTTATACAAAATAGCTTATTTGTGCAAAACAGCTTATTCGAAACAACTTATTTATATAAAATAGCTTATTTGTGCAAAACAGCTTATTCAAAACAGCTTATTTATACAAAACAGCTTGTTTGTGCAAAACAACTATTTTGCACAAAATAAGCTGTTTTGAATAAGCTTTTTATGAGTTAGAGAGAGAAATGAGTATGGATTATGAGTTTCTTTACTGGAACGTTGTTTAACATGTTATACACTGAAATTATTACTGAAACCATAATTATGGTTTAATGGTTTTGATAATCATGTATGTGAAACCAAGATAAATGTGTAACGATTTTTAATGAAATTATTATTGTTAGATAGTTTTGAATAATGATTAAGATGTTATACACTGAAATTATTACTGAAACCATAATTATGGTTTAATGGTTTTGATATTCTTCTATGAGAAACCAAAATAATTGTCTAATGGTTTTGCTATGGCTATGGTTTCTGTGAGTTGGTTTCAAAACCATTTTGCTGTGGAAATGGTTTCCGTGAGTTGTACTCCAAAACCATTTTGCAGTGAAAATGGTTTCCGTGAGTTGTACTCCAAAACCATTTTGCAGTGAAAATGGTTTCCGTGAGTTAGACTCTAAAACCATCTTGCAAATGGTTTCCGTGAGTAATGCTAACACCAGATCCGAACCGGATTGATCATAAACAACACAATTCATCACAACATTCTCAATAATTCATCAAATCCGAATTCCAGCTTATACCAACAGATTTCACATCGAATCATTTCCCAATTCCAGTGAAAATGGTTTTGTAATAAAAAAATTGTGATAAACATTTAAATCATTATTAAGTAACCACTTAATAGTACACACTTATAACCTAATGTGAATTAATCAATAAGTAACCACTTTTTTGTAAAGCCTCGTCATCTCTCTTTTATTTCTTACGTTGTAAAACGAATTTCTGACTTTGTCTAAATATAATCGCGCTTTAATGGTTTTAATAGACTTGTATGTGAAAGAAAAATAATTGTCAAATGCTAAATAAAATAAAAGAATAGTGAAAATTATTATTGACAAATGATTTTAAATAAAAACTATTACTGAAACCATAAGTGTGGTTTAATGGTTTTGATAGTGTTCTACACGAAACCAAACTAATTGTTTAATGGTTTTGCTATGGGTATGGTTTCTGTGAGTTGTACTCCAAAACCATTTTGCTGTGGAAATGGTTTATGTGAGTTGTACTCCAAAACCATTAGATGTACTTAATGGTTTTCTTTGATCCAACATGGTGCATATCACAATCAAAAATAAAAAACATATGGAATTTTCTAACCATAACAGAACATTTTCAAAACCATCAGATTCAGGCACCAACTTTGAATTCTTAGCAACAGAATCACAATTCTCAGGAAAATTCCCAATTTGATTTCGACAATTTCTCAAACCAAGTCCATCATCAATTTTCCCAAATTCAAATCAATCCCTAATCCCTCCAACTCATTACTCCCAATTCTCCTCCTCTTCAACGTCGTCCTTTCACAATCAACGTCGTCCTTTTTCTTCCAAAAATCAAGAATGTAAAGGAACTTGAAAATCTCCAGCAAACTTCATCACCAAACCAATCAAACCCATCATCTATATGTAACCAAAATTGAAAATCATAGCAAGATTCGAATTCAAACACAAAATCATCGGTAGTAACAGTTGACAAATTCCTGAAAGGATGGGACCTGAGAATTGAACCAAAACAAGTGAATGAAATAAAAGTGAAGAAAATATGAATTTCAATCAAAACAGAACACAGTAACATACCTTTGATTTTCTCAATGCGTCTCTTGATTTCTTGTGAACAAGCTTCACAATACATGTGAACTTTCAGAATCACTATCATAACCTTTGGTTGCACCATATAATAAAATAAAAATGATCCATCATAGATTCAGATAAATTTAAAAAGAAAAAAAATAATTAATTAACCTCTTCAGCTTTCTTTTCTTCCTCTGGCTTAGGTTTCTCTTTCTCTTCAATTTTTTTCTCTTGTTCTGAAGGTGGTTTTGGGATCGGAGAAAGAAGCTCAACTTGTCTATGACTCTTCCTCTGAACTCTTTCAAGAACCTTCAATGGATCCGCTTTTTCTCCTTTAATAACAACCTTGTGAGATTTGCAATCAGTAACCACATCTTCATAATTATAAATCTACACGATTTCACGCATAGCGTTCCGCAATTCAAAATTGAAATCTCTACAAATTCACAATCACGCAAACTTGTCACGAATTACAATACACACATACCTCAGAAGAATAGGGATGATCTGCAATTCCGTTTGGGATCGGCGACCTAGGAATCGAATAAGCTGTTTGTGCAAAATAGCTTATTTTGTGCAAAATAGCTTATTTTGTGCAAAATAGCTGTTTTGCACAAATAAGCTGTTTTGTATAAATAAGTTGTTTTGAATAAGTTGTTTTGCACAAATAAGCTATTTTGTATAAATAAGTTGTTTCGAATAAGCAGTTTTGTATAAATAAGTTGTTTTGAATAAGCTGTTTTGCACAAATACGCTGTTTTGTATAAATAAGTTGTTTCGAATAAGCTCTTTTGCACAAATAAACTGTTTTGACTAAGTTGTTTTGCATAAATATGTTGTTTTGCATACATAAGTTGTTTTGAATAAGTTGTTTTTAAAATGAAATTGGAATAAGCTGTTTTGTATAAATAAGCTGTTTTGAATAAGCTGTTTTGTATAAATAAGTTGTTTTGAATAAGCTGTTTTGCACAAATAAGCTCTTTTGTATAATAAGTTGTTTCGAATAAGCTGTTTTGCATAAATAAGCTGTTTTGAATAAGTTGTTTTGCATAAATATGTTGTTTTGCATAAATAAGTTGTTTTGAATAAGTTGTTTTTTAAAATGAAATCGGAATAAGTTGTTTTGTATAAATAAGCTGTTTTGAATAAGCTGTTTTGCACAAATAAGCTGTTTTGTATAAATAAGTTGTTTTGAATAAGTTGTTTTGCACAAATAAGCTATTTTGTATAAATAAGTTGTTTCGAATAAGCTGTTTTGCATAAATAAGCTGTTTTGAATAAGTTGTTTTGCATAAATACGTTGTTTTGCATAAATAAGTTGTTTTGAATAAGTTGTTTTTTAAAATGAAATCGGAATAAGCTGTTTTGTATAAATAAGCTGTTTTGAATAAGCTGTTTTGAACAAATAAGCTGTTTTGCAAAAATAAGCTGTTTTGAATAAGCGGTTTTAAAAAAAGTGATCCTAATAAGTTGTTTCGAATAAGCTTTTTGCATAAATAAGCTATTTTGAATAAGTTGGTTTTTAAAATTAATCGGAATAAGCTGTTTTGTATAAATAAGTTGTTTTGAATAAGCTGTTTTGCACAAATAAGTTGTTTTGTATAAATAAGTTGTTTTGAATAAGCTGTTTAGCACAAATAAGCTCTTTTGTATAAATAAGTTGTTTCAAATAAGCTGTTTTGAATAAATAAGCTGTTTTGAATAAGTTGTTTTGCATAAATATGTTGTTTTGCATAAATAAGTTGTTTTGAATAAGTTGTTTTTTAAAATGAAATCGGAATAAGTTGTTTTATATAAATAAGCTGTTTGAATAAGCTGTTTTGCACAAATAAGCTATTTTGTATAAATAAGTTGTTTTGAATAAGTTGTTTTGCACAATTAAGCTATTTTGTATAAATAAGTTGTTTCGAATAAGCTGTTTTGCATAAATAAGCTGTTTTGAATAAGTTGTTTTGCATAAATATGTTGTTTTGCATAAATAAGTTGTTTTGAATAAGTTGTTTTTTAAAATGAAATCGGAATAAGCTGTTTTGTATAAATAAGCTGTTTTGAATAAGCTGTTTTGAACAAATAAGCTGTTTTGCATAAATAAGCTGTTTTGAATAAGCGGTTTTAAAAAAAGTGATCCTAATAAGTTGTTTCGAATAAGCTGTTTTGCATAAATAAGCTATTTTGAATAAGTTGGTTTTTAAAATTAATCGGAATGAGCTGTTTTGTATAAATAAGTTGTTTTGAATAAGCTGTTTTGCACAAATAAGCTGTTTTGTATAAATAAGTTGTTTTGAATAAGCTGTTTAGCACAAATAAGCTCTTTTGTATAAATAAGTTGTTTCAAATAAGCTGTTTTGCATAAATAAGCTGTTTTGAATAAGTTGTTTTGCATAAATATGTTGTTTTGCATAAATAAGTTGTTTTGAATAAGTTGTTTTTTAAAATGAAATCGGAATAAGTTGTTTTGTATAAATAAGCTGTTTTGAATAAGCTGTTTTGCACAAATAAGCTATTTTGTATAAATAAGTTGTTTTGAATAAGTTGTTTTGCACAAATAAGCTATTTTTTATAAATAAGTTGTTTCGAATAAGCTGTTTTGCATAAATAAGCTGTTTTGAATAAGTTGTTTTGCATAAATATGTTGTTTTGCATAAATAAGTTGTTTTGAATAAGTTGTTTTTTAAAATGAAATCGGAATAAGCTGTTTTGTATAAATAAGCTGTTTTGAATAAGCTGTTTTGAACAAATAAGCTGTTTTGCATAAATAAGCTGTTTTGAATAAGCGGTTTTAAAAAAAGTGATCCTAATAAGTTGTTTCGAATAAGCTGTTTTGCATAAATAAGCTATTTTGAATAAGTTGGTTTTTAAAATTAATCGGAATAAGCTATTTTGTATAAATAAGTTGTTTTGAATAAGCTGTTTTGCACAAATAAGCTGTTTTGTATAAATAAGTTGTTTTGAATAAGCTGTTTAGCACAAATAAGCTCTTTTGTATAAATAAGTTGTTTCAAATAAGCTGTTTTGCATAAATAAGCTGTTTTGAATAAGTTGTTTTGCATAAATATGTTGTTTTGCATAAATAAGTTGTTTTGAATAAGTTGTTTTTTAAAATGAAATCGGAATAAGTTGTTTTATATAAATAAGCTGTTTGAATAAGCTGTTTTGCACAAATAAGCTATTTTGTATAAATAAGTTGTTTTGAATAAGTTGTTTTGCACAATTAAGCTATTTTGTATAAATAAGTTGTTTCGAATAAGCTGTTTTGCATAAATGAGCTGTTTTGAATAAGTTGTTTTGCATAAATATGTTGTTTTGCATAAATAAGTTGTTTTGAATAAGTTGTTTTGCATAAATACGTTGTTTTGCATAAATAAGTTGTTTTGAATAAGTTGTTTTTTAAAATGAAATCGGAATAAGCTGTTTTGTATAAATAAGCTGTTTTGAATAAGCTGTTTTGAACAAATAAGCTGTTTTGCAAAAATAAGCTGTTTTGAATAAGCGGTTTTAAAAAAAGTGATCCTAATAAGTTGTTTCGAATAAGCTTTTTGCATAAATAAGCTATTTTGAATAAGTTGGTTTTTAAAATTAATCGGAATAAGCTCTTTTGTATAAATAAGTTGTTTTGAATAAGCTGTTTTGCACAAATAAGCTGTTTTGTATAAATAAGTTGTTTTGAATAAGCTGTTTAGCACAAATAAGCTCTTTTGTATAAATAAGTTGTTTCAAATAAGCTGTTTTGCATAAATAAGCTGTTTTGAATAAGTTGTTTTGCATAAATATGTTGTTTTGCATAAATAAGTTGTTTTGAATAAGTTGTTTTTTAAAATGAAATCGGAATAAGTTGTTTTATATAAATAAGCTGTTTGAATAAGCTGTTTTGCACAAATAAGCTATTTTGTATAAATAAGTTGTTTTGAATAAGTTGTTTTGCACAATTAAGCTATTTTGTATAAATAAGTTGTTTCGAATAAGCTGTTTTGCATAAATAAGCTGTTTTGAATAAGTTGTTTTGCATAAATATGTTGTTTTGCATAAATAAGTTGTTTTGAATAAGTTGTTTTTTAAAATGAAATCGGAATAAGCTGTTTTGTATAAATAAGCTGTTTTGAATAAGCTGTTTTGAACAAATAAGCTGTTTTGCATAAATAAGCTGTTTTGAATAAGCGGTTTTAAAAAAAAGTGATCCTAATAAGTTGTTTCGAATAAGCTGTTTTGCATAAATAAGCTATTTTGAATAAGTTGGTTTTTAAAATTAATCGGAATAAGCTGTTTTGTATAAATAAGTTGTTTTGAATAAGCTGTTTTGCACAAATAAGCTGTTTTGTATAAATAAGTTGTTTTGAATAAGCTGTTTAGCACAAATAAGCTCTTTTGTATAAATAAGTTGTTTCAAATAAGCTGTTTTGCATAAATAAGCTGTTTTGAATAAGTTGTTTTGCATAAATATGTTGTTTTGCATAAATAAGTTGTTTTGAATAAGTTGTTTTTTAAAATGAAATCGGAATAAGTTGTTTTGTATAAATAAGCTGTTTTGAATAAGCTGTTTTGCACAAATAAGCTATTTTGTATAAATAAGTTGTTTTGAATAAGTTGTTTTGCACAAATAAGCTATTTTTTATAAATAAGTTGTTTCGAATAAGCTGTTTTGCATAAATAAGCTGTTTTGAATAAGTTGTTTTGCATAAATATGTTGTTTTGCATAAATAAGTTGTTTTGAATAAGTTGTTTTTTAAAATGAAATCGGAATAAGCTGTTTTGTATAAATAAGCTGTTTTGAATAAGCTGTTTTGAACAAATAAGCTGTTTTGCATAAATAAGCTGTTTTGAATAAGCGGTTTTAAAAAAAGTGATCCTAATAAGTTGTTTCGAATAAGCTGTTTTGCATAAATAAGCCATTTTGAATAAGTTGGTTTTTAAAATTAATCGGAATAAGCTGTTTTGTATAAATAAGTTGTTTTGAATAAGCTGTTTTGCACAAATAAGCTGTTTTGTATAAATAAGTTGTTTTGAATAAGCTGTTTAGCACAAATAAGCTCTTTTGTATAAATAAGTTGTTTCAAATAAGCTGTTTTGCATAAATAAGCTGTTTTGAATAAGTTGTTTTGCATAAATATGTTGTTTTGCATAAATAAGTTGTTTTGAATAAGTTGTTTTTTAAAATGAAATCGGAATAAGTTGTTTTGTATAAATAAGCTGTTTTGAATAAGCTGTTTTGCACAAATAAGCTATTTTGTATAAATAAGTTGTTTTGAATAAGTTGTTTTGCACAAATAAGCTATTTTTTATAAATAAGTTGTTTCGAATAAGCTGTTTTGCATAAATAAGCTGTTTTGAATAAGTTGTTTTGCATAAATATGTTGTTTTGCATAAATAAGTTGTTTTGAATAAGTTGTTTTTTAAAATGAAATCGGAATAAGCTGTTTTGTATAAATAAGCTGTTTTGAATAAGCTGTTTTGAACAAATAAGCTGTTTTGCATAAATAAGCTGTTTTGAATAAGCGGTTTTAAAAAAAGTGATCCTAATAAGTTGTTTCGAATAAGCTGTTTTGCATAAATAAGCTATTTTGAATAAGTTGGTTTTTAAAATTAATCGGAATAAGCTGTTTTGCATAAATAAGTTGTTTTGAATAAGCGGTTTTTAAAAAATCATTCTAATAAGTTGTTTTGCATAAATAAACTATTTCGAATAAGCTATTTTGCATAAATAAATTGTTAAGAAAAAAAATTATAATACGAGGCTTTATTAGGCCCACAAATAAATAGATTTTATAGTGGACCCAAATAATTCTTTTCACTTGGGGTGTAGAAAGCAATTATGTTGGATGTAGAAAGCAATTATGCACGGTGCATAAGGATCTCCTTATGCATAATAACTTTTGCCCCTAACTAGAGTCTAGATAAGCACGTGAATGAGTTTATGTATGAGAAGTGATATATGGAGTATAACCATTTGTGACAATTTTGATGATAACTTTTATTTTCTTTCTTTTCATTGATACAAAATATTAGAGAGAGAAAAATGAAGAGAGGGAATAAGAATATAATGTAAGTATGAGAGAGAAAATTGTCAAAAAGTTGTAATAAAGTGGTTGTACAAATATTATTTCTCTTCGTGTATGCAACATCTTAACCTAATTGGTGTACTTGTACGTGAGAGAATTGGTGAGATAGACATCAACGTCCACTTTAGTCAGTAGCGGAGCCAGAAATTTTAAATAGTGGGGACAATATTTACATATAAATTTCTAACATTAAATATATTTAAAATATCACAATAATTTTTGTGTGGATTTTCTCTATTCTAAAACGAAACAAAAAGAATAAAATAAGTGTTTCAAATATATATTGACTAAAACTTTTTTTTTTAGAAAGAAAGGACTTTTATAATTGTTATTATTATTTCAAATAATAAATAAATTAAATTTTGGTATATAACATTATAGAAGTTGCTTTCGAAAAACGAAGCTAAATAAAAGAAAGAAAGAGTCGGAAAACACATAGGGGAGATATGCATGTATCATTAAGTGTGTGTTTGGTTCAGCTTTGAATATAATTGATTCTGACAGAATTGATTCTGATAGAATTGATTCTGACAGAATTGATTCTGAGAGAATTGATTTATGTTTGGATACAATTATGTAGAATTGATTTTGAATGTATAATTACTAAAATAGACATAGCTAAAGGAGAATTGATAAAGAAGGATAATTGATAAAGGGCAATAAAGGAAAATAATAGGTTGTAATAATAAAATATAAAATTTACTGTTTAAAATTGATTCTAGAAAAGCTAGAAGCTAGGATTTGTAGCTTCAAGGATAATTGCTTTTGGGGGATAGAAGCAATTCTTAAAAGCTGAACCAAACACGTTGTTTTTTGCTAGAATTGCTTTTGGCACTGTAGAGAATTGCTTTTGGGTGGTAATAAGCTGAACCAAACAGGCCCTAATAAGAGGAATGATTTTTTTTTTTTGACAAAGAGGAATGATATTTTGACAACCAATTTTAAACAACATTTCACGACAAATTGACAACATTTTTCCTCTCTTCTTATTGGACAATAATAATAGAAAGATAAAAAGAAAGAGAGAAAATAAAAGTACAGTAAAAATATAAGAGAGAGAATTATCATAAAAGTTGTTTAAAAATGATTGTATAAATACCAATTCTCTATTCATAATATGTCATCTAGTTATCATATTCTATCGTCTTATTTATAATACTATAGGTATATATGTGCTGGTGCTGGAGATTATGATGTAGTGTTATATAGGATGGATATACGAGAAACTCAAAATTAATGGGGGCACTGGCCTGCAGAGCCAACGTGGCTCAGCCACTGACTTTAGTAGTAGTATTTATTAAGTTTTTAACTATAAAAATCACAACTTTTAAAATATTATACTGCTCCTTAAAAAAATATTACATGTGATGAAAATAGAAAATGTATATTTTTCTATAAATTATATTCTATTTTGATTACATCATTTAAATAATTCAAAACAAATTTTGTCTAATGTCCACTGATTGAGTATCATTCTCTCATTGTCTCATTATCTTCATTCACAAAAAACATAATTTTTAAGTTTGATTTATCAAAAAACAATTCTACTAAGTAACATCTTAAATTTAATTATATACATCTTCATTGAATTTTCAATTTCTCATTTTTTTTTTACTCTTCATCTTTTCTAGGATACTGTATGAAAAGTATCTTTTAAATATTTGTGTGCATCTATAGAGTATCATATAAGTATCAGATAAAATATTTTTTAAATAATTTAAAATTAATTTTGACACTTTGTGGATACATAAGTATTCACGAGTATCCGCAAGTAACAGGAGAGATCAATACTAAATATGGATACATATCCATGTTTGAAGTATCCGAGTTTCATAGTGCTGCACTATATCATTTCGAAAATACATTGTTAGGAAGAAAAACAATTTTTTTCCTTCATATTATATTGTAGGTACAAAATTTCTAGTATCATTTAACTGTGATTAATTTTTGCTGCAAAACCTATTAGTACACAAATTGAGTTCTCACCCTTTCGGAACAACTCTTACGTATTTTCTTTTAGGGAAACTCTTACATTGTCGCAATGCTAAATAAAATTTATTTGTACACACATAAATGATAAAATTTAAAACAAAAATGACATTAAGTGATGTGTTAAATTTTATTTTTTTATATGCATTTGTCTAAATGCTTTTGATCAAAGTTATTTACAAATAAGTATTTCTTCACTCTTTTTACCAAAGCAAGAGTGCCCTATCTCTACCACTTACTTAAATAATTCAAATCTCATTCTTGTGAGCAAATCACAGACAAGCAAAATATTATTTTTTGTTAAAGGATGCAAGAACATGTTCAACTGAAATAATGAATATGAAACATGAGTATAGATTGGTATTCATAGATTTTTTTTAGAAATTAAATAATAAATAATTAAGTATAATAGAAAAGAATCTATCAAAATAAAAGTATTAAGTATAATAAAAGAGAATCTCTAAAAAAAAAAGTATAAAAAAGAAAATGTTAACGTATTTTTTTTTGTGGTGGCCGGGGTTCGAACCCCAGTTGTGGTGGCCAGGGTTCGAACCCCAGACATGCATAAATTATGCATTGTCCATTTCAAATGAGCTAAGCTCACGAGGACAGAAAATGTTAACGTATGTGCTAAGGAAAGCAGCGACTAAGAAAACAAATATGAAAATATGGTACTGAAAAAAGATATTATTATTATTATATTTTAGTTTAAGAACATATTTAAAAAAAAAATTCAAATTGTTTAAGACCTTTGGATTAATTAAACCGAATAGTACGACAATAATACATACACATGTTATCTGGAGATATTATAGGAGCCTAACATTGAGAGAAACCATCCTTGTCAACAAAAAAAAAAAAAGCATTGAGAGAAAAAGTAGATGAATCAAGCATAGCAAAGTGGCCAATATCTTTCTTCTTTCTCATATCATACCCTTCAATCCTTCATCATAAAATACATACATATCAAAACTTCTTTAAGATTAATCATACATTCATATGATATCAATATGATAATTGATCAAACAATTTCAGTTCTAACCTTGTAGAACTTTTTTTGAACAAGCAAAAATGAAATATCTAACCTTGTAAAACTAATTCAAACACATGAAACCTAAACACATATAGTCTGATTTTGATTGGATGCTTCAAATCTACAACAATGTGATTGTGCTATACGATAGATAATCAATTTTCTTGATCATTCCTTAATAATATTACAAGAATTCAAGTGTCACTGGAGTTTAGCGTGAATAATTGATGTGTGAGTGTTGTCAGGGCCGGCCCTGTGCAAGTGCATCAAGGCCCTTGGCACAGGGCCTCAAACTTAGAGGGGCCTCAAAATTTTAAAAAGTGATTTTTTTTTTTTTACCTACGACCAAAATGCGTCACTAATTGTCCTTTTTTCTTACGTAAAAGTCTGAAAGACAACAATTTTGCTGTCAATTATGCATTATCCATTAGGCCTATTTGTATGTGGGTAAAAGTCCTAATTAAACCATTACTCATATGTTTAACTACAACTCAGTTGTCTGTAATTATAAGCGGTGTTAGAATTTTTTTTCAACTATTTTTTAATGAAAAATTGTCAAGATTATAACAGGGCCTCCGAATTGTCGGGTACGGCCCTGAGTGTTGTAAATCCCCTTCAAACTTACAAGCATTCAAGTCCTTGAACAAAAAGTCGAGCAAAAACCTCCATTTGTTGCTTGCTTGTTCAATAGAAGTAACATCAACTTTCTTAGGTTTACCCCACCCAAAATCAAAACTATACACATCCAATTCTAGATGTTTTAGATTGCATCATTGACATCCAATTTTCCATACCATTCAACTCATTAATTACAGCTTCAAGCGCACTAATAAATCCATCATCTTCCCGCAATGCCTTAGTTTCATGCACAACCAATTTTGTGACAATACAATTCCCAAAATAATTTGCATTAATTTGTTGATCTAAGCGTGGCCTACATTCAACACTAAAAACAAAATTGCCTTATTGGGAGACCTGGAAGACATTGAGGGGGCCTAAAAAGCACAACTCCTTACGCATCTCCTTAGGAGACCCCAGTAGAATATGGATGGAAGAAACTTGTAGGAAATAGAATATGAAAATTGCTATTTTCTCCTTTGTTTTTGCTCGTTCGCACGTTCCTACGTGAATCAATTCACGTTAAAAAAATGTTCAACGTGAGTTAACTCACGTTCAAAAAACTGAGCGTAAGTTAACTCACGCTTGATATAATTAAGGGAATGAACAATTTTAAAATGGAGAAGATCAATTTCTATAGAATATTGTATTTTTTTAGGAGAGTTTGTCTTTGAGTGTTGAATGGTGTCCAATTTTTTATTTTAAAAAAGTGATCAAAAGATACAATTTTTGGCACTAAAGTCTAGTCATTGCACATCCTATACACGAAACATGTCAAGTAAACTCACAAGATCAATATATAATTGTTCTTAGATAAGAACGAGAAGAGAGGCTAATAATCCACAACGCAGTATGCTGACGTTTAAATCCCTATAAACAAATAATATTTATATTTAATGTCTGACAATTTTTTTTTTGAAGAAATCAAAATGATATATTAATACTAACGTCGATTTCGTGTCTGACATTGTCTCGAAAATAATCTTCTATTCTTCTTCGCCCAACCTTTACTTTTTGAATAGTTAAATAGTTAATGAAGAGGTCTCCACATGAACTTTATGAAAATAGTTACGTTGCTCGTTCTTTTCTTTCTATCAATTGGGACATATTCCACTACTTCATGTTAATTAAAATCCAGCACAAGCTCATCCATCTACTTGTAAACTGTTCATAAAATGTACTAAAAATGCATACAAAGAATATATGATATTTGATCACAAATTTCAACCAATTGTGTCTATCCCTCCGACTGCAATGGGGCTTCCCTTTCTATTAATCAAACCTAGAATTTACATGGTACAACTTATATTTAAATACTACGGTCCAATTTACTAGATTACTTATGAACTACATCCAACGACATTCTTATAACGTCTTTCGTTATAAATAATTATATAGATTAAATTGATTATCGAAAAGACATACAAGACCTACTTGATGACCCAAATTGACTAAGAAAAATGCATCTATGCATGTTTTTATAATTTCTATGCATTCAAGGACTATTGTCACAATGTTTCAAGGGTACTTTTTACTCGTTTGAGCAAGATACTATTGTCACAATGTTTCAACAAAAAAAAAAAGGCTACTACTGCTGCTGCTTCTGCACTATTTTGGCTATATTGAGAAAGGTGAGAGCAATGAGTCACGGTGAGCTTCAGCAAGATGCTTCTGTTAAGAATTTGTGGACCATTTATTGAGTCATAATTGTACTCTTTCAGTGATTCGTCATCAAGTTTTTACAGAACAGAACCCTCTCTTAGGTACCCTTCACTATTGCTTTTTAGAAGAGTCTTCTTAAAACATCATATATCAAATGAAAATTGCTTTCTTCATTTATCCTGAACATTTTCTCTGTCCCTCTGCGTGTCTATCACTCTCATACACACTGTATTTCTCCAACAGTTAATTACATGACAAAGAATAATCTTTATTTTATTTCTCGGTAAACAATATTATCCCCGCACACAAGGCAGATACCAATTTCTCGAGGTAACTTAGATTCATTTGAGATATTGACATCTTTCAACATTTGTTTTTACATACGCACTAGTAAAATATGGAATCCCTTACCAAGTAGTTGAGGGAGCCATAATCTACGGCCTGTGCATGTAAATCAAGGCTCTTGGCACAGGGCTTCAAACTTAAAGGGGCCTCAAAATTTGAAACAAGGAAAAAAAAAACTTGTATCTACGGATAAAATCCGTCACTAAATGTCATTTTTCTGTATGTAAAAATTCACAATTCAACTATTTTACCGTTGATTATGCATTATCCGTAAGTAAATGTTCATTTGTCTGTGGGTAAAAGTCATGTTTGGACCATTGCTCGTATATTGAACATAGATGTTTGTCACTCTAAGTGGTGTTGAATTTTTTTTTTTTGCAATATTTTTTAAAATAAAATTGTCAAAATTACAACGAGGCCTCTGAATTATCGGAGACGGACATGCTTGTGCTATACCTTGTTGGTATGTTTTTCTTCAAATATGAGTCATGGTACATGGTTAGTACATTTTAACTTTACCATTTACTCATATTTTTTTAGTTTTAAGTTTCTCTCTATTTCCGGATGGAGTATACTACTTCAATTGTTGAATTATAGCAGTTTTAAAGTTTTTCTCTGCTGCCGTCGTATTCAACTCTAGCAACTAGATGAACCATAATAAGGGATGACTTGGGATTTTTCATGCATGTCATCTATCTACAGTCTAAACATGTGTACGTAGTGTAGCGTATGTATCTGTGTGAAATGAAATTAAAGTAATAGAAAAATAGTTTAATGATAATACAACAATAATGTAAGCAAATGTTACACGAATAATTAAAATACATCATAATTAATTATATTGGTACAAATAATGTAAACAAATGTCACACGAATATAATTGACTATTTAAGGGTAAGAATATACTGGGCTGAGCTAGGGTTTCTCTAAGGTTTAACATTTATCTAGTAAAAAAAATTTGAAGCATAGATCTAACTTGTAACTTGTCTCAGACTTACTTTTTGATTCGAGTTGGACATTTTTGAAAGTCTGGCATAACCATATAAGACGGAAAGTGCATGTTGAGTAACATATAAGTGACGTGACCTATATAGCTAATGTCTTAAAGTTTTGTGTTAAGATATGATGCCTTATTCATTTGTGTGGTTGCTCTTGACCAAATGTGATGATCCCCCATACTTTCCTCATGACATAACAATTACAGTAGAGGGAACACCAGAAGTAATAACGGGTCAATGCTCACCGCAAGAGAGGGAGACACTACAACTCAACCAAACAAGTAGTATCAAAACCCTTGTTTGGCTTGGTGGGGTAGCGGAAATGGGATATTAGTATTGAATCCTCGAATTGAAAGTATTCCTGACAGTGCAGTTAGTGGGTGTGTTATGTTGGTAATAACAATGATGCAAGTACGTTTAATTAAGATTGAAAGACTCACACCTGAGTGGAGATTGTTGCGCGTCAAGAGAGTTAGAAATTCTACATTGGATGAAAAATTGCATGTTGAAAAACATATAAGTGAGAATATACATATACCTAATGGTTTAAGATTTTTAGTTGAGGTGTGGTTGTTCTTGACAACTCTATTACTAATGGTGTTCTCCCTACTCTAATGCCAATGTTATGTCATGAGGAAAATCTAGAGTATTCTCTAGTTGGGGGAAAAATGACCTAAACCTGACCTATTTCTTGACCATGACAAAACTTTTCTGAATTAAAAAAAAAAAAAGACATTTGTAATTAACGATTATATTACAACATAATTTTGCGACAAAATTAACATTTGTGGTTGTTTTCTTGATTTGTGAGGGATTTAGTCCCCACAAAATCCATGTTTTCGTGTAGTGTTTATTAATATTGTTGATGTAAGATTTTTCCTACATGTCATATAACTATGTACACGTGAGTATATATAGGATCGCTTCCACAGGGAGTTACGTTTAATCATAAGCATTTACACAATCGTTCACATTAAGGGTTTGGATATAATTTGTTTGTTTGTAACACTATATCCATATTTGACACTAAAGTAAAAACGAGAGGGGATCGAACTATTTCGCTTGCGGTATAAGATAACGAGCAAGCATAACAACAGCAATCTCTCGATCGATTAACAGACTCTAGCTTTATAACCAATATTATTACAATCATTTCTACAATATCCTTCGTGTCCAAAGCGACATCGTTATTTCCAAGTTAGCGTTTAAACATTCGTGTCCAAATTCCTTAAACGATAACAAAGTCGATCGGATAACTTAATCGACCGTGTCCAGCCTGATTAAGTATCCGAAAGCATTAAAAGCTTGATTAAAAGTAATTATCAAAGGTTTACAAACTTGTCAAGAGTGATATAACATAAGATAGATTGTTATTCTAGTTCTAGATTCAAGGGTTTGTGTCCAAATCATCTTGAATCTCTTTGAAAGCATTAAAAGCAAGAATAACAACAATATTGAATCATTAAGCTAGAACCTTATATATTAAAAGATCAAAAGATTACATAATAGCTTGATTGTTACCTCAATACTACATAGAAGGTGATAGTTACATATAGACATGTAAACTAATGCAAGGAAGGAAGGAAAGATGAAGATTCCATGCCAAGATCCTTGATGTCTCAATGAATCTAGGGTTGAATCTACTCCTTAATCACTTGCTTTGTGTTTCTCTCTATGAAATAGCTCTAACCTCTCTCTAGAAATGTATAAAATGTTTCAATGGAATAGTGAATGGTTCTAGAGAGAGGGAAAACTTGTATTTAAATGGGCTGAAAACGTGCAATCTCGCTTAAGCGAGATACATCTCGCTCAAGCGAGAAGCCTAAATATCTAACAATGGCCAATGAAGTCTTGCCACGTAGCCCTGCTCCTTGATGAAGTTGTATCTCGCGTAAGCGAGTGAGACCTCGCGCAAGCGAAGTTGCTTGAAACTTAAACCGCCTTAGAATCCTGCTTGAGCGACATGGAAGCGAGATAGAAAGCGAGATGCTCATCTGTTCCCTGGAGAAATCTCGCGTAAGCGAGATGATCTCGCGTAAGCGAGATTCTAAAATTCACAAGCGACCCTGGAAGCGAGATGCAAGCGAAGGTTGAGCTTCTCCCTGGAGGAATCTCGCTTAAGCGAGATGACCTCGCGTAAGCGAGATCTGCTTGGTTCACACAACTTGAGTTTTGGTCCTTGCTTGTCATTTCCTGCATAAATTGGGTAGAATTAGGCATATAAAGCATAAATGGTATAATTACAACAATTGGTTGCTTTTCCGTAGATAACTTGCATAACAAGTCACTAAAAATGCCTCTTTTAACACATGAAATATATTACTTTTGAGCACTTATCAAACTCTCCCCAACTTAGCTTTCTGTTTGTCCTCAAACAAAAGAATCAAAAGGAAACTCACAAGGCTTTGGACAAGCTTTCTAGCACACTACCAAACAATTCAAATCAAATAAAAATTTTCAAGTGGTGATTCAAATGTGAAAGCTCCGGCAAG
Organism: Medicago sativa; assembly: GCF_051527215.1. Classification (NCBI taxonomy): domain Eukaryota; kingdom Viridiplantae; phylum Streptophyta; class Magnoliopsida; order Fabales; family Fabaceae; genus Medicago; species Medicago sativa. The sequence continues at coordinate 10,122,963 of NC_140754.1, forward strand.
CATGAAGTTCTCCATTATTCCTAGCACAGCTATAAATGTGAAACAAGTCCTAAGCACAAAATACACATCATAAACTTCAAAGTATAAACATATCTATCTATGAACCACACCTAACACACTTCTTTGAAAGTAAATGCAATATAATGATAACAATGAATGAGGTAATGAACACACATCCAACAATCATGCTAACATACTATTTAAGTTAGGTGTCCATCCAAATATCATCTCAAAAAGCATAAAAGCATGGATCAAAAGGTCTTGCAAGGGTTATAACTTGGCCGGGCTACAAAAGAAATGTCATATGTGGGGCAATTGATCAGAAAGCCTATCAAAGAGGAACATTTTTTTGTATCACAACTTGAAATCCATATACTTCCCTACCAAGAATTAAAACCTTTGGTGATTAACAATCAAACTTATAACCTTGACAACTTATTCTATTTTTGATTTTTCTCTTTCTTTTTCTTTTCTTTTCTTTTCTTTTTCAAATGTACAATTTTTCTTTGATTCAATGTTGTCAGGTTATTTTACAACTTCACCATAACTTAACATATAATGCCTCCTTTTTTCCCCAACTTGAATACAACAAAACTCTAATTGAATGTTCCCCTATCCTAAGGCAAGGGACAAAGTACAAAAAGGTTAAGGGTTCAACAAAGTAAAATTATCAAAGTCCTATAAGATTCAACCATGAACTGGATTTTTGAAAAATTTCAGGCAAATTCAACAAGCATTGTGCTTATGAATATCGACAGTTCATGTTTGAGGACTTGATTCATTTGGCTCAGATTGGGGTATCAGATACTCGCTCTTCTCACAGGTAGGCTTTATGTGGTCAAGTAGGTTACTCTCAATTCAAAAAGTGCCTTGATCCTTTCCATGCTTTCAAACAATTCAAAATAATTATCAGATTTAACATAACTAAAACAAGTTAGACGATGATTATCGGTCTCCAGCATATATACAACAGATTGAAGCTACCTCACATTTAGGTTAAGTACTAACTGGTTCAAAGATATTCATGTTTATGAAAAGACTTAAATGATATATATTTTGTGCACAGTACAAATTTCAAATTCATAGTAACACCTAGAATAACAGGAAACCAATACCTTGGCAATGCGCTTTCTCACAATTCATATCATTATCACTCACCTGCTTTTGCTCAATAATTGGCTCCTTAGAGCACTTTAAACATTGATGTTCATGAGCAATTTTTTTCTTTTGACTAAACACAAGCAAGATTAATCAAAAATTTCATCCAAAGCAATAAGTTAAAAAACCAAACAACAAGCTAAGCTATTTAACCCAAAACGAAATTAAAATTAAACCAAAGTATTGAACACCCAAAACCGTGCTCAAAAAGTATAAATTCAAAAGCAATAAATTGTTCCAGTATAAAAATAAAAACATAAACTAAAAAGTCAAAGCAGAAGTCAAAGTAAACAAAGCATCACTAAAAACATCAAGAAAAGTGGTCAGTGTGCCGCATCATCATCCATATCATCCTGAGACAGATGGACACTGGCTGTCCTCTCTGGATCATGAGCACCATGCAAGCTAGCAGTCCTATCTGGATCATGAGCACCATGCAAGCTAGCAGTCCTCTCTTGGGTGTGAGCTGGTCCTGCTCCACTGCCCCCTCCTGGGTAAATTGGCCTGTCCCCAGGCCACATGCAAGAGTCATAGTACTGAGCTGGAGTGAACATGAAACACCCAGGGTCCATGTGAGCATCGTAAAGATGCGAGTAGATGCCCTGGTTGCTGCGGAAGATAGCAGCCTGCTGATCCATTATGTGATTCTCTCTCTGCTCCTGTGCTTGAGCTAACTGAAAGGCTTGCTGCCTCTGTGCCTGAGCTCTCTCAACTGCTCGCTGCTCATACTGAGCCATATATGCCTGAAAAGATGAAAAATCAAAAGTGCCGGGCTGCTGAGGTGGTGGCATAGTCTGGTGAGGATCTTCATGCTCTGGAAAGTCCTCAGGTTGGGGTACATCCTCAGGTTGGGGTACTTGAGAAGAAGAAGCAGCACCTTTGGTTAGTGCTCTAGAAATGTAACCCCGAATGTACTTGTCATCAATGGGAGAAACCAGCTGTTCTGAAAAAGGCTCGGTGACTGGCACCTCATGATGCTTAAGTAATCCCATAATAAAGCCGGGAAAAGCAAGCCGGGTCTCTGGTCCCGCTACACCACCGAGAGCTACATGCTTCAGCTCTCTTGAAATAATCGAAGCCAGATCCACCGGCCTTCCTTTGCAAATGTGCCAAATCAGAGGAGGCATTATTCTCTTGGGAGTTGTGGTGACATGACTCTTCGGCCAGACATTATGAACTAAGAACTTAAACATAATCCCAGCTTTTGGCCTCATATCAGTGAAGGCCGCCAAATTGCGGTTACCCGCTTTGGATTCAGTATATGTCCTACCCGGTAGCAAAATCTCCCTCTCAATCTTTCCAAGATTCCAATCAGCAGCTCTCTCTCTCTCCCCATAAGGACACAAGGCAGGTGTGTCAGGGTCATCAGACTCAGGTAGGGTGTAAGGGTTGCCTAGATACTCATTAATTGCATCCCTATCGAAGCGGATGGTTTTTCCTCTCACCATGGTGGTGTAAGAAAATGCAGCATGCATTTCCTTAGCATCACAATCTGGTAAAGAATTGGCATAAAACTCTCTCAAGAGATCTAGGTTGATTTTGGGATATGGGTTAAGGAGTTTCTCCCACTTTCTCTCAGTGAAAATGGCTGTTATGTCAGCATACTCTCCCTCAGGGTTAATCCGGAAAATTTTGTCATGCCAAGTTTTCTCTTTTTTCAGCTCGAGAAACCTGGCATAGGTTTTGTTGGACGTGTAAATGGTACGGTCCGGGTTTCTAGGTAAGGGTGCAGGACGGTTTACAACACCGGATGAGGAAGCAGTGGTTTTACGTTTCTTGGTTGGTTGATTTTTGGGGGCCATCTGCAAAACAACCAGAAAAACCATATACAGTATAGCAACAATTGATCAGCACAGTATGGAATCAAATGGAAGTACACAGATTAGATTAACACAAAAGTCAGAAATAACAAGAAGGCACTGGGCTATCTCGCTTGCAACTCGCTTAAGCGAGACCAGAAGCGAGATATTGAAGGAAAATCTGGGCAAAAAATATGAAGACTCGCTTAAGCGAGAAAATTAGTTAAGAACTTCGCTTAAGCGAGGTTCTTCTGATCCTGCGAAAATCAACCCATTTCCAGAATTTTCAACCAAACCCACAATACTTTTGACCAAAATTTAACCTCATTCCTCTACTCACAAAACCAACTCATGAAAAGAAACCAAAATCAAGACTTGTGTTCAACATTAAATCAAAACCCTTATTTTCCAAAGATTTCAAAATGGGTCAAAATTTACACAATTGAATGTTGAAGAAAAACAGTGATGATTTTGATTCATTTTCATTGTTATGAAATGAACCTAAGGAAACAGTCTCTAGTCACAAACACTTAAATCTAACCCTAGCCATTCTAAATTTGCATAAAGCATGAATTTTGAAATTGAAAAGCATGGCACAGAAATAGAAATCAAACCTGTTGCAATGATGATTAATGAAGCAAGCAAATGATGATGAATGAAGAAGTATGCAAGTGCTTGACTATGGTTGAATTGGTTTTGATTTTAGGGTTAAAGTTTGTGAGGAAAAGAAAAGTTTAGAGAAAATGGAGAAAAGGAAAGTTAGAAAACGTAAATGAGTGGAAATGAGTGGATGGGGGAGTGGTTAAGGGGAGTTAATCCCCTTGGAAACCGTTACCCTTTTTGAATTAAAAACTCATCTCGCTTGCGCGAGATTAACTCGCTTAAGCGAGATTTCTCCAGAACCAACAATTCGAAAATGCAACAATCTCGCTTAAGCGAGATTAACTTCGCTTGAGCGAGATTTCTCCAGCTATGCTTCTTACTTTGTTTTGCTCATGAAATTATTCCTAAATGCATTAAAACATGAAAATACTTACAAAACTGGGTGTGACTCCCAGCAAGAGCTTGTTTTACGTCCTTAGCTTGACGCATTTTGAAGAAATCATGGCTCGATTAGTGAAATCGTCGTCAAACACCGATCAATTTCACCACCGAAGTAGGGCTTAAGCCTTTGCCCATTAACAGTCCAGTTGGCTTTGGTGACTGGGTCCTCAAGTTCAACAGCTCCGTATGGTTTGACCTCTTTAACCATGAAAGGTCCGGACCACTTAGACTTCAATTTGCCCGGAAACAACCTCAGTCTTGAATTGAAAAGTAATACCATTTGTCCCGGCATGAATTGTCTCAGAATGATCTTCTTGTCATGATACTTCTTGGTCCTTTCTTTGTAGAGCTTTGAAGATTCATAAGCTTGATTTCGCAATTCTTCAAGCTCATGCATTTGAACTTTTCTTCTTTCACCGGCCTTCTCTTGATCAAAGTTTAGGAACTTCAATGCCCAAAAGGCTTTATGTTCGAGCTCGACCGGTAAATGACAAGATTTGCCATATACCATTTGGAAAGGAGTAAGGCCTATAGGAGACTTGTATGCAGTCCTATATGCCCACAAAGCTTCATCAAGTTTAGCCGACCAATCCTTCCGAGATGTAGAGACCGTCTTCTTAAGTATGCGTTTGACCTCCCGGTTAGAAACTTCGGCTTGTCCATTCGTTTGCGGATGATACGGTGATGCTACTTTGTGCTTGACTCCATAATGATCTAGGGCCTTGGCAAGTTGTGTGTTGCAAAAGTGTGACCCTCCATCACTAATGAGAACTCTTGGTGTACCAAACCGGGTGAAAATATTCTTTTTTAGGAACTTCACTACCGTCTTGCTATCGGCTTTAGGCGATGCTACGGCTTCCACCCACTTTGAAACATAATCAACAGCTACCAAGATGTACTCATTTGAATATGATGAAGGAAAAGGGCCAACAAAATCTATACCCCAACAATCAAACACTTCCACTTCAAGGATGAGTTGTAGAGGCATCTCATTTCTTTTTGACATTGATCCGGTTCTTTGGCATTCATCACAATACTTGCAATGTAAATTGGCATCTTTGAATAAAGTTGGCCAATAGAACCCGGATTGAAGTACCTTTGCGGCTGTTCTCTCCCCGTTGAAGTGACCTCCATAGGGCGAATTATGACATTGCCATAGGATCTTCTTTGCCTCTTCATCATCCACACACCTACGCGAGAGATTGTCCGCTCCAATTTTGAACAAATAAGGCTCATCCCACACAAAGTGGTTAGCATCATGAAGGAACTTCTTGCGTTGTTGCCATTCAAAATCTTCCGGAATGAACCCGGTTGCTTTGTAGTTTACCATGTCGGCAAACCACGGTCTCACATTGATTGCTAGCAACCGTTCATCTGGAAATTCTTCACGAACCTCCGGTTCATTCTTGGTTACCTCATTGTTTGTCAACCTTGAAAGGTGATCAGCTACAAGATTCTCCGTGCCTTTCTTATCCTTGATCTCTAAGTCAAACTCTTGAAGCAACAACATCCAACGGATGAGCCTTGGCTTTGAGTCGGACTTAGTAAGGAGATACTTGATAGCTGCATGGTCAGTGTAAACAACAATTTTGGAACCTACAAAGTAAGAACGAAATTTCTCCATTGCATAAACTATTGCAAGTAACTCTTTTTCAGTTGTGGCATAATTAATTTGTGCCTCATTTAAAACCTTACTTGCATAGTGAATAGCATGAAAAATTTTGTCCTTACGTTGACCCAAGACCGCACCAACAGCATAATCACTTGCATCACACATTAATTCAAAATTTAAATCCCAATTAGGAGCAATGATTATTGGTGCGGTGGTCAACTTTTCTTTTAAAGATTCAAATGCATCAAGACATTCATTATCAAAAACAAAAGACTTATCTTTGTTGAGCAAGTTGCTCATAGGCTTTGCAATCTTTGAGAAGTCTTTGATGAACCTCCGGTAGAAACCGGCATGACCAAGAAAACTCCGCACACCTTTGACATTTACCGGTGGAGGAAGCTTTCCTATGACATCGACCTTTGCTTGGTCTACCTCGATACCCTTAGCAGAAATCTTATGACCAAGGACAATACCCTCGGTAACCATGAAGTGACATTTCTCCCAATTGAGCACCAAGCTAGTTTCAATACACCGCTTCAGCACGGTATCCAAGCTATTCAAACACATATCAAATGACGAACCGAAAACCGAGAAATCATCCATGAACACCTCCATGCATTTTCCAATAAGTTTGGAGAAGATTGCTTGAACACACCGTTGAAAAGTTGCAGGTGCATTACACAAGCCAAATGGCATTCTTCGATAAGCAAAAATACCAAAGGGGCAAGTGAAAGCCGTCTTCTCGTGATCATCTGGATTCATGGCGATTTGATTGTAACCGGAGTAACCATCTAGGAAGCAATAAAAGGATTGACCGGAGAGTCTTTCAAGCATTTGATCCATGAAGGGCAAGGGAAAGTGATCCTTCCTTGTTGCTTGATTGAGTCTTCTATAATCTATACACATCCTCCATCCGGTGACGGTTCTAGTTGGGATCAACTCATCTTTATCATTAGTGATCACCGTCATTCCTCCTTTCTTAGGAACTACTTGAACCGGGCTTACCCAAGCACTATCCGAGATAGGATAGATCATGCCGGCTTCAAGCAACTTCACTACTTCCTTTCGCACCACCTCTTTCATGTTTGGATTTAAGCGGCGTTGTGGTTGTGCTACCGGCTTGAAGTTTTCTTCCATCATAATCTTGTGCATACAATAAGATGGACTTATCCCTTTCAAGTCGGATAACTTCCACCCTATTGCTTCCTTGTTGGCCTTGAGAACCTCTACCAACTTGGTTTCATCATTGATGGACAAGGAGCTACTAATGATCACCGGTTTTGTACCATCTTTCTCAAGAAAAACATACTTCAAATTAGATGGTAAAACATTTAATTCTACCTTGGTGTCATCAACTTTCGCTTCTTCCTTGGATTCTTCTTTCAAATCTTCAAGTATGGCTTGATTAGGAAGAACCTCCTTCAAGGAATCTAGCTCCTTCAAACACTCTTCAATGGCACTTGCTTCGTCTTCATCAATAGCATTGAGTGCGTCCACCAAAGCACTCTCAAGGGGTGTTCTATTGTGCATTTGCTTCCGAGTAGTCAAGATGACTTCTTCGGTTGCATCCATTTTGAAACACGCACCCTTGTCTTTCGAGTACTTCAAAGCTTCTCGGATGTTGAAGGTAACCTCTTCATCATTTACCTTGACCTTCATGATATTATCATCAAGATCAATCATCATCCGAGTCGTTTGCATGAAATTCCTTCCCATTAAGATAGGCACATCCTCATCTTCTTCGACATCCATAACCACAAAATCAGCCGGAAAAATAAATTTGTCCACTTTTACAAGAACATCTTCGGCCATACCTAATGGTTTTGCAAAGGATTTGTCGGCCAATTGCAACATCATCCTAGTCCGCTTTATACAAAGGTCACCAACTCTTTTGGCAACGGACAAAGGCATGAGATTGATGCTTGATCCAAGATCAAGTAGTGCTTTACCTACATGTGTTGTGCCAATAGCTACCGGTAGAGTGACTCTTCCCAGATCTTGCTCTTTCTTAGGCAACGTTCTTTGAATAATAGCACTACAATTGGCATCGATTTGGATCGTCTCTTCATCGCTGATTCTTCTTTTCTTGGAAAGGATATCTTTCATGAACTTCGCATAGACCGAAATTTGCTCCAAGGCTTCTGAGAATGGTATATCAATTTGCAACTTCTTGAAGAGTTCAAGAAACCTTGCGTATTGCCGCTCTTTGTCTTTCTTCGATGGAGTATGTGGGTATGGTAAGCGTTGAGCCACCACTTGCTTCTCAACTACTTGTTTCTTCCCTTTATCTTCCCCCACATCTTTATTCTTCCTCTCCATCTCCACTTGTACCTCAAGATCTCTTTTTTTGATTTTTTTCTTTTTCAACTAATGCTTCTTTATTCTTTATATACACTTCCTCCTCTATCTCTACACTATCCTCCTCGAACTCCTCTTTTTCCTCCTCGTTAACAACTTCATCTTCCTTCTCTTCAACAACAATATCATCACCTACCCCTTTACCTACTACTCTCCCACTCCTTGTAGCTATAGCTTTTGACTGCTATGCCTTGTGGTGCTCCTTAGGATTTGGTTGAGTGTTAGCGGTGAAAGCTCCCAATTGTGGAGGACCTTGAGCCATTTGTTGTGCTAACTGACCAACTTGTGTCTCAAGGCCTTTGATCGACGCGTCGGTGTTTTTCTGGTTAGCCATGGACACTTGCATGAATTGTTTCAAGACCTCCTCGGTGCTTTGGGAATTGTTAGGTTGTTGGGGGTTATTTGGTGGTGGGAATTGGTATTGATTATTGAAGGGTTGTTGGAATTGGGGGAAAGGTTGTTGGTAGAAATTTGATTGAGGATATTGGTAGTTATTGTTGTAAGGTGCTCTCCACGGTCTTTGTTGGTTTTGGTTGGCCGGATACCTTCCTTGGAAGTTGGAAGTACCCGGATTTTGTTGTGAGGTTCCGGCTTGTTGTGGTTGGTTAGGCCTTTGTTGGTTTCCCACATAGTTGACCTCTTCCTCTTCAAAAGAACCGGGTTCGGGACAATAGCTGGTTGGATGATCCCCCGTACAAAGTCCACAAGTATTGACTTGAGCGGTTCCTCCTTCTTGCTTGAGAGATTCAAGAATTTGTTTAGGCATAGCTCTCATCTCCTTTTGCATAGCTTCTATTTGTTGAGTGAGGAGCTTATTTTGAGCTAAGACCGCATCATTTGCTTCTAGGTCCAGAATACCGACTTTCCTTTGATTAGGATTCCGGTTGTGAGAGGATTTTCTTGTGTTGAGAGCCATTTGGTTAATGATTTTGACAGCTTCAGCTGGGTTTTTCAAAGCAATAGAACCTCCAGCACTTGCATCTAGCATCGTCTTGGACATGTCTTGAAGCCCTTGACGAAAAAGATATAGTTGCATTTGGCTATCAAAACCATGCTTTGGACAATTCCTTAGCAATGATTTATAACGCTCCCAAGCTTCACAAAGAGTCTCACTTTGGCCTTGAGCAAAAGTTGTAATTGAAGTTTTAGCCTCAAGATGCCTATCCTCCGGAAAGAACCTCTCTTGAAATGCTTTCTCTAGCTCACCCCAATTTTCCATCAAAGAAGTTGGTTGATCAAGATACCACTCCTTAGCCTTCCCGATCAAAGAATGAGGAAACAATTGCACAAACACATACTCTTCCTCATCTTCCTTCATACCAAGTGTACCGGCGGTAACAAAGAAGTTGGTAAGATGTTTATATGGATCCTCATGATCCATACCGGTAAACTGGTTATGAGTTATCAAGTTTATCAACCCCGACTTCAGCTCAATTGATTTGGCATTACGATTGCCAAGATTAGCTAGCCTCCTCGGACTAATCCACATAGGTAGAGCATCATTATCATTTTCTTGAGCCATGACTACTTCTGGTTCACTCTTCGGAGATGAATGTGGTGATGAATGTGAAGAATCACCAAGTGAAATAGTATGCACCGAACCTGACGGAGAAGGAATAAAAAGTAAAGATTCCGGCTGAGCCAGCCTGGCTAATCTCCTAGCTTCCTTTGCTTGCTTTCTAAGTAACCTAGCAGTTTTCTCAATCTCTGGATCAAATTGTAGGTCTTCGTGAGCAACGGTACCTCGCATAAACAAAGTTCACCAAGACTATACCAGGTGGTTAGCATAAAAAATAATGAATGATATATGTGTATATGTATATGCATGAAAGAATTTTGTGCAAAATTGACTTAACATGACAAAATTGTTTCAACACTTATGACAAAAATTTCCATTACTCCCCGGCAACGGCGCCATTTTGATGTAAGATTTTTCCTACATGTCATATAACTATGTACACGTGAGTATATATAGGATCGCTTCCACAGGGAGTTACGTTTAATCATAAGCATTTACACAATCGTTCACATTAAGGGTTTGGATATAATTTGTTTGTTTGTAACACTATATCCATATTTGACACTAAAGTAAAAACGAGAGGGGATCGAACTATTTCGCTTGCGGTATAAGATAACGAGCAAGCATAACAGCAGCAATCTCTCGATCGATTAACAGACTCTAGCTTTATAACCAATATTATTACAATCATTTCTACAATATCCTTCGTGTCCAAAGCGACATCGTTATTTCCAAGTTAGCGTTTAAACATTCGTGTCCAAATTCCTTAAACGATAACAAAGTCGATCGGATAACTTAATCGACCGTGTCCAGCCTGATTAAGTATCTGAAAGCATTAAAAGCTTGATTAAAAGTAATTATCAAAGGTTTACAAACTTGTCAAGAGTGATATAACATAAGATAGATTGTTATTCTAGTTCTAGATTCAAGGGTTTGTGTCCAAATCATCTTGAATCTCTTTGAAAGCATTAAAAGCAAGAATAACAACAATATTGAATCATTAAGCTAGAACCTTATATATTAAAAGATCAAAAGATTACATAATAGCTTGATTGTTACCTCAATACTACATAGAAGGTGATAGTTACATATAGACATGTAAACTAATGCAAGGAAGGAAGGAAAGATGAAGATTCCATGCCAAGATCCTTGATGTCTCAATGAATCTAGGGTTGAATCTACTCCTTAATCACTTGCTTTGTGTTTCTCTCTATGAAATAGCTCTAACCTCTCTCTAGAAATGTATAAAATGTTTCAATGGAATAGTGAATGGTTCTAGAGAGAGGGAAAACTTGTATTTAAATGGGCTGAAAACGTGCAATCTCGCTTAAGCGAGATACATCTCGCTCAAGCGAGAAGCCTAAATATCTAACAATGGCCAATGAAGTCTTGCCACGTAGCCCTGCTCCTTGATGAAGTTGTATCTCGCGTAAGCGAGTGAGACCTCGCGCAAGCGAAGTTGCTTGAAACTTAAACCGCCTTAGAATCCTGCTTGAGCGACATGGAAGCGAGATAGAAAGCGAGATGCTCATCTGTTCCCTGGAGAAATCTCGCGTAAGCGAGATGATCTCGCGTAAGCGAGATTCTAAAATTCACAAGCGACCCTGGAAGCGAGATGCAAGCGAAGGTTGAGCTTCTCCCTGGAGGAATCTCGCTTAAGCGAGATGACCTCGCGTAAGCGAGATCTGCTTGGTTCACACAACTTGAGTTTTGGTCCTTGCTTGTCATTTCCTGCATAAATTGGGTAGAATTAGGCATATAAAGCATAAATGGTATAATTACAACAATTGGTTGCTTTTCCGTAGATAACTTGCATAACAAGTCACTAAAAATGCCTCTTTTAACACATGAAATATATTACTTTTGAGCACTTATCAATTGTATAACATGTATTAATTATTTTATTAATCATTGGTTTTTATAGATTCTCTCCACTTGAAATAAACTTGTTTAATGTAAAGCTGGACATTAAATATGAACTCTTCTCTCAACTATAATTCGAGTCTTGGTTCATCATTAGGGATGAGAATAGGTCAGGCCGGTCTACAGGGGCCTATGGCCTAGCCTACGACAGGCCAGACTTTTTTCTTAAATAGAGAAGGCCTAGGGTTTTTTTTGTTAAGCTTATTTAGCTTAAAAGGTCAGGCCACATGCCTCTCAAAAAACCTCTTAAGCTTATTAGGCCGGCCTATTTAAGTAATATGAATAATATTATTTATTATTATATTATATTTTGTACTTTGAATTAAAATATAAATTTGTAAACTTTTTCAATAATTTAAGCTTTATTAGTATACATTAATTTATTGCATATATAAATGTATTATTATAAACTAGAATAGAAATATGATACAATATATAGTCGAATTCCCTAAAACCTCGTGTTGATTATCAAAAGAGAGTTTAATATAATTGAACTATTAGTTCGCTAGCCCATTTAAACTTAGATCACATTTCTTATTTAAAGATGTTCATAAGATATAGGCTTTTAAACAGGCTAGTAGGCCGTATCAGACTTTCAGAAGGCATGCCCAGGCCTAAAAAGTAGGCCTATGACAGGCTACAGACCAGACTTAGACTTTAAAAATATATGCAGGCCAGGCTTAGGCCTTGCAAAGTCTAGCTCGGCCTAACTTATTCCCATCCCTATTCATTATGTTGTGAGAGATAAAAATATCCGATAAGCCCAACATTGTTGGTCAAATTTGTATTACAGATTAATCTCATATAGTATTTAATTGCAATTCCCTATTTGTTTTTATCCAACATACAATAAAGTTTTTTATTTATTTTACAAAATACACTAAAATTACTTCTTAATTTAATGATTAAACAAACCAAGAAATATAATTTTTGATCCAAACTTCGCATTTGAACATATTTTTGAGATCGATTAACAAACCACCACAAATTTTAGAGGGGTATTAGGAAAACAAAACCAAAGGAGCTACACACACATAGCTCACAAACAGAACTCCAATCAACCATAAAAACACTCAATGACGAAGTTACAAACATAAATGAAACCAAACAAAAGTAAGAGTATCATAATCATTCTAAGGGATTTGTGCACTATATATTTAAATCATAACCAAAATATGGAGTTTTCCCTTTAAACCACCACCAAAAACGAAGCTTCACCTTATCCACAAGACTCAACACATTTGACTCCTTTTTGCTTAAAATTCTATTGTTGCATTTCTTTTCAATTAGCCAAAGACAAGTCAACCAAATGATTTAGAGTCTATTTTTGATAATTTTTAAGACAAGTAAAAACTTGAAATTGTTGAGCATTAGTCAGAACAACATTTGATAACACGCTCGACTTGTCCGACCAACTAAAACTTGAGTTTTAAATAATTCCCAAAAAAATGCACAATAAAAAAATAAAAAAGTAGGACTTTTGAGTTTTCTTCATTACCGCATCTACTAACACACACTAAAGAATCCGCGTTGATAACACCTTCTCTAGGCAAATTATCTTTCGTTGGTAGCCTGTTCAACGAGAATATCCAACCGAAAGGAGAAAATTTTGGGGGAGCTTTCTTATTCCAAATTATGTCAAGAGAAGATGGATGTCTATGTACCAAAGCATGTGTCAAAGACTGATACACTCCTTTAACGGCATACTACTTATCCTTTTCAAGCTTCCGAATTCACATGTCTAACACATTTTTCTGCACAACAATGTTATCCAACAACAAATAGTAATAAAAAAGTAACTCTTCTTCCCAAGCAAATAATATTCTCCTCCACACTTTATTGCAAGTTACTCCAAACAACCTACTAAACCAATCCTTCAAAAGCTTTCCATCCTACCAAGGTCTCCCTCCATACAAAATATTTTATCCATTCCTAATTGATCCAAATAAGTTATTTTTAAATTAAATTTCAAACCCATTACAATCTATTTAAAAGTAGATTAAACATCTTTCCACCAAAATATATAAACCTCTAGAACCACCACTTGACACCGTCCCATTCACAGCACCATGTCTCCTTGACAACACCTTAACCCATAACCCTCCTTGATCGACCCTCAACCTCCAAAATTTATCTAGTAAAGTCAAATTATACTCACGCACCCGTCTCACCCCTAAACCATCACCATCATGATCTACACACACTTTCTACCATTTTGCCCAATGAGAGTTGCAAGATTCCTCTCCGCTCCCCATAAAAAAATTAAAATGAGATTCAATTTGGAGAGGATACCTGTTAGAGCCTTGAAGATGGAAAAAAAATTGGTAAAATGGACAAGACAACTTTTATTAGAACCCAAACGACCATCCAAGAAAAAATTAGAGGACTTCCAACCATATATTCTCATCCTGATTGTGTATATGTTAGTTTGTTTGGGTTTAGCCCCTTATTTTTAGAAAAGATATATTGTTACATGAAAATGAAGTGATTATTTGTCAAATGTTTTGTCATGTTTTAGGGTTTGTCCGAAATTTGAATCCCTTGTCATCTGATCCAACATATTTAATGACTAACTAATAGTTTATTAGTTAAACTATGATTAGAAAGCTAACTAAACTAACTTAGAGTACAAGTAATTGAATTTAATTTTTAATAATTACATCAAACTTGTGTTACAAGTAATTGAATTTAATAGAATCCAACGAATCTATTTTGTAAGTGCAATTTAAGGATATCGAAGTTTGTTAGGCTCTTTTACTACTACTAAGAAAACTATGGTAACTAGGGTTCTTAGGGACAAAAGAAAGAAGAGAAGATAAACTATCTAAAAAATAAAATGCATTTTTATTTATTCATTTCGATTCCTTTCTCAAAAGGGAACACGCACTTAGTCATCTATGTGTCGTAAAAATATCCTAAAAACATAATATAAAATAACAACTAACTATAAGACTCGCGTGTTGCACGGTTTATAATCATGCTTAGGATGTTTTACGATAGATGAATGTTATTTAAACAACTATTTTATGAGATATCTTGTAAGACAATCAAAATATACAAAGAAATATAAATTTTGGCACAAAAAATATAGCAATAGAGAAAGTTTTTGCTTGGATTTTGAATAGAATAACTAAATTGATCTGAAGTTCCACTTCCATGCATACTTGTATTGCATATATAATTTAAATTAACTATCGAAAAGTTTGTAGACAAAGTTTCGTGCTATATATTCCTTGATATATTTCCTTGAGATGTATAATACAAAAAGAAAAGAGAAGAAGATACCGTAGGCTCTATATGGTTGGCAAACAATAGGGGTTTTCCGTGAGGAATGGTGATTGAATTGATGGAGGACGAGTGAAAAGTTCAATAATTGAAAAATTATGATGTGGTGAAAATGTAACCATGCGACATATAATTTGATGAGATGTCAACAACATAAAAAAAAAAAAAAACAAACTGAAAGTCTAATTTAATACTCCATTCGTTTAAAATGAGTTTCATTTAAGATTTTTATATACAAATAAAGAAATGTAATAATGATGTCAAAAGACATGACAATTTTACTAAACTAGCCTTATTTATTATTGGTGTAATGCTTTGAAAGTAATGTACACTTAATTAATTAGAGGGAACAATTGAAAATAAAATAATAATTCTACATTGAAAAGTGCAAGCGACATTCATTTTAAAACAATTTTTTTTGTCTAAAACGACACTCATTTGTGGAGAAAATGTAACTATGTGATGGATAGATAGATAGATACATCAAAATACTAATTAAAATATTTAAATAATAATTCATGAATTGGATCAAATACAAGCCACCTATCAAAGTTCGTACTTTTTTAATTTAAAATGTTCACTAATAAATAGGGTTTTGAATTTTCTTTCTTTCAAAAAAATAGGATAGAATTTTGAATTTGGTATACATCAACATCTAGCTCATTATGTGTGAAGGCTAAAATATTTTGCAAATCGCCTTTGTAAAATGAAGAATGGAAGAAAACATGCGTACGTTTCTTATATCTTTAATTTTACACAATAATCATTGACTTTCTTTTTGAAGAAAAGCATGCAATTAATCCACTTGTGAGTGTGTCATATATGCTGTGGATTCTCAGTGATAATCACAACTTGCCTACCTTGCCCTGCCCCCATGCATATCTATATGCATTGAAATTTTGTGGTCCTAAAGTGTTGTAAATAAAAGATAACAAATATTGGTCCCTCACATTTGTCCGAATAAGTAGAATTATCATACACAAAGACATGTGACAATACCTTAGAACTAGAGACCACATCTTTTGAATCTTACTAAATGACTTATCCTAAAGTGTTTTCTTTGTTTCCTCTCCATGTGATGCCTTCTCCTAGCTATTTTTGTTTTCTCTAACTCCCTTTTATCCTCTTTATCACTTTTCCTTTATCTTTTTATTATTGCTTAATTAAGTATATGTTTAAGAGTTTGTGATTGTGTAAGTATGAATAATAATTGTTCTAGGGTTGGCCAAGACCCATTTAGAGTGGACTTCTCCGCGATGGAGATCCAAGTCAACACGCGCGAGGTCCATTCGATGATTACCTTACCTCCACTTAATTGTAATAAGAAATAGATTTGCACCTTATCACGACGAGAACCACATGTCTGCTCAACGTTCACAAGAGACTTTTCTATCATTTCTCCTAAATAACACCGCTAGTATTTTGCTCTACTTACACTCAAAAAATTCGTGAGCTAGTTTTACATAGGCACAAAATGAAATAATAAATGTCTCTTTTGTGAGAATAAAAGACTAGCTTTTAAATAGTACTCCCTCCGATTATATTTATAAGAAAAAAACAATGTTTTATAGAAAAGTACTTATCTCTAATTAAATACTTATAATGTCAAGATTTGTTAAATTTTTTATTGATAAGTTTTGATGCATGCCTTTTAAATTGAAGGTTTATCAAAATCAAGAGCCTAACGAAATCCATATAAATCATATAGCCACAAACAAAACTTTGATCTAATTAAGAACAAGAATGGAAGATATTTTCCTTGATGGTATTTTGTCTTGCTCGTGTATGGCCCCTCCATGTGAGGCAATTCAGTAACGATCTTTTTGTAGTTGCCGATAAAGTGTGACTTGCCCCTTTTTTTGAAGCGTGTATAATCAATGGTCCATATATTGCATGTGTTTATTTGTTATGTGAAATGAAATTCACATTGCTTTTTTATTTTTTGAATATATCAATTTTTTGTTTAATTGCACTTTATATTAATCTTGTGCATTTTGTTCAATAATAGATAATTAAATTTATATAGTTTACATTCACATATATAAGTGTTGCATAGCTTCTACTTCTTTTACCTTTGCCTTTGTATAGGTTTCTTCTTGGTTGTAACCAGGTATGACAAAGGTGGTGGGGCGGGGACGATCTCTTCCCGTCCCAACTCCATGCAAAAACCCACATCTTCTCTCTCTTTTTCTCTAGCTGATGATTGAAAATTTGGGTCATCACCATTGTTAATATATGAAAACTGATTTTTTTTTTATTATAATCAACACTATAAACTAATAATATTAAGCAATAATAAAATTAAAATTATATTTTATATAGAGATGAGTTTAAAATCTATAATAATAATAATAAAATATTAAATTAATGAATATAAAAGGTTAATTTTTAACTATCGAAGCAGGTTTAGGTGTGGATTAAATATTATCACTGTCATTCCCGTCTCTGACTTTGAATATTGAAGAAAAACTTAAACCTATACTCAATCAAAGCAAATTTTTTCTTACAAAATTGGAGTTACCGGGTATCTCAAAATCGGGGTTACCGGGTATCTCATGATAGTTATGTCTCTCATATATAATTTAAATCATTTATTCACTTTTACCAATATACAAAAACAATTAGTTTGATAACTTGTTTCATTTTCCATTATAAGAAACGTTTTAATTTGGCAACTACCTTTTTTTAGGGGATAATTTGGCAACTAGCTAGTAAGAAGAGTAGTATATGCAAAGAATTGTATTATAGTCAAGTCACTCTAACAAACTAACTAGTATGTAATCATGAATGAAGTCATTGTCAATGATCATGCGTATAGCATATTATAAATGATAAGATGTAGACACAAAATTTATTTGACCAATAAGGTTATATCTCACGTGGCCAACTATTTGCCATTCCTTTATACGGCGTGGTCGGTTCCATTTCTGCATCTTCTTTTTTCCTACATAGCTGCGGACTCAACCTTATAACTTCTTCACCAAATTTATTCTATAAAATCAAACCAAACCAAAGTTTCTATTTTCAAACCACATACATCTTCATATATATCATATATAGTACTTCTTGTTCTACTACTAGCTTGGCATCAAAAGCAAGGTATGCATACACAATTTCTTCTTCGCTCATATCATATCATATTAGCATGATATATATCAAATAGTGCGTAGCTAGGTATTCATGCATGTTTTAATTTGTTGCTAGATACTATTTTTCATGGTATATATATGTATCTAGGGTTTTATACAAACCTTTTCAATAATACTTATTAACTTGTCCTAAAATTTCACTAGTTTGTGCTAAATGATTACATACATAATATCCTTGCGCCCATAATAGTTACTTTGAATTTGCTTTGTCTTTGTTCTATTTTGCAGCAAACATTTTCACATAATTTGATAAAGCTTCTGCTATAATTATAAGAAATTTTTATCATTTTTATTTCTAACTTTAAGGAGTTAAATTAATTTCTTTTTTTGCCTTAGAAAAAATAATAATTTAATTTCTCTTTTTAAGAAGGATTTGACTCTTAAAAAAAAATATTTGACGATCTAATTAATGGGATATAAGAAGCTTATTAGACAAAAACATGTATTCAACACTCTCATGCAAAATACTTGATTATATGTAATTTAAAACAAACATTGGTATTCTTATCAATAAACATCCTTCAACTTATTTTATGTAAGCCTAGTAATTGTACCTAAAATTTAATTATGATTTAGAATATTTGGTATTCTTATCAATAGTGGAGATCCATTTATTTTCTAATATTTTTCTCAATCTCAATTTCATACTTTTCTGAAGCAGATACTAGCTAGGAGGGACAACAAGCAAAATTCATAAAGAAGAATTCAAAATTAGAGAAAATTTCAACCAAAACAACAACATTTTACAATGGAAGGAGATCAACAACAACAATGAGAGAAATAAGATGATTAACATTCCAAAAGAAGCTGAATTTCCATTGAAACAAGAAGTTCTTCCATCAAATGATTCAACTACATCATCATCAACAACATCGCAATGGTTAAAACTAAAAGATCCGAGAATTGTGAGGGTGTCTAGAGCCTTTGGAACAAAAGATAGACATAGCAAAGTATACACAATAAAAGGACTAAGAGATAGAAGAGTGAGGCTCTCAATCCAAACAGCAATTCACCTCTATGATCTTCAAGATAGGTTAGGGCTAAACCAACCTAGCAAGGTTGTTGATTGGTTGCTTAATATAGCTAAGGATGAAATTGATGAGCTTCCACCACTTCAAATACCTCAAGGAAACTTCACCTTAGGTTATCCATCTTTTGCTAGTACTATTTCTAATGATGATGTTAGGCAAAACAACACTTCAATTTGGAAATCAAATTCTAAACAAGGTTTGGGAGATATTGTTACTAACAAAGAAAATTGGATGAATAGAAGTGAAGAGGATAAGGAGAAGAAAGAGGAGAATGATAATCGTGATTGTGCACAACATGTTTCGCCAAATAGTCTATCACCACATTTAGTACCTGACAATGTCTCAAATATGATTATCTCCCGTGGAGCAAATCAACCTTCTTTTTTGGGATTGTTGAATACTATGCCACTTGGTTATCAATTGGAGCCTTCATCTAGTCATATTCCTCAATTATCAAATTTTGGATTTGCTAACCAAATTAAAGATATAGATGGAAATAATGGAATGCATGTTGTACCCTTTCCATCATCATTGTGTTTGTCAACTCAACAATATTTTCCTTCACATGTTGGAGCAGTGCAGATGGATCCAACACAAATCAATTACCAATATGATCAAATGTTGAGTTCAAGTTCTCAAAACGATTCTTTCAATCCAACTCAACAACTCATGAGGGTGACTCCTAAATTTTTTCATTCTCTCAACAACAATGAAAGTTATTCCCATAAAGATCAAGATTTTCCTTCAAAGTGATACACAAAATACCAAGATTTTAATGTTTTGGATTGAACTGTGACAAGTTAGTTAATTTCAGCATATTTTTTGTTGTGTTACTTATTTCATATTTGGTTCCATATATGAAACTTAATTTTCCATTTAGTTTAATAATCTTTACCATGCAAAAATGAATTTTTCAAGTGCATGGGCTCTCTATGAATTGATAATTACTTGTTCTACTTAAGTGAAAGCTTGCTCAGAAAAGTTAATTTACTTATTCTCTACATTGAGAAAGCTATGAAGTTTTTTTTTAAGAGAAAGCTATGAAATAAGTGAAAGCTCTCTATGAATTAAGATTATCATTTTTTATACGTGTTCGAATGAGACAAAATTCTCTAATAACTAGTGCCTTATGCTATATGGCCTTTTTTTTGTTAAATTTTATTCTTCATTGTTTGTTTTTAATTATGTTTGTATTGAAATATAGCATAAGAAATGAGTTATATATAATTCAGGATTGTTGAATTATAAGTTCTGACGAATTACTAAAATTTATGAAATAATAATTCAGCCTCTTTATTCCAAATAAGTCAGTCCTTTTAGTCTTTTATTTATTTATTTATTTGTAGTATAAGACAATTGAAGGCGATATATATGTTTTTAATAGAGATATTTTGATTAAAATATTGAATTGGACGACTTTTTTTTAGAGGCAAAGAAGATGTCATTGAAAATGAGTACAAGGGCAACCATTATTACCTTATCAAAAATCAAATGGACTTATCTACTAATGTGTGTTTGAAAAGGTATAAAACCACAGTGGAACCATACGTTAAGCCAAGGAGTACTGCACAAAATTAGTGGTTATACTTTTTAGGGAAGGATTATTGGCATTTAAAGTGTAATATCGATTACATCAAGCCATGATCATTAGAATATATTGGTATTGATTAGCATATATTTGCATTCATTAGGATATAATTAGAATTCATTGTGTAGTGTCACAGCCAGCTCTTACATGCATCGTGTAGTAGTAATTATCTTTCCTTTTATTATAAGGTAGTTTGTGTATATATATAAGCTTTTGTAAATCAGTGAAAAGCAATCGAAGCAAAATACTCTTTTTCTTAACAATATAATGACATAGATCTAGTCATTCACAATCTGAACAAACTCCGATCAAAATATTGCAAAACCTCACTTGCTATTCACACCTATGAAAATCCGATCAGTTTTGAAGATCTTCATGATCTTCTCTCTTATTTTGAGAAGCTATCATTATGTTGTCTTCTCTTTTGAGATAGTTCCCGAAATCAAAGAGATGATCATGATGATCTTTAAAGGTGATTAGATTTTCGCGGGGGTAATTAGTAGTTGAGTTTTCGTAATATTATAATTCGAGTTGTTGAGAGTGTGAATAACTAGATCTACGTCATCCAAGGGTGAGTTGATGAGAGCCAACTCATTGCCAATAACCATGGTGATGTGAAGATAGTAGGAAAGCTATCTCGAGGATCTTATGTTGTTAAGCTATCAACGGATGACATAGAGGCAATTACAATTTTCATATTACACACAAGTTAATCAGAAGCCGTCCTTGAACAATCAATAAGTGTGTTGTTTATTTTCATATAAATTTTAGTCTAAATGCAATTTACTTTCCTACATATTCAAATTTCAGAACTTTAATTTTATGCACATCTAAATTCTTTCACTTTACATTTCAACATTTTATATTTCATTTTATATTTATGCACTTTATTTTTAAAATTCATTGACATTTCTTATCCTTTTAGTTTTCAGTCAATTTACTTTTATATATTTTTTTTTTCATTTTACATTTTTTGACATGTCTTTTCACCCAACACACTTCAAATTTCAAACTCAATAATTTGATAAATGTTTTTACATATAAATTTGTTGATGGTGCAAGAATTCAATTAAGGTTCGACTAATAACTTCAATTATGATTCCCTTTCTTCAAACGATTAATGCTGAGGGAGGATCTATGTACTTCATTTGAGGGTAACCTTTCTTTAAATAAAATAATCACTTTTAAAAAATTTCCCTTATCTATCACAACTTCTTGAAAAAAAAAATTAGAATCTGCATAAAATATAAAACTGTAAAAAAAATTATTAATGTCTTTTAAAACAATTATTCTTAATACAATAAATAGCTTAGCTCAGTTGGTAGAGACAATCCATAAAACATACAAGGTCTGGGGTTTGAACCTCGGACACTACCAAATGAACCTCGAACACTACCAAATTAAAAATAAACAAACACAATATTTCCATTTTTTTTTTAATATTTCCAATTTTTTTTTTTTGTTCAATAATGCCTAAGAACTAAAAGATAGTCCATAGCATTTCCATGACAACATATACACGATCACGTTTAGTGTGGTTTAAGCTCGCATTAGCTCAAAACCACGACGACGTCGTTTTGGAGCCAAGCTTCTCAGTATAAATACCGCAAACTTCTCGAGGGTTTAGCGTTAACTTCACCAGAGAAATTGAGAAGTTTCTTCTCAAGTTATTGATTTTCCCGCCAAAAAATCACACATCATTTTTTGAGGTGAAGCTAGAAATCAGGTATGGAATTAGGGTTTAAATCACATCTTTGTTTTGTTACTATTTAAGATTAACATGATTCTTTTATCATAGTGATAATATGTCGTTGGATTATATGATTAATATTGAGATTAAACTTGTTTTATTATTGGTTTGGTCATGTTGGTTTTTGATATGTAGTGTGAATTATCAATTTAGTTTTTGAAGTTGTAGGGTAAATCAAGTTGGTTCTTGAAATTAATAAAATTCCTAAACGATTTTTGAAATTGAAATTGTTGAACATTTATTAAATTGACTAGTCCAAAAGGAAATGTTTTATCAAGAATCTTTAGTTTAAGGACTAGATCATGTGTACAATTTTAGTGACTAAGTGCAGTTTGGTATCACGGTGGGTTTGCATGAATCACATTGAGTCACTGTGATTTTGGAAAAGGTACTACGATACTATGCACTAAATTCGTGGTTCACTCATGTATACACCCTTCGGTCACTATTACAAGAAAAACTTTGTTATGTTGGTTCATTGAATAAATGATGTATGCAATCGATATTTTGTAGACCACATACATCACTTATTGAGCCAAAAATGTGAATTTTTGCTTATAATAGTGATAAGAGAGTGTATGTCAAGTTAATTTGACTTTTTTATTTTTTTTATGTGTAAATGGAATTATAGTGTTCTCATGCATTGATGTAGTTTTATTTTTTATTGACTGTTTGTGAACCTGACAATAGTCCCTTGAAGGTCATTTATGGAGAGAGATATTACTAGTTCTGTTGGTGAAAATGAGGTGAATTTTAGTGGTTTAAATCGGTGGCATTAATGAAATGGTGTTGCAAGTAAGATGAATAAGTAAGTTTGGAATGGGCATGGAAATCAGACTTTTAGATCATGCTAGGCCAGGCGAGTTAGAGAAGAGATAGCAGATATGTGCTTTAGTACTGTTAGGTTATATCGCCCATTCATCACATTTGATGCGAACGATGTCTAAGTATACCACTAGTGCAATTAGTGATGAGAATTCCGAGAATGAGCGTAGGTCGTCCAATTGATGGCACAGTTAGTACAAAACAAAACTATTCTTCTGTTGTTGATTTTCCCGCCAAAAAATTTCACATCAGTTTTTGAGTTGAAGCAAGAAATCAGGTATGAAAATAGGGATTAAATCACACTTTGAATCTGTATATTACTATTGTATTGTATTCTTTAGGAATATAGAGTCCATTAACAGGTTACCTTCGTGAGTAATAAGATGTTGTTGGACTATATGATTGATATATGAAGCACTGACAGACACCAGACACGATATTGACACCGACATGTTGACTACCGAGAATCCAATTTAAACGGTTTTAACGATTCAGTGATCTTGAATATAGTTTGTGAAACTGACATAATTCAATCAATCAAGATCACCAGATCATTAAGACCGTTTAAATTGGATTCTCGGTAGTCAACACTTCAACTCAGTCATACTTTCATGACGTCGGTGGCCATCCGATCTTGATTGAACGACCCTGTACACGCATATTTAATTTTTATTTTATAATTCCAAAAATACTGAGTTTGAATTTGGACCGCTCGATCTTGGTACCAACAGGTGACTGCGTGAATGTAGGGATTTGCTGACTGCAGCAAATCCAGGTCCAAAAATGTTTGACTTTAATCATAACTACTTATAAAGTCACACATTTGATTGGTTCAAATTTGCTGATAGTGTAAATCTTTTTGTATTGACAGTGAATCATAACTAAACTCATTGATTGTGGCTTTTTGATCTATATAGTGTATCAACAATTTAGTCTTTGAGAATTGAAATTGTTGTGTGAATCAATTTGGTCCTTGAAATTAATAAAAATCCTAAACGATTTCTGAAACTGAAAATAATCAAACATGGATATTTGTGATCAAGAAATTCCAATTTAAGGACTAAACATCAATTTAAGAGACTAAATGGGTGATTATCTGTTGCATATGTCAAATTATTATGACTATTTTGTTATGTTTAACGGAACTATAGTGTTCTCATGTATTGATGTAGTTTTATGCTTTGTTCAATGTTTATGAACCTGACAACAATCCCTTGAAGGTCATCCATGGAAGGAGATACTAGTGGTGTTGTTTATGACATCGATGAAGTAGAGTTGCAAGTAAGACGCATGAGTAATTTTGGGATGGGTATGGAAATCCAAATTTCAGATCTTGCTAGGCCAGAGGAGTTAGAGAAGAGACAACAGATATGTGCTTTAGTACTGCTATGTTATATCGCACATTCAGAGTCAGAGCATTTGAATTCTGAGAACGAGTGTAGGTCTGTTCAACTGATGGCACAGATAGTACAAACTGAAAAATGCCGAGACATCATTTGCATGAGCCCTCAAGCATTTCTGAAGCTTTGTGAGAAATTAAGGTTATCTGGTAGAATGAAGGATTCAACAGGCGTTACAGTTGAGGGGCAAGTTGCTGAATTTCTATATATTGTAGGGCAAGCTTCGAAAAACAGAACCGTGCCTTTCCTTTTTCATAAGTCGGGGGAGACATTTACTCGACGCTTTGACAATGTTTTACGAGCAATCATCTCATTAGAAAACGAGTTCCTTGTCCAACCTTCTGATGTAGATGTACATACACAAATACTTAACGATGACAAATTCTATCCTTATTTTAAGGTAACAATCTCTTTAATTTAGATGCTCACTGATTTTCTGTCATGATTGAATTTTCATATTGACGTATTAATGCATTTATCAAAAAGGATTGCATTGGAGCCATCGGTATAACTCATAGTCGAGTGAAAATACCAGTGAAAGACGCCCCTCTATTTTGTGCAAGAAAAGGCTTCCCCACACAAATTATTTTCGCTGCTTGTAATTTTGATATGAAATTCACATATGTTTTAGCTGGGTGGGAAGGAACAGCATCTTACTCTAGAATCTTAGAAGATGCCTTAACTCGAAAAGATCCTTTGAAAATTCCTAATGGTAATTGGAAGATTAATTGGTGTGATATAGTTTTCGATTACAGATTAAGTAATATATTAAGTCCTAATGGATGCTTCATGTTTGTAGGAAAATAATATCTCGGTCTTCAAGGACCTATGCCAATTGGGGTATTGTCTCCATATAGCAATGTACGCTGTCAGTTGACGGAATTTTCAAATCATGAACCTCAAAACCGTGAAGAACTATTCAACCTTCGGCATTCTTTACTTCACTTCGTGATGGAGAAAACTTTTGGGGTTCTGAAAAAAAGATTTCCGATTATAGCTGGTGTTGCTGAACCATTTTTTTCATTTGAAACAATGAGGCATATAATCATTGCTTGTTGTGTTTTGCATAACTTCCTTATGGAAGTTGACATTGATGAACAAATGATTGCTGAAGTAGATCAAGAGCTGCTTCCTGATGAGGTACGAAGGTCCATTCCTTTGACAAGATCGAAAAAGTGAAGGGGACTATGTAGAAAGACCAAGTTTACGAAAGAACATTGCTTTGGAAATGTGGAATGCTTTTTGAAGCATAATGTGCTGAATGTATATGTTCCTAGGTAGTTATGACTTATGAGTTTTACAGGTTTGGCTAGATTTGGAACAGGTAGATTTTGATTTTGACATTAGTTTGGATTTGAGTTTGTAATGATAATGGACTTTTGTTCCTTTCGTTCGCTGTTAGTACCTTTCCAATACGTTTTTGAATGATTGCTCACATTACTCAGGAATTTAGAGTGTAATTATATTGAATTAGTGATTGTTCACTATCAGACCAAATAGTGAATATATGAACTATCTTCAGTGAATTAATGATATGATTATGCTTGGGAACAAGTGACCAAAATTCAAGGCCACCCTTCTCCAGTAATGCTACCAAGTTGGTTTGGTTTTTGAACCATATATGATATATATAATGGATTAAGCTAAAATGTCAATTTTCAAGTTGGGTTCAGGTTCAGGTTTTGAACTTTTTATATAATAATATTGAACAAAATGATAATTTTGTTCATTTTCTGAGACCAAAGAGTGGATGTAAAAAATTTGTTCATTTTCTGAGACCAAAGAGTGGATGTAAAATCACCATCATCCAATAATATGATGATGCTTAGCACTAGCAGTAACGGTCAAAATTCAAGCTCATCCATCTAGTCTAGAGTAATGCTACCAAGTTAAAATGGACTGGTTTTTCAACTATACATGTAATATAGAATGGACTAAGTTAAAATGTTATGAGATTTTTACGACTTTGGTTCGTATTTTTAATAATTTTGAATAAAAATGATAAATAATGAAATCTCATTCTCAATGCTCTATCACAAGTCATATGCAATCTTGTCTCAGTTCCATGGAATATTACTTTTTTTTTTTTTTTCATCAAGTAGTTCAATCCTTAAAGTGATAAAATAAGTGAGAATCACATGTTCGAATTCTGCTATGCATGTTGCAATATATCTATCAACTAAATTATTTTCACAAGAAAAATAACAAAACATTTTTTTGGTCAAATAGTCTAGGGGCTAGAGTTATCCAACAATGTATTGTTCATTCCAAAGACTTGTGCTCATGGGATAATAACTAGGAGTTTAATTAAAATTAACCGTAAACTTTTTTATACCGACACTTGTACCAAAATTAACTTTTATATTATATTACAGTATAACAAAAAAAATTATATTCCTTCAAAAAAAAAATTATATGTAAACTATAACAAAAACTAACATTAAAATCGTAACAAAACAAAAAAAAAACTAACATTAAAATAATTAAGAGCCCTCCCTCACTATTTAATGCCAAAGACCCGATCACATCGTGGCTCTTTATGCGCGCCATATACCATAAACACGACGTCGTTTTAGCGCTACTTTTTTCATTATTGATACACAAATTCATATTGGAGCCAATTTCTAAAAATCAAATTCCTCTGTTTCCCTCTAACTTTAAGTTTAACCCTTCATCTCCTTCGGTGAAAAATTCAAAGCCAGGAAAAAAAAAATCATCAGAGAATGAAACGATTTTGTACATAAAATTCACGGTCGTTAAAGATTGTTGCCGTGTGTGGCAATCTAGGGTTGCTGATTTTCCCGCCAAAAACCTCATTCATCAGTTATTGTGTTCAAGTAAGAAAAAAAAATCCGGTATAAATTAGGGTTTGGTTCAGCTTAATGTTATAAACAAATTGGATTCGTAGATTAATGAGAATATGTGCTGTTTATATAGATATGAAACTTTTTTATGTATTTCTTAAATTAGGGTTTATTGCATTTTTTTTGGCTTTGTTTCATTGTTTCTCTACTATTTGATCTTTACATGATTCTTTTATAATAACAACAACATGACATGTCCAAGCAATGATGATCAATGAGAGATTAAAGAAATTAAATTTGATTACATCATTTTTTTAGCTTTTAGGTAGTAGATGAATGAATGAAGGTGAAAAGATCATCATATCTTGTTTTGGAATTTTTTTTTTATAATGAAACAAATTGCTAAATTTAGATGCGCATATATATTTTGATTTTGATTCTCAAGTTAGATGTTTTATAAATAATGTTCATAATTTTTTTTATTATGATAAATTTAAATAAATATATGTGTATCCGTAGAGTTCTATATTTTTTTCATTCGCAGTGTCGGCGTGTCAGAGTTCGTGCTCATAGTAAGTAGCTATTGGTATATGTCAAGTAAGTGTGGTTCTTTTTTAACATGTATAAATTGAGTTATAGCTTTCTAATGTATTGATATGTTTGTATTTTTATATAAAATTTGAGAACATAACAATAGAGTCCTTTTGAAGGTTGATTATGGAGGGAGCTAAACACTACAAGTGTTTTTGATGAACTTCATAAACTTTTATTATAGCATTAGATTAAATTATCAGTGGGTTATTGGTATATGGTCAATCAATTTGGTTCCTGAATCAGATTTTCAATTTAGGGGAGTTTTTTATTGATATGATTGTATTTTATATTTGAGAACATGACATTAATCCCTCACAGGGTTGTTTATGGAGGGAGACACTACTAGTGTTGTTGGTGAGAATGAAGTCAATATTGACGGTGGCATTAGTGAAATGGAGTTGCAAGTAAGACGGATGAGTAAGTTCGGGATGGGCATGGAAATCAGACTTTCAGATCATGCTAGGCCAGAAGAGCTAGAGAAGAGACAGAGGATATGTGCTTTAGTACTGTTATGTTATATCGCGCATTCGTCACATTTGATGCGAACGATGTCTAAGTATACCAGTAGTGCAATCAGTGATGAGAATTCTGAGAATGAACGTAGGTCTGTTCAATTGATGGCACAGTTAGTACAAACTGAAAAATGTCGACGCATTATTCGTATGAGCCCTCAAGCATTTCTGAAGCTCTGTGAGAAGTTAAGATCATCTGCTGTTGGAATGAAGGATTCTACAAGGGTTACAGTTGAGGGGCTAGTTGCTGAATTTTTATACGTTGTAGGACAGGATGCAAAAAGTCGAACCACACCTTTCCTTTTTCATCAGTCGGGTGAGACATTTAATCGCCGCTTTCACTATGTTTTAGGATCCATCATATTATTACACACAGAGTTTCTTCTCCAACCTTCTGATGCCGATGTACCTTCACAAATACTCAACGACAACAAATTCCATCCTTATTTTAAGGTAACAACCCTTTAACTTAGCTGCTTACAGGTTTTCAGTCATGTAGTCTATGTTTGAGGTTTAATACTAACGTGTTACTGTATCTACCAAAAAGGATTGCATTGGAGTTATTGGTATAGCACATAGTAGAGTGAAGGTACCAGTTGAAGATGTTGGTCGATATTGTGGAGCACGACGCTACCCCACACAAATTATTTTTGCAACTTGTGATTTTGATATGAAATTCACATACGTTTTAGTTGGGTGGGAAGGATCAGCATCTTACCCTAGAGTTTTAGACAATGCTTTTACTCGGAAAGATCCGTTAAAAGTTCCCGAAGGTTAGTGGCAGACTATTGGCCTGTAGTTGGCATTACCTTGTAGAATTGCATTGTCATGTATTAAGTTATAATGTGTGCTTCGTTTTCGTAGGAAAGTATTTTCTCGCACGTGCAGGGTTTACGACAAAACCTGGGGTGCTGACACCATATAGAGGTGTCTGTTATTGCTTGAAGCAGTATTCAACTCAGGGACCTCAAAATTATCAAGAATTATTCAACTTCCGTCATGCTTTACTTCAAAATACGATTGATAGAGCTTTTGGAGTTCTCAAGAAAAGATTTCCGATTACAACCGGTGACAATGAATCATATTTTTCAGTTCGAACCATGTCACGTATAATCAGTGCTTGTTGTATCCTGCACAACTTCCTTATGGGCATTGACATTGATGAACAAATAATTGCTGAAGTAGATCGTGAACTGCTACATGACAAAAGTCGATACGTATCAAAGAAACGGAAACTTGAAGTGGACTGTGAAGAAAAACCGAGTTCAAGTAAGAAAATTGCTTTGGAAATGTGGAATGCTCGTGAAGTATAATATGCTGAATGTATATCTCATGTTTCTGGATGTTAGTTTTATATATTTTGTTTGTGTCAACATTTTGAACACAGATTTTTATTTGGATTTTGGTATGTATTTGTAATGCTCGTCTACTATGCTCGTCTACTACGTTGTTCAATGATTGCTCACATTCCTGACAATTTTCGTTTTATGAAATTTAAACTGTCATGATGGTTATTTACCTATTGTTCATTGTCAGAGACCAAAAAGTGGATGTGTGAACTATGCTCACAGTGAATTAATGATACGATTATGCTTAGTACAAAATTAAAGCTCATCCGACACAAGTCATGTTTTGAAAATTTTCAACTATCTAGAGAATGGATTAAGTTAAAATGTTTTAAAGTAGATCTTGCTCTGATAGATATAAGACAATTGTTATTGTACTTAAAAAGATTGTCACTGATATATACATTTGTCTGCATCTCTACATGTATTTCATCAACATATACTACAAATACATGCAAGAAATATAATGATAGACAAAAACATCACAACTTTATAGAGGAAATAAAATTTAGAATGTTAATTAATTAGCTTATTAACTCTTCATAGTATTATTAAGTATACATAAAAAAAGGAAGTTCGCAGATTAATTAGACCTGCTTATCTGGAATTCCTACTTGGTTACTGCAATTTCCTGCAATACTAACCAGAACGGTTAGTTACTTCACTTCTCACAACTTCAGTTATCAAATCTTTGAAGATCAATCTTTCAATATCCAACACAACATTTGGTATCTCATTGTAGCATTCTGTAGTTGTGGGGTGCTGCACCAAATCTTCCAACAAGATACTTGTCAAATACTCATCCTCATTAGCCAGGTTGACATTCCTATTTTTATGCTGTAACTTGTCGATTTCTGTGCAAAGCATATCCGAAAGCTGTTGTCCTTCTGGTTTTCTTCCTTCTGGCTGATATGGCTTATATGAGCTCTCCAATATTAGCTTTTCAAATAGAATTTCATTAACAACATCAAATATGAGCTTTCTTTCCATTTTCTCATGATTGTTTGTCTTTGCAATGTTGGAATGCATCTTGTTTGTCTTTAGTTTCTCTAGTGCAAGGAACAATATTGGGTTTATCGGGTAACCAGATGAATACAATGCCTGGCTAGAGCTGGGACTGGTGAGCAGCCCTGATGCCAGTAGTATTTCTGATATATATTCGTGGTCAGGATTGTCGTGGTCACTGAAGTTTGCAAACCTTTCATCATCATTGTGGTCAAATTGTTGAAGAAGTTGAACCAAATTATCAGTGATCAAGTCAATATCACTGGTTCCATTGCCGAAGTTGACTTTTGTGTTAGTGTTGGATGAAAGAGAAAGACCTTCTGAGCCCTCCTCACTATTATCATAAGTGTTCAGTACTTCATCTGTCGAAATAAATTTGAAGGGAATCATAAGTAAATGGCAGAAAAAAAGTAATTGACGAAGTGATGCATATGACAGATGATTTTAGGCTATTTGACATTCAATCTACGATGCTTAGAAAAGAAGTGTAAAATATACCTAAATCTTTTGATATGTTTGATTTCCTTTTAACTGGAGAAGGTGGGTCTTCTCTATAGAATGAAGCATCAAGAACAGACACGGGACTGGGTTGTTCTGCAGTAACCGTTGTTTCAACCATAAAGCTTTCCTTGCTCAAATCTTGTTCTGCATTCTGATCATTTCTTTCCTTCAAAGGAGACAATTTTTGTCTGGATGTTTTGCTCGGTGAAGACAATTCCATTGATTGCCTATTTTGTTGTCTTCTGTTACTGCTGATATCTGATTTTGGGCTGGTTGGTGGGGAACGTCTCTCCAAACCGAACTTCTTTTGTAGTCTTGGGCTCCTGGTCTCTGCCATAACTCCGGAGTTGTTGTTGTTTTCTCCATTGATGACTCGAGGAACTTTTGAGGATTGCATCAATTTTGAAGTTCTCATCCTATTGCTTCTATCCACTGAATGAAAAGGAGGACTAATAGGATCTTTGACATGTTTGATTGCTGGACTGCCTTTTGTTGCTTGCCTGCCAAGCTTGACAACCGACATTCCATCAGTAGGATCACTGCGGTAAACCTTGGTACCTGATGATTTACCATGAATTGGCATTTCTGGTGAAGAAGAGTTATTTGATTTTCTTGCAACCTTTGTTGGTTTCATGATGACAATTGGAGATTTACTACCCTGAGTTGAACTCAACCTCTCAGCTGTGACAGATGACGGGTTCTTCTGCCGTGTTCTTGGACTTTGTACATTCAAGCTTTCACTGACACTACTATTACTCGTATTGTCATATGGAGAATTTGAAGCCTGATCACTTGCAGTATCCAATGATTCTTTGTATCTGTGCATTGCTTCAAGAATCTGTTTAAGGGCTCTAAGATCCTTTCCGGATTTTTTGAACTCTAGATCTGCCATCCTTTTTTCAATTTCACCATAGACTGAGAGGGACTGATTTGATGCCTTTGTTGAAGGTTCATTGTTCTTGGAAAATTGTGAATATGGTGTCTCATTTGTGATTGAACCATCCCTCCTAGATTGAAGCATGTTTGTCCCTTTGCTTGTCTTTTGGAATGATGAATCCTGCTGTTGCATGTATTCATTGCTCATTCTAGATCCTGCAAATGTCTCGTCTTTGTTGGTGTTGCAGCTATCAGAAGTTTCGCTCCATTCAGGGAATGCTTCTAGTCCCATCAACTTTGCCACAACACTTGATGGTCTTTTAGCACTTTCTGGTTCTTCCATCTGCTTTACCATTGTGTTGGAGCCTCCACGCACATTCTGTGGACCCTTCAAAAAGTTTCGAGTTTTTGTTCCTTCATTGAAATTTTTGATGGATCTTTCCTTGCTGTCCAATGAAAACCTTGGAAGTTCCTTCTGCTTTGTGGCAAATTTGGATACACTTTGTATATCTCTCCCATCATAGGAGAGTCTTGGTGAGTCCCAAGGAACCATAGGCCGTGGAGAGTCGATGTGTTTCAAGATTCGACCCTTCTTTTCCTCTTTAGCCAGAGTTTTTACCGATAACCTTTGTGCGTCTTTATGCATCGAGTCTTTGACAATATCATGGAAATTAGGTGATTGATTTCTTTGGTTGTCATGTTGCTTCACTGCTGCTTCTGAATTGGAGTTTTCTGTGCTTTTCATTGGACTTATTGATGGTGGTTCTATATGTATTGTTCTGTTAAACTCGATGGATGACATGCTAGATGAACAAGACGACGAAGACACTGAAATCCCTGATGATGATTCTGTGGAAGATTGATGATTCTCTCTTGGAACCTTCACATTCTTTGCCTGCAATCATAGTCTCACATTCTTAACTGATTCTGCTAAATTTCTCAAATGAGGTAAAGCTACTTTGATCTAATTATCTTACCTTTGTCTTTTGTGTGGCATTATTCAACTCCTTGATGTTATTTCCTGTTCCCCCTGAGAAAGGAAATAAATTTTAGCAATAAGTAATTTGAAATATATTCGAGAAGCCGAGAACGTTCTTCGATCAGCTCTTCTTTGTTCTAAATTCTTTCTGAACAATATGTTAGCATGTTTACTTGCACTTTAGGCAACTTGCATATGCTCTTCCCTAATGTTCATTTTTTACAAAGTAATAAATTTTACTGCATTTATTTTGAAAATTCAGTAATTTAATAAAAAAAATTAAAAAAAAAATCCAACTTAATTGAAAATCATGTGTAGTTATCCATGGTTGAGGTGTTAGAGAAGATAAATCATTCTATATAAGGATGTTGCTTGCTTATTAAATCATACAAATCTTTATGGAAAATTGCAAAGCTGAAATGTTTCCATAATTATATATATTTTTATAAAACCATGTGCTACTTTGGAATGTACAAATTCTGGATCTGGAGTTCTCCCAGAAAATATAGAAAATTCTACCTTCCAAAGTCTTTTGAATAGATTAAATAAAATGAGGCTTCAATATTATTCTAGAAAAAATAATTTTCATTTTTTTTTCTTCAAAATTTCTTCAAGCATCTGAAGTAGAAATTAAATTATAAAAAAATCATATTGAAGCCAGTTCAGAAAAAGCTTGACTTTGTCTTCTTATATGTGAAGTAAAAAAAAAAAAAATTACAAGTTACTATTACTCTCATCCACCAAAATAAAAATTAATAAAATAAAACACTGAATAAGAAAAAAACAAACTCTTTTAATAATAAAAAACTGTGTTAACAGTACATTTTTGACATATTGCAAGTAAATTGGATCAGACATTTACTGTTGAAAGAAAGCGATTTTAACCTTCATGTCCATGTCAATTTGATTTTATCCATTAACCATGTTTGTTAATTATGAGAAAAATCATTAGTACTATTTTTTCGGCACTATCAAGAACTTGTCTGCATAATTGTTAGCAAAACATTATTCCATTAATCAAGAAAAAAAAATCTTTTCACTTTTACTCAAAATCATCTCATGATTGTACCAAAGATATTATTTATGGATAAAGTTCATTTTACACATTTCAAGTTGGAGGTGAAAACAATAAAATGCACATTTAGGCCTTTGAATTTCTGAAACACGAAATTTTCAATTCCTTAACTTGTACCTAAATTTTTATATGATTTCAGAATTTAAAAGACAAAACAAACTACATAGAATACAATAAAAAATCATTCTTAAAAATTCTTAACAGAAACAAAATAAAACAAAGATATTGTAGATTACCTTGGTTTGGCATATTGTGACTG
The DNA here is from genome assembly GCF_051527215.1 of Medicago sativa. Taxonomy (NCBI): domain Eukaryota; kingdom Viridiplantae; phylum Streptophyta; class Magnoliopsida; order Fabales; family Fabaceae; genus Medicago; species Medicago sativa. The sequence goes on from NC_140754.1 coordinate 10,157,355, forward strand.
TTGTTGTGGCCTGTGAGAAACCTGTGACGATCAAACAGCTGAAAAAATCCACTAATACATCCAATTTGCTTCTGCAATTCTTGATTTTCATCCTTCATTGATGTCAAAGCCTTTTTAGACATGTTTTGTTTTTTCTTTTTGCACCCCTTCAATTTTCTTCACTCTACAAGGCTTTGGTTAAATAACTGAACTACCTACCTTTGACATTTTTTCTCTCTCACAATGAATATAGTAGAAGGTTAAGATCTTTTGTTTTGTAGTCTTAATTGTTGCAAGAAAAATATACTAGAACTTTGTATGAAAATTGATGAAGTTTCACAATGACTTGGTTATGATGCATGTGTAAAGACAAGAGAATGTTTATGAAGGTTAAGAGAAACAAAGAGATAAGAATGAGAGAACAAAAAATAGCATAAATTATGGATGTTGGGTTTACACATAACAACAATGAAGAGAATATCTTCTGCAAAAGCAGAAAGAACAAAAAGAAGTAGAAATGAAGCAATTCCAAAGTGATATATGTTAGGGCAGTAACTACAGAGAGATTTGATAGACCCAAGAAGAGATGTTTTTATATTATCTGCTGTTGTTGTATAGCAAAGTTTGAGGTATTGAGGCTAAAGTGATTGTGAGAGGAATTGTAGTGATATTTATTATATATATGATATGATATGATGATGGAAACTTAGGCAACTAGCCAAGTGTTGAATTAGGGTTATAAAGAATAAATCATTTGATTTAGTTCCAAATTTTTAATTAGATTACGTAAGAGAGGTTGAAAGGGTGGAATTTAGGGTGTCAACATGCGAGAAAGGGATAGAATTATTAAAATAGCAAAGTGACAATAATATATTTTCTATGATCAACTTTGCTTCATTTATTTTGTTTAATTTATTGTCCATTTCTGACGGATAGTTAAGTAAATGGAACAAAGTCTAACACATACTTTTTAACACGCTTCTAGTTAAAATTCGTATAGATCTTATTGAATTTACCCGAGTTCCACAAATTTAGTTGTTTCATTTTAATACTAACCAAAAAAAAAAATTAAGTCGATTATGTACAGTCGAATTTATGGTGAGCGGAGCCGGATGAATGTCTGCGACAAGGTGTACCATAAACTGATTACCGCATCCATGATATAAGAAAATATGTGTTAGAGAGTGTGTCGTTAATCATTGCAATAAAATTATGATAAATAGTTGGAGTTAGAGGGAAAATACTTGGGTGACATAATGTCACCGTGACATTAAATCTGGGCCACACAAAGGTGTTGTGTTGTGTGGCCCAGATGTGTTGTATGTGTTGTGTGGCCCAGATGTTATGTGGTAATGTGTGTTGTGTGATCCAGATTTAATGTCACGATGACATTATGTCACCCAAGTGCTTCCCGGAGAATGATGGTGAGAGGGATAGGTGTTTGTGTGTGAAAGGGTGTGGGTCAGATCTGCTATGGTCATTTCCTAGCATTTGTATGTATAGACAGTTCAACGTGGGTGGGTCTGTGGGTTGGACCTCTAACAAGGAGCATGTGGAGTTTGTCAGAGGGAGGAAAGACACAAAAAGGAAAGGAGGGAGTGAAGGAATGGATTTTATAGAAAAAAGAATATGAAATTCAAAGAAGAATGTGGGGGCTAAGAATAGTATAGTCTCAAAAAAGTGAGATTAGAGTTTTAGGAAAATATTGGAAATATTGTTGTAAATTTGAAAATAATTATTAAGGATTTTAAAACAATAGTTTTCTAACTTTGCCTTGAGTTATGGTGGATCACATGTTATGATTCTTCCTAGCATTAGCTTGTCAGAAAAGCTAAGTTGAAATGTTCCATGGGAATAAAATTGTTACCTAGGCTTAAATTTAAGGAATTTAGAAATATTGGAGACCAATTCATGCAATTGAAAAGTGAAAAATTAAAATAAATTAATCAAGGTATTTTTTTTAAAAAAGAAATTATAGATTTGAATTTTTTTGCTTGAGGTTATAAAGTCAAACTTTATCACTAACATTTCATAGACAATGCAATTGTGAAATTTAGTAGGCCTAAAATTGGAATTAAACAAAAAGATATTAGTGTCAAAAAAAAAAAAGATATTATACAAATTTTTGTCATCTTCCCATCTAACTAAAGGAGTGGAGAGAAAACTTTACATTTCATCCTCTTAATTTATTTCCATATTTGTAATACATAAAATCAGTCTATTTCTCCTTGATCCATTTTTTTTCTATCCCTTTTTTTTTCTTCTCATTTTATTCTTGGATTCTAGAGCAATTGTTCAACCATTGCATACATCAAGTGCCTTTTCATCTTTTACAAAAATATATGATGCAGAACATGTACTTGAAGATTGCATTTTACACATCTTCTGAATCTGATCATATCTCACCATTGGTAAATTTTAATATGAAACAGATCCACCATGAACTAGTACTTAAAAAATGTTTAAAACTTCAACGACGACAAGTCTCTTGAAAATAGACTTTAATTATCATCTTAATTATTATGATTGAAATAGTGAATTAATAGATATTGATTCGATAAATATAACAAAAAACAAATATGCATATTATATTAAATCGGCATTAATTTGGTTGTCACTTTATTCATAAAGACGATGATGGTCATGAGCTATTTTTTTAAGAGTATTGTTAAAATTTCTGATAATTTTAAAGTATTGGTCCATGGTTGACCACTTACGAAGGTAGTTGATCCCAAAACTCATCTTACGCTACTTTCTTGTATTAGTTTCTAAAATTTGTAAACAATTATCTTAATAGTGAAATATGATACGTAAAAAAAAAAATTGCATTGAGAGTGTATTTCAATTAAACTCTTTTACTTAAGTGTGAGTAAATTTCAGTGACCAGCAGTATAATTAATTTCCCTGTTGTACTTTTCTGCATGGTCAAACTGCATGGTCAATATTTAACCTTAAACAACAATGTGAAAATGTGAATTGAACAACATTGCATACAAAATCATTTACTGCTCTAATGTATTATACAGTACCAATCTAGCTAGCAACAAGACTGGCTCACTGCCAAGGCTATGTTTGGTTGTGTGGGTTTTTGTAGATATACATTTCAGAAGTGTGGTCCAATGTATAGTCCCAAGTATCAAGTAAGGCTAAACAGGTACCAACTCTAGAATATGATAGGACCATTAGTAATTTAGCATTTCCAAAATGTTGATTTAATTAGAGAATATGTTAGGATGATTTGTTTTTGACATTTTTGTCTTCTTAACACCGCAAGTTGTTGACCTTTTATAAAAAGTTTAAATTTCAAACGGTCGTGTATAAGAATGTTGGGTCATCTAGGTCTTTAAATGTTGTATTTAAAAGAATATGTTTTGTCATCCAGAATGATTTAACGGCGCAACTTATTACATGCTTGCCTCCTATTTCTGTGTAAATTATTTTCAAAGTAAATGGTAAGAGTCTACCTATTTCACTTGTTTACATTAGAGAATGAGAAATGTAACTAGTGCTCCTGAGACTGCCCCTAAAGCACGGGTTAAGGAATCAAATATAACGTCTAAAAAGTATTATTTTCGAACTTAAAACTTCTTCTTTTGACTTCCTTAATCAATGTCTCTGAGATGCTGATTAACATGACGCTTAGAGAATAAACAAATTTAAATGGAATCCTCTAAAAGATGTAGCATTATTCCTCCTAAAGCTTTTGGTCCCATGTTGCCACTTATATGAGACAGTACCACATGTTATTATTATTATTAAATATTAATTGGATGGGTTATTACATTTCACTTACCTGTATTTGTGTGTTTTTCTAATGAAAAAGCTGGCATCAATTAGTAGAGTTAAAGAGATGGAAAATGAAAAGAACATGGAAACAAAAAAGTTTTGTCATTATTTTTATTTATTTTTCAAAAGCCAGATGAAAATTATCTGAAAAAAGAACAAAGAGACCTGACACAAGGAATGCTAGACACAAGAACAGAACCACCAAAATTGTCTCAAAGTTCTTGTCAAATTGTTTTAACAACTTGCTTTCACATATAATTAATTTCTTAATAGCCTTCCCTTATTTATATTTTCTTTTATCATCTCTTCTTATTTTTTGAAATGTTAGTGAGAAAAGTCCACTTTCTTAAATTGAATACAAAATCATTTTCTATAAAAAAAGGTTATGTGGATTCAATATTAATGCATGCAAAACATAGGAATTCAAATCAAGACAAAAAAAAAATTACTCAAAAAAAACATTAAGACAAAAATTATAAATGCATATGAAGTCTCAAAGCATAGGAATTCAAATTATATTTTCTTATCTCTTTAGAAGTAATAATTATCCTCAACGCTCAGCAAGGTTACAATTCAAGCAACCAGACCCTTTTCATGTGCACTTAACTTATTAGTTCAAATCAGTATTAATTGTGTTATAATAATAATAATTTATGGTTTACAAATTATTGGTATAATGGTGGTCCTAAATAAAATACTAACTAGTGTATTTAGTTAGATCCATGAGCTCCCCACAAATTGTACCTACAAGGTACAGTGGTGTGGTACTTGTAATTTGATGGCCTCACCATGTGCAGAATATATATATACATTTTTTTTACCTTAGATAAAAAAGTTACTTTAATCTTATAATTTAATTTTTAATCTTTTATATTCAAGAAACTAAAAAATATTAGTTAATTTTTGGGTTTTCTTATTTTTCCATGTTTCTATCAAATGAATTTGTACTTTATTAATATATGCTAGAGCAAGATTGGTGATTGGTTGTTCACCTATCATAAAAAAAAGTTTGACTTTTATCCTATCTAGTTTAAAAGTAAAATAATAATAATAATAATAATGGATTGATATTGATTTTTTTGGTGAACATGAATTGATATTGATTAACGATGTAATTTTTTTTTGTCAAAAAAAAAGAACGATGTAATTTTTTCTTTTGGATCAGTGGTTAGATTTACACATATTATATGTGAAAAAATGAGAAATTCGAAGTTCGAACTCCGACCTCAACATAAAATATCTCTGATAACTACCAACCGAACTATACTTACAGAACAATGATGTGGTTTTTTTACTAGTGCATCAAATTTCCTCATATATTACTAATATTAAAGTTTATGCATTTAGCATCACATATTCATACTACCTGCTCCAACCTGTATAATTTTCAAACATATGGAGAACTGAATTCTTTGTCAGAACCACAACAAGGCAGGAATAAATATCATGTGCTATTGGATTGCTTACCATAACAAAATACCATAAAGTATTTAGTCAGTAAAATGTTATATCAAATAGAAATTAGCTAGTTGTGACCTGTGACCCTCTTTCAATTATATATATTGTCCTTAACTATGGTACCGCTATAATGGTTGGACATGGGGGAAATTATTAGACAAAAAATGGGACAATGTATTTATTGTGCGTAGGGATGTATTAATTAAGTGCATTGAAATGTAAATGTTTGGGAAGGCCGTGAATGAGAAATAGGCAAAAACATTACATAAAATTAAATGTGTTATGTCTAGAAGTCCTAGCTCAACTGTTAAATGCCGAAATTGCAAGGTCGGACGTCATGATTTGGATTCGAATCCGGGACCTCACAGTTGTGTATGAGACAAAAAAAAAATGATGTATTATATTAAATTAACATTTTAAATTCATTCATTAAATGATGTATATAGTCTTTATTAGAGACCACATACATCATTTAATGAATGAATCTAAAATGTTGATTTTTGCTTATAATAGTGACCGGATGATGTATAAATTTGCACATGTTGATAATTTTAAAATGGTAAGTTTGTTTTGAAACTTGTGTATTACAACTTTTTAATAAATAAATTGATGATCTTCAATGAAAATTTACTACTTTTAGTTGTCTTGCGGAACATCATTAGTTCAACATTATAGCACATAGGGTTCGCTAACGCTCTTCTAAGTCTTGAACCTTCGCAAGTTTGCTTTCTCAGCAGAAAAAGCACTTCTTTTTGCCCTAAAAAGTGCAATATTACACACACACGCACCAATACATGTTGAGTCTAGCAGAATGGTTAGACTCTCCCAATATAACAAATCAAAGTTGTAATATCAATGAAAAAATGTGTCAACGTTTAATGTTTAAATATGATTACTCCTGTGAAAGAAAATTGTGGAGAAAAATAAATAAATTGGCATGTAAAAGGTTTAACATAACGAAAATATTGCTGAAATTTACAAAAGTAATTGATTAACATCATGACAAAGTTTTTTTGACCGGAAACATGATGACAAATTGACAACCCACTGGTTTGCTGTAGGTCTTACTCACATTTGAACTTCTAGTTAGGACTATTTTGAGAATGCCTTATTTAATGTGCATTTAAACAAAATCAAAATTTTACATGAGTTTGGTCCTTGCACCACAAAAAAAAATGAGTTTGGTCCTTGGATATCTAGGTTTAATAATCCCCAAAATATTGACTTGTAACATATGAACATTCATCTAGTCTAGGCTTTAACTTAACTATGATAGGGAAACATAAGCTTTAACTTAACTATGCTAAGCAAAAATAAGGTTGAAAATTGACGACTAACCAAGATATTATAGTTACAAGATTTTTTAAAACTAGATGTTTCTCCAGCGGAAATTTTATTGATGTAAAATCAGACCATAACCAAAGTTTTATTTGTCGTAGTATCCATGCTTTATAGGTGATAGTTAATGGAGGCATAAGATGGAGAATAAGTGATGTTTCAAGGATTAGAGTGTGGAAGGATAGAGACCAGGATGGTGATTTTGTGTTTGTCCCCATGCAACACGATGCGGAGGATATGAAGAGGAAGTATGTGGTCTAAAAGAGCGATAGTTTTGCTTGGTAATCGAGGTTTAGTGACGGTGTCATAGAACTTGATCGTAAACAAGTGGTCTCCAATAACATAGGTACCAATTTTGAATTATGAGTTATTTTCAATTATTGTGAAGTGTCGCTGTCTTTTTTACCAAACTTTAAGATAAGTTTTATTGGGCTCTGCCCTCTTTTTTGTACCAAAAAAAAAAAGATAAGTTTTATTAGGCGACACGTAAACAATATGACTCGTTTGTAATCAAGGGCTTAATTGTCATATGTTTGTTCACATTATCATGATCAAATGTCATCTTGCATTGAGCACGATGTTATGACTGAAATGAGTTAATTTTATTCTTGTAAAAAAAAACTTTAGATAAGCTCTATTGTCATTTTAAATTCGTAAGTTAATCCATAAATATAATTAACTTGTAAGGTTAATATTTTCTGAACTTTATTGAAAGTAAATGGCAAGCGTGTTTATCATTAGCAACATGGGTTGTCATCCAACAAAGCAATGGGAGCAAGCGTGTTTTATTCAGGGCAGCTTATGTGATTATCCATATTGGACTAAGAGCAACCACACAAGTGAATTGTATCCATATTGGACTAAGAGCAACCACACAAGTGAATTGTACACCACATCATTAGCCAAAACCTTAAAGCATTGAGTTTATGGGTCATCTCACTTATAAAGTGTTCAACCTCCACTTTTCCAAGCAATGTGGGACTATTAAGCCACCTTCCACTTGCCACAACAATCTCCTCTTCAATTGTGAGTCATCAATTCATTATACTACCCCTCTGGCGGAAGCTTCTTCATCAACATACATTTGTATTTGTACCATCATTGACACCCACCACATCAATGAGACATGTTGTTTAACCCACGTATGTTGGTATGGTGGTGTTGGCTTAGGACATTGGAGTGTGCATATCTCAATGTCTCACGTTCGATTCTCCCCGAGATCAAGTTTGGTGGGTTAGTTTGTATTCTTCAAAAAAAAAAAAAAAAAGACACGCCGCTTGACCATCTTGTTAAGAAAACTTTTGTCACAACGAGTCGATCAAACCTTTTGTCGAACCATAGGCTCTTATATAACAGTTGTGTCAAGAGGGGGGGTCGGAGGATCATTCATATTAGACCAAGACAGCAACACAAATTGATTGAACACCACATATCCAAAAGCTTAAAACATTGTATTTATGAATTCTCTCATTTATAAAATGTTTATAATCAAAGTCAAACTTTTAAGCCAACTCACACTTCCTTGAACAAGAAAGCCAAAACCATAGGATGAATCAACTGAAATAGCTCTTAACTTCTTGCACGACGTTCTATTACACTTCGTCTCAAGTCAATGTAGTACTTACAATATTTTTCTCAATAAATATGTTAAATAGGTTTGAAGTAGAATATGCTTTTGCAAAAGAGATTAAAAAATGCTATAGTCTAGTGGTACTCCATCCACCAGCATGGAAATGTCAAAATCATTTGATTATTATGTCAAGGGTTAATTATGTTTCTAGTCCCTATAAAATAGCGACCTTGTAAGTTTAGTCCCTGCTTAATTTTAATAGCATTTTTAGTCTCTAATTTTGTTTTTCTGCACTGAGTATTAGTCCCTACTCAATTCAAATTTGTTTAATTTATGCTTAAACTCTTAAATTTTTGAACAATTTTTTGCAGACATGTTTAGAACATTACTAAAAGTTCGTCCGCAAAAAATTATTGCAAAATTTGATTTCTACATCCAGATTTTATTACTTTTAATTTTTAACTTTTGTCGTTTTAAAAAATTCATATTTAATTCATTTCATGTCAGAAAATTCTAAATTTTAGTAAACGAACCTTTCATAGTGTTCTAATCTTGTCTCAAAAAAATCGTTCAAAAATTTAAGAGTTTAATGATAATTAATCAAACTTTGTTTTAGCAGGGACTAAAATTATAAGTAAATTTTTTTTTATAGGGACTAAAAATGCTATTAAAATTAAGTAGGAACTAAACTTATAATGTCGCTATTTTATAGGGACTAGAAACATAATTAATCCTTATGTCAATGGTGATCGATTGTTGAAGCCAAAATTTCAAAAGGGAGATGCCACGACCCACATGGAAAAAAGTTGAAGAATCACGAGGTACCTTACTTTTTATCATAGAACTAAAACTTACAAGCAATCACTCTAAATTGAAATCTCAAACTAAGTTCCAAGAACCTTTTACCCTCATTATATTAGTGGTATGATTGGCACGTGATGTTTCCTAAGTTTCACACCAAGTACCATGTGCTTTAGCAAATTAATTATCTATTTTAATTTAGACAATAGAAAAATAATGGTACCCCATGACACCTCTTTCATTTACTCTCCACTAATCCAAGTAGGCAAGTGTTTAAATTTGAAGTGAATTAGTGATGACATCAAAGGTTCAAAGGTTCACTCCTTTACTTGGTCAACTTGGTCTATCCAACTAATTGTACGGCCAAATTAAAAAGATTAGCCTAATATTGTAATCTATACTACATTTGTTTGTTAATAGAACACTAAAAAGAAAAATTGTATCCCAAATTCTGTGACGATTCCTCCAAAATCACATTTGTTTGGTCTTTACGGAAATTCTTGCAACATATTTTGTCAATCATTGCATCGTTTATCAAAATCTTCAGAGATACTTGTTTTTTCGTGTTCCTATTTTCGCAATCCCCGCACCTAAACCCTTCTCCTAAATTTTTGACCCTTGATTTTCTTCCAAAGCCCCAATTTGCCTAAATCTCTCATTCTCTTTTCAAACGTTCAATCCACCAATTTTATTAACACAACCGTTCAAATGATTGTGTGTTTTCATTTGCCTTCATTTATCAACTTGTTTAATTTACTTTCTACCCTTGTGTAGTTTTTGCGCCATCATGTGTTGTGTGTTCAACCCTAGTTGTGAAGAAGAAGATAAGAAGGTCACACAAATTAAATAAGGTAAAAAGTTGCATTCATCCCTTGTTGCATTATGTGTTCTTTGCATGCTGGTGTACGTTGTTTCGCTATTTCTTTACGTGCCTTAAGGCATGGAAGACACTCTTTTTAATTTAGTTACCGGTCTAGAGACCATAAAGCAACATCCCTAAACACTATTTAAACATTTTCATTATATGAACTTAAATGTTATTTTTTGTTCTTTATGGGCTAGACACATTTCTTTGTTTTGTATCCTTCTATTTCCAAGGTTGATGGTGTATGGATATTGTGTCACTTTGTTCAAGAGATTATGAATCGGATCATCTTGCTTAATTATACATTTATGTCTTTTAATCATACGAATGAGAAGGTTGTATTTAGTTTAGTACTAAGCATATTTTAATAAATAATCTATCTATTTTTTTAGAAAAAACAAAATTGAAAAAATAATTGCAAATTATCTTAATATAGACACTCAAAAGTAATGTCAATTGAAGTTTAAGACGGTTGAAGAACCGTCACAAAGTACATCTAGCAGCCGTTGAAATCACCATAATATTGATTCTAGATTAGTAAAAAAAAAAAAAAAATATTGTTTCTAGATAAAATTATATTGTATAAAGGCAATGTTTAACGGTCAGAATGATGGATGATGATTAAAGTGGTGATTTACTTAAGCGTCGCAAAATGGACTCGTGAGTCGCGACACATGACATAGCATAGTTGCCTAACCGTCGCACATATATAATAGCGGCGGTTAGAACTGCTACAAAAATTTTGTTTTCAAATAAAATGATATATATTAATTAAGAATGAGTTTGTTCTTCTACTAAGTTCTAACATATATAATGGGTATCCAAGCTGCCCATGCATGGTATTATTGAGATGTCGAATGCTGCTGAAAATATGCTTTCACTTTCATTACATAATTCCAATTATTGAACTATATCATTTCTCTTTCTTAATATTTTTAGAAGACAAAGGAGAATACCTGAAAAGGGAAATTAACAATGGAAGTTGCTAAATGAGATTTGTGGTCCTAGCTAATTGATCACTAGCATACGCAAAACTTTTAAATTATGTTATGGTTTTTTTAATGTGAAAAAATATGAACAGAAAGTGGGTATCAAACTATCAATAATAGCAGTCACGTGTACTAAGAATTATTGACAATATTAAAATTAATATATTTTGTATGCCATTTATGATTTGACTGAAAATTAATATAGCATGGAAAATAATCTGATAAGATGTTTATAAATTATAAAATATTTGCATTATGATATATATAAATTGACAGACCAAGGGGGACCAAACTGCACTATCTAATAAAATAAGAGTTCCAATATTTTTGGCTAAAGATAAGATGAAATCATTTTGCTTCCTTTTTTTCTTTTATATTTTGTTATCAAGATATTGCTTGAAAAGCAAGACTCCTATTTCTAAACAATCAAAATTGGGTCTAAGTGGTAGTCTTCCACAGTGTACCGAACAAATTGCTAAATCTGGATTGGAAGGTATACATTAAAGACTAAATACCTTCATGAGAAAGAAAGAAAAAAAGTGTTTTTTCCTCTTGATAAACTCCTTTTAAATTACTTGAGCTATGCTTGAAGAAAATCTTTGAAAAATCAAAACCAAAATTGACACAGCAAACATGATCTCAATCAATGTTAAACCAAAAATAATAAGTTAAAAGAATGAATTACTATGACACAACAACAGTTGAGTCAAGTCCTCGATAATTTTATTGAATGAAAAACTGACTCTTAAACTACGAAAGTTCTGTTTAAATACTAGGGAAATAACAAACCCCCCTAATAAGCCAAAAAATAACAAATTAAAATAAAACAGAAAAATAATAAATTTGCTGAAATAATAAAAATGTGGTTTTGGGTCTTCAGATGACTTCAAACGGACTAAAAGGTATAACTCGAGTCAATCTGACACCGGATACTAAATCTGCACTATTTCAAATGAGTTTGTCTTGCGCATCAGTTCATCTTTGATACGTGCCGCTAGTTTACCTACATCACCATAAAAGGTAAATATTTACGAAAAACATGTCTATTCAATATATTGATGATTGAAATATTTACATTTTTTAAGAAAAAATTACTTGGTTTAAAATGTTTAAAGAGTGTCTGAGATAAATTCATCGGTAGGAGGGATTACAATCCGTAAAAACTAGTGGATGTCAACATTGTGGAAGATGGTTCTATAAATGGGAAGCGGATTCAGTGCCTTTGGCACTCGGTAACTTTGTGACTTTGACCAATAAAATTTTGACACATGTCAAAATCTTTTAAAACCAGCTTTTACAAAAAACGACTTAGAAGGTTAAGGATATATAAAATAAATCCAACAGGAAAAATGATTTTACTACCATTTATTTTAGATCCAAATTATCAAGATATTACTCAAGTGAAAGCACAAATTAAATGGTGCGAAGAAACAGCTCGATATTATCTAAAAGAAGATTTTGATTATTTTCTCTTTAAAGAAAATGTAGAATTAGCTGATTCGTTAAGAAAAAATCTTCAAAAATTAGTCAGATAATTCATGGATGGATTAATAAACCCATTTGGGAAAGTAATACCCCAACCATTCATATTAGAACCCAATTATAATAATATAATTAGAATGAGAAACCAAATTAATTGGTTAAGAGAAACAGCATATTGGTTTCTAATATTTGAAGATAATTACTCTACATTCTGGGAGTATGAAAATTTTGCAAATCTTTTAAGCCTTAAAATACAAAAGTTTATACATGGCTAATAAAGGTGTAAGTGAAAAAATGCAAGATATTTGTGAAAATCTAACAGCACTTCAGAAACAGTTGGATAAATTAGTAGAAGTTCTACTAGAAAACAAGTTTGAAGAAAAGCTTGAAGAAAAATTATCTGATCTAGAAGAAAACCAAAAATTATTAGATGAAAAAATTTGTCTAAAGATAGATGATCTAATTGATTTACTAAAACTTTTACCCATTAGAGACAAATGTTTAACCCTAGAAGAATTACAAACTTTTGTCAAAAAAGAGGGGGGAGACATGGTAGAAATTTCAGAAAAAATTGAAAAATCAGAGAAAGAAATTAACTTTTTCGCGCCATTACCTTAATATGGACGAAACAGAAGAAGAAATAGCAAACCAGCTAAATGAATTGCAAACATTAATGGCTTCTTTAGACATTAATAGAAAAAACCAAATGACCGAAGAATCTGATGACGGATACAAATTTGTCTACGACTTTGATTCAGATAGTTCTTTTAGTATGGAAGAAGAATCACAAGTAGGACTTGTGAAAACTAATGAACAACCTGAAACATCAGAACAAGGACGTAAGAGAGGACGTCAAGAGGGTAAAGAAGAATTTATCGACCAACAAATCATTCAAAATAAAATGGATGAAAGAAAATTCAAACAAATACCATCTAAATATATACCTACAATAAATCGTCACAAAGAAGATAATGTTTTAAACATTGATTGTAGTGAGGATACTAAAAAAGAACTAAGAAGTTGGTATCATGATCACATGGTAACAATCCAATTAGATCCTACATTAGGAAAACTAAGTTCAAAAAGTATTTTCAATTATTTAAAAACAAAAACCATAGGAAATGCTTGGAGCTTTATGTCTGAACAATCAGACTCAGAACTTCCATCAACAACCGAAGAAGTTATAAATCATGTCTATTCAATTCTGAAAAAAGAATTCGTAGGTTTTGATGCGCCAGAAGCAGAAGCAGACCTAATGAATACAAATATCCATAGAATCTTTAATCTAAGAATCTGTGATATGTGTTATGTTGAACCATTTATATGTGAGTTTAGCAAATATTATTATGCAATAAATCCCCAAAAAAGATTACAATACAATCTTTTAGGATTATTTTACAATAAACTTCCATCATCCGTAGGGACAATAATGGAAAAAGAAATCCAACAACACCTAGAAATATTTGTAGGTTTAGAAGATACACTAGGAACAAGAATAACTGCATTAAGGAAGTGGATATCCGAAAAATGCATGGAAAAAACTGCTAAAAGAGAAGCAAAAATAAATGTTTGCTGTGATAGAATTCAAAATCAAGTAGGAAACTACGGTTGTAGTAAACCTAGAAGAAAGAAAAAGAAAAAAGTTTTCAGGAAAATTAATCATTCTGAATATAAAAGAAAAAGGAAATTTCCTAAGAAATTTAATAAACAAAAATACTTTAGGAGGAATAAAAAATATCCTAAAAAGAATTCATGTCCTAAAGGAAAGAAAACATGCACATGTTGGTTGTGTAATGAAGAAGGACATTATGCAAATGAATGTCCTAAAAAGAAAGATTCTAAAAAAGAAACCTTGAAATTAATTTGGGAAGTAGGTTTCGAACCAATAGAATCAGATATAGATTCTGACGAAAGTAGTATTTTTGAATATACTACTGAAGAAGAAATTGAAGAATGAGTAGGAAAATTTTAAAAAATGGAAACCCTAATGCAACGTTTATTCAAATAACATTGAATAAAAAGAAAATTATGGGTTATATTGATACTGGAGCTACTTTATGTTTTGGTAGGAGATCCATAATAAAGGAAGGATGGATTAGACTACAAAAACCAAAAGAAATTATCTTTGCTGATAAGAAAAAACACCAAATTTGGTTTGTTTTAAAACATGTTTTTATAAAAATTGAACATAAATACTTCTACGTAAAATCAATTTATGAACATGACTCTGGAATAGATTTGATAATAGGAAATAACTTTTTAAAGTTATATAACCCTTTTATTCAAAAAACTGACACTGTAACATTAAATTGGTTTGATGTCAATAATCCAAAAGAAAGTGAATTTGTTACAACAAACATTATAACAAAAAATGAAATTTTAAAGGCAATTTCAGAAAATCTTAACATACTTAGATGTATGTGGGATAAAAGAAAGTTTTACTTAACAACTGAACAAAATCTAGAACATCATCTAGATCAAGTTTGTTCTGAAAATCCATTGGATACTATAGTAAACAAAATACAAGATTTAATTGTTGTAAAACTTAAAGATCCTAAAAAGGAAGTCAAGGCCTTATACAAGATCCCTTACTCAGGAGAAGATAAGGAAGAATTTAAAAAAGAAATAGCAGAACTATTAGAAAAAGGATTAATAAGTCCTTCAATTAGTCCACATTCAGCGCCAGCTTTTTATGTCAGAAAACACAATGAAATAAAAAGAGGAAAAGCTCGAATGGTGATCAATTATAAAAAACTTAATGAGGAAACTATAAGTGACTCATATAAGTTACCAAGAAAAGATTACATTTTTGAAAAAATAAGAGGATGTAATTGGTTTTCATCTTTAGATGCAAAATCTGGGTACTGGCAGTTAAGGTTATCAGAAGAAACTAAACCTTTAACAGCTTTCAGTTGTCCAGAAGGACATTTCGAATGGAATGTTTTACCATTTGGTTTAAAACAAGCACCATCAATATACCAAAGATTTATGGACAATACTCTTAAAGGTCTTGATCATATTTGCTTTGTATACATTGATGATATTCTTATTTTTACTAAAGGAGGTAAAGAACAACATATCAAAGATGTTACGACTGTTTTAAACAGAATAAAGGAAAGAGGTATTGTTTTATCCAGGAAAAAGTCAATACTTTTGAAACAAGAAATCGAATTTCTTGGTCTTATCATAAGAGAAGGAGGAAAACTCGATCTATCACCACATGTTCAAGAAAATTTTTTACTTTTCCCTGATCAATTAGCAGATAGAAAACAAATCCAAAGATTTTTGGGATGTTTAAATTATGTTGCTAACGAAGGAATTCTCCAAGACTTAGCAAATGATAGAAAAATTTTACAGAGGAAGATATCTGAAAAAGTGCCATGGTCATGGACACAAAAAGATACTGAGGCTGTAAAATCTTTAAAAGAAAAATTAAAAATTTTACCACAACTATACAACCCAACAGAAAATGATTTTTTGGTTGTAAATGTTGATGCAAACCAGTTTACTTGGGCTGGAGTTATGAGAGCTCTACCTAATGGTAAACAAAAATTGGGATTAAATCTCAATGGATATGTTGAGGATGAAACCCCACAACAATCCTATACCATTGTGGGCGCAACCCCACAGTTAAAATCAGATATCCCTAACGGGCGATCAGATAAAACATCAGTTTCAACTGATTCAAAACTTGATTATTCAAGTAATAATATCCGAATTAAGGATAAAGATCTTGTTTTATGCAAGTATGTTTCAGGCTCTTTTAAAGATGCTGAAACAAAATATCATATCAATGAGAAAGAAACCCTTTCTTGTTTAAATGTTTTAGAAAAATGGAGAATGAATTTAATTCCATCAAGATTTTTACTAAGAACTGATTCAACTTATGCTAGTGGATTTTGGCGCTACAATTTAAAAGTTGATCATAAACAAGGAAGACTTGTTAGATGGCAAATGCGCATCCAACAATTCTATCCTTATATTCAACTAATAAAATCAGAAAACAATTGTTTTGCAGATACTTTGACAAGAGAATGGAGCAAGCTCTAAAAGTTCTCTACAATAGCTTGAAGCAAAAAGATGAACAGATTGAAATTCATAGCCAAAAGCGAAAACAACTCTCTTCAGAGAGGGGGGAGATGATTAAAATGATCGAAAGTCTAACCAAGATTATAAATGTTGAAACAACAACAACAGAAGAATCAACAAAAAAGACTTTGAATGAACAACAAAGCTTTTCATCAACATCTTCAGCAGGTTCTATGCCAGAAGAAAATCCGAAAAAGTCATGGGCTGACAAGATTGAACAAGAAGATGAAGAGTCAAAAAATGGTTTAGACCAACCAAGCGATGCTGTCGATCTACAACCAGAAAAGAATGTGTATGTCATTTTTGATGGTCCAATGAAAGGCATCTACAACAATTGGGCAATTGCAAGCCTCCACATCAATGGCAAAAATGTCAGACACAAAGCTTATCCAACAATGGAGAAAGCAAAAGAAGCCTACAAGGCCTCCTACAAGGAAATGGCCATAGCAAAGGATATTGGCCAACCATCAAAAATGGAATCTAAAAAGAAGGTTTCAGTAGGATCAATTATAAACCTCCAAAAAGAAAAAAAACAAGATAAAGACCATTGATGATTTCATGGGAAAGTGGAGATGGCTAGCCAAATTCAAGGAAGAACTAGCAATTGAATGTTTTTATCCAGTTAATACCAAATATGGGGTAAAAGCTAATACAGTTCCAGGAATATCCAAGGAATTACTTAAAGAATTCTATGACTATGGAATGCTCAAGACTGTATATCTTGAGGAAAAAGAAGGTTATAGATTTCAAGAACTTGCTGATCTTCCAAAAGAGATCGGTGATACAGCAAAAATATTTAATGACTTCCTTGCCAAAGGAAGAGAAATATTTCTTCAATTCGAACAAACATATCCATGGTTCGAAGAAGAAAATAATCAGATGGCTGTAAGACCAAGAACAGCTATAAAGATAGGTATCTCAAACAAAACCTATCTAGAACCAAATGCAACAAGTGTTGGATGGACATTAATCTCATTTGTTCAACAAATGAAGCGTTTTTATGACTATCTAATCAAATATGGGTCATCCATTACCAATTATAAAGTCTTATATGTCTCAGATTATTGTTTCATGGTCTGCGACTCAAAGAAAAAGGTCTCTACAGAGCACCTCAAACAAACACTTCAATTCGAAGAATTATTCTCAGGATTCGAAAATGGTCTCCACAGAATTCCAGACGAAGTACAACAGGAATGTTGCCAATACTTCTCAACCTACAAAGGGCATATCTGTAAATGGTGTGCAAAAGACAAAGTGTCGGCAGAAGAAGACAAAATACCGACAACTTCAGCAACAAAAGATAAGGCTACAGAAAAAGCCTAGACACGCGTCATATAATTATCATGATGTAATAGTGAAACCTTATCATCTGAGTCAGATGGGGTCCACTTAGAGATAAGAATATTATCACTTTAGGTGATAATGCGTTTTCTTTTTCTTTGCGTGTTTCAATTGTTTTTCTTTTTTGCTGTCATGGATAAGGACAGGTGAACCACTTGTAAGTCCTTTCCTTATATAAATAAGAGCCTCGATGCTCACTTGTAAATCACAACTTAAATCAATGAAGTAAGTACCTTAGTTTATGAAAAACATTGTGGGAAAGGGCTTCGCAGGATTTGAGGTTGTCATAACCAAATCAAAAGATTTTAATTCTCAATATCAATAATCGAAAGATTATTTCAAATCCAAAGGATCGAAAGATCAGAATTATCAAAAATCCAAGACAAAGTCAGGTATGATTTTAAATATTTTAAATACTTTATAATTTTTACATTTCATAATGGAATATAGTATGATAAAAGAAAATTCATCTGGTTTTATGGCAGATGTATTGATAGATCATATAGAAAAGGTAGATTTTACCTTAAAACCAGAAGAAAACTTTAAACAAAAAAGTATTTTTTCTTTAATAAAAGAAAAACTATCTAGAGAAAACATTTTAAAATATGGAATGATGATAGGAGAAGTTCCCATACCAATGGAATCAACAGATGGATCTGTTGTAATATCCATGATGGATGAAGAACAAATAAACGAAAGATTAAAACATTTATCGTTAGAAAAAAGACAGAAGATAGGATATATTCATATATCGACTATCCAAATAATCATAAAAAGTACTTTTATGAAAGGAATAAATTCAGAACTAGAACTTCTCATAGAAGATGCTAGGTTGAACAAAAAACATTCACTAATAACCAAAGGTGAAGGAAATCTAAAAGGTGGAAAAATAAAATTCGATATAAATTTACAAATAGGATTAAGTCTAAATGATATAGATCTAAATAGATCTTTAGTAATCCATTACAAACTTAAAGATCAAAATCTTATAAGACCAGGAAACCATCCTTTTAGCATAAGTTATAAAATGAATTATGCACTAAGTAACTCTCATTATAGTGTAGAGTTTAGTGGAAGAGAAAAAATACAAATAGATGAACTATTTGCACCATTAGTAAAACTAGAATCGCCAATTCTAAAACCACTAAAAAGATCAAAGTCTATTATGACAATAGAACGAACACCTCTCTTAGAACAAGAGGAAAATGCTAGTGAACCAAGGTTTCTACCACCAAGAACTTCACTAGACAGTATAAAATTTGATAAAAATTTATCAGAGATAAAAACTGAACTTTTAAAAATTAATAAAAAATTATAATGCCAGGAATAACAATAAAAAATGAACTAAAATTATTCAGAATAAAACTAGATATCCTAGTTAACAAAATAGAAGAAAATTTCTTTAAAATAGAAATGAAGAATGCAATTTGGGGAATTCATGATTTAATGATTCTACAAATTTCATATGTAGATGAAGTAATAAAAGAATTAGAAGAAACAGAAAATGTTTCTATTATACAAAAAGAAAGAGCCACAACTCTGTTATGGCCATCTCAAAAACTAGTTGAATTTGAACAATCTTTAGAAAAAATTCTAGAAAGTTCAAACATATAATGCCTGGGTTAACAATTAAAACAGAATTAGAAATTTTAAAAGAGAGACTAAAAACCATAGTCAGTGATATTGAATGGTATTATGATTTAATAACATTCAAACAAATTGGTTATAAGGCCCAAATTATAACAAGGGTTCATATAGATTTAATTGAAGATCTATTAGAAGAAATTCAAGAAAATAATCTCACCGAGATCCAAAAAACAAGAGCAAAAATTCTTTTGGAATCTTTCCAAGTTCTAACACAAATCGAATCACTCTTAAAAGAGGCCAAAAATTTGGAAAACTCCACGACTAATCAATAATACCCGGATTAGATCTTAAGACAGAAGTAGAACTCTTTAAAAAGAGATTAGAAAAAATAGTTTTTGATATAAACTTTTATAATGAAAGAATTGTATTAAAACAAATTCTTTTTTGTGCTCAAGACTTAGTAAAATATCATATAGAATACATTGATGATTTTCTAAAAGAAACAGAAGATTTAGAAAATCTTACAATTATACAAAGAGAAAGAGCTAAAACGCTCTTAAAACCATTTCAAGGTTTATATAAAATCGAACAAATGATAAATCAAGTTCGAGAAAATTCCGCTGGTGATTCTGCCACCAACCTGGTATCAGAGCCAGTAATACAATCCTAAGGGATAAAAACAAAACTGAAAATAAAAATTATTTTTCAAAAACAAAAAAAAAAAAAAACTTTTTAAAATCGCTTTTTTAATAACCGGTTTAAAAAGATAAAAACAGAATGGAACAATCTGGTACATTAAAAAAATCTTCAACGGACAAGATTTGTTGAAAGTCACATGACTTTTCCCGCCCAAAAGTCATGGAATCCTGGTCCCTATAAATGCATAGAACTGTTGTGATAAGGTGTAAGTGTAATGATTGCTATGATGGTGTGTATGTTATGGATTCGTTGCATAAAGTGTTGAAATGATTTTACGACGAAAATAGAATAGTGAGGTATGGGTAAAGAACCAAAGTACGAAACCTAGTTAATGTGTAGAGTAGTCAGTAGAATAATGACTCTGTATGGTACAATGGCATGCTCAAAAGTCATCATAAGTGTATGCTAGAAAATAGAAAATTGAAACTCAGAGAGAAGTTTCTTAAATGAGATACTGTTAAAAACAAAAAAGAAAAAGTCTTCTTGCATAACCCAACTCTATGCGTTTGTGTGATCCAATGCAATGATACCTTTACCTTGAAAACGACTTGGGCCAGTTTCATTTGAACACTTGCCTAACAATTTTACTCAATTATTTCATTAGTTTTCATATACTTCCTCCGATACTATATATAAAAAAAAAAATCAAAAAAAAAAAATTTGGTTCTAGTTATAAGAAAATATCACAACTTTTAAGGTGTATTTATTATTTAAAAGACTTTTCTACCCCTTATTTAATGTTTTTTTAATATTTGTGGGTGTATTTAATTCTTCACAACTTTTTATGAGGGTATATTTGTAAAAATATTCAAAAAGTTACACTAATTAATGATTTCATTCGTTTTGATGTTTTTTTGTTTTTTTGTTTTTCTTCTTATAATAAGGACCGGAAGGAGTACTTTTGTTAATGACTAAACTGGACCGCGAACAAATTCTAAGTGGTCAAATTGGATCTTTATTCAAAAGGTACTTATTTATTGTACATTGGTATTAGATGTCAAAGTATGGTTTGATACTAAATTTTACCCCTTCATTTGAGTTCAATTAGTTGGTCTTTGTCCACTTAATTTTGCATGTGATATCTTCTTGGACTTCTCTTACTCTCATTTTGGGCTTTGCGGTGTTTGTTTGGGCTTTCAAGTGGGCTTGAGCAACTCATTTCATGATGTTACAATGTATGTTCCAAAATAAAGGGATGAAAAACATACCTAAACAAGGTAATGAAAAAGCTTTTTTGTGGTTGAGTTTGTAAATTTGGTTAAAATGTTCAATCAAGATTTTTTGAAGTAATATAATTTTAAAGATAATTCAAACTCTCATTTTTTCAGTGATTTTTTTTTTATATGCAAATGTTAGGGAGTTATGTTAGTTTGTACAGTAAGTTTTAAAGTTGAGCCTCTTAGTACTCCTCCCTTGTTCTTTGGCCCACTAGCCCCTCTTTGTAAATATGGAGAATTATCAAAATGAAAGAATTTAAAATGCATTCTTTACATATTAATTTCTATTGATTTTTTTCAATTTTGCAAATTGACCCCTAACTTTTCAAAAAAACAATAGCAAAGAAAGAATTTAACTAGTCTTTAAAAATAAAACAAAAAAACTGAAAAATGAAAGGATTTCAATTAAAGTATTTAAATCATGTAAAGTTAATAATCATCTCATTCAAACACACTTGTAGAGATATTAAACCCTTATTAAGTATAGTCGCGTAGTACAAAGAATATGACTTGAATACCTAAAAAAGAATTTTGTCAAAAATTAGTAATAATAATAATAAATTTTGATAAAAAGACCAAATATTATTTTATTTACCATGTATTTCTCTCTTATATTGAAATATCTTTTCAGAAGAGCACACGACCTCTTAAGTTATGTCAATGACTTAAATACTTTAACTTTTTGGGATTTAGGTTGGCTCGAGTTAAAAAAATTAAAGATGTGTTTTCAAGTCACTTGCATAACTCCTTTAGTTTCAAACTTTGAATTAGGATAACTCATGATATCTATATCGTAAATTCCATTATAGAATGTCATCCGAAAAATTCTTATATAATCACATGACAATTTACATTTTATAAATACAATTCTATTCAATGAATCAGTGTAAATTTCATGGTTTAACACCCATTCGATTAGACACGTTTTCATTCCATGATACAACCATGTTGTTTTTGGATTTCCAAACTGTTAAATTTGAATCTCCAAATTCTATCATCTACCGAAGTTGTTACTAGGTTGAGTCACGACCAGGTCGCTCTCTTTAAGACGTTTCGTGGCACTACCCAAAGTTGTGCAAGGTAGACTATCAACCACGCCGCCTCCAGGATAAAACAAGCCCAGCTACAACTGTTCGATTAACTACTGCACTGTAGATAAATCGTTCGAGAATTACACCCTCAAAATATGGCTCAATCGTTTGATCGAAGCCACTCGATACGGTACGTAACCGCTCTATTCGAAACCGTTCAAATTAATATGGTATTATTACCATTCTATTATGGTGCTGAGACCACTCAAATATGGTGTTACCACCATTCTAACTTCTCCAAAACATGAATATGGCACTACGACCACTCAAATATGGTGATACCACCATTTCTCCTTAAAATTATTAAAATAATATATATACTGTTAAGATCATTCTTTAATATGATCTTAATAGCACTCTATATTCCGAAGAATCATATATTATCGAAGGGAATATGAACCTAAGACCAAGGGACTATGGTCTTAAGAACACTCTTAATACCGAAGGGACAGAAAGGAGTAGAAGAAGAAGAACGATTTGTTAAAATCGAAAGGGAGAAGAGAGAAAACCGCACAGGAAGCATCAACTGTGAGATTTTGGTGTGAAGAATGAGTGAGGCGAGCTCTCCTTTTATAGGCAGAGTTACTTGGGGATTAAGTTTGCTTAATCCTTAAGCAAACGCGTTTTACGCGTGACTTGGGGATTAAGTTTGCTTAATCCTCAAGCAAACGTGTTTTCTTAATTGGAAATATCCGGAAGCTTCTGGATACGGGTTTGGATCGGGTCGGAATGTAACACATCAATTTGTTACGCGTAACGCTTTCGTATAATGAAAAATTAATTAATTAATTAATTAATTTAACATTTTAAAGTGACAAAAAAATATATATCAATTTTTTTAAGCGTTCACCCGTTCACAAAATTGGGTACCCCAAGGGCACACCCTTAGAGGTCACTTTTCCCATATATAAACACTTACTAGTTGGGGTGACCCTTCAATGTGGGACATTTTTAAGTCACACCCACACACTAGTTTTTTTCATAGTGTTTTTCTTTCCAATTTTCTTCACTAGAATTAACTAGTGTTCCAACAATCCCCCACTTGACTTCAAAATGGTTTCGAGAAATAACGTAAAACGTTTCCTTAAGATTTGCTAATATACAAAGGTGTCGCCAACAACTTGAACCTTAGCATAGTGGAAGGTATTCTGATTTAACAAGAGTTGCTTACAGCATTGAACTCTATCTCAGACATAGAATCCACACACAAACCTTTTCATAGGTGTATTCTAAAAGCCCGTGCGTTTTAAGGCCCTGCACGTGTATCCCGGTTTTAACGAATGCTCTAGGAATTCTGCCTCAAAATTCCATAGGATCGGCCTAAGTTCCACATTCGTATAGGTGAGTCTATCAAGAGTACTCCTGTAGCTGTGTACCCCACTCAACATAGAGTATAGATCTCATTAAGAGTTACTATTACCTCATCCTTCTTTCGCTGCAGGATCATGCTTTCTATATTCTTTATCTCATAGCATGTTCTACCACTTCATGACTTGTTTTTACCCATTGAACCTATTTCTTGGGATCTCCAGTCATTTAGGTCGGGTTACCATCACTTGTGGGCTATAGGCATTAGTCCCATCCTACTGGATGTTTCTTGGACTTTCTCTCTATTAAGTCCTTTCGTCAAAGGATCAGCTAAGTTTTCATTCGTACGTACAAAATCAACTCTAACCGCTCCATTTAGAGATACACTCTCTAATCGTGCTATGTTTTCGCCTTATCTGTCATCTCTTACCATTGTAATAACGATTCTTAATCTTTGCAATAGCCGCGGTACTATCACAATGAATTAACACAGCAGGTAACGGTTTTTCCCATAGAGGGATCTCAGCTAGCAAGGATCTTAGCCAACTTGCTTCTTCACTAGTTTTATCTAGTGTTCTCATCTCAGATTCATTCCATAGTGGACTGAGTCAATATCATTTGTTTTAACAAACAACTCCTCTAGTGATGCTCAATGTGCAAACACTAGTCGCTAAATATTCATCTGAAAGATGTTCAATTTATATCTTGTATCATTTAAGTACAATATGTTACTTCTAGTGAAGTAATCTTAGAGTCATAGTCTTCTTTAAACACCTCATGACTCTTTCTATAGCATGGCAATGCTTCCCACCCGTCTACTAGTAAACTTGCACAAGAGTTTCACGACATCGACAATGTCGGATCTAATACATTCAGTGGCATACCTAAGTGCTGCCAATGATGCTCGTATATTCTGTTTTTCTAATTCCATCTCAAGTGTTCTTACACTTGGATCATAATATGTGATTGCAAGTTTACGGTGAAATAATTACATTTCTTTAAGATCTTCTCAACTTTGTGAGATTATCAAAAAAGTTATCTTTTCTGATCTAGTAATCTTGAAACCAAGAATTACTTCAATTTTTTTTTTGTTTAGGTCTTTCTTATCAATGTTGTTGATAAACAATGATTTCACATAATTCATAACATGAATCTTTAAATCAAATATGAGCAAGTCGTCTTCATAGAGACATATGATCGTGCAAATATTATTTGTCACTTTCATTCACTTTATACTCATTCGATAACATTAGAATGTCAAATTTTTCATGCCATTCCTCAGGAGTTTATTTTAGACCATTCAAATAATTATCTAACTTACAGACCTTGTTTTCTTGTCCATGAATTGCAAAATTTTTCAGGTTGTTTCATATAGACTTGTTCTTCTAGTTCACCATAAAAAGGCAACTTTCACATCCATTTGGAGTACTATCGAGTTATAAACGGCGGCTAAAGGGACTAGTACTCTTATGGATATGATTTTCGTGACTGGTGAATAAATGTCGAAGAAGTCTATATTTTTCTCTCTGTTTAAAACCTTTGACTACAAGGAAAGCCTTGTATTCATCAACCGTACCATCAGGTTTTAGTTCTTTTTTTTTTTTCCAAAATCCAAATACAACCGATTGGTTTTGCAACTATGAGACAAGTCAACCAAGTGTCATGTTTTGTTAGACTCTAGAAAATTCATTTCATCGTTTATTGCTTTTGCCATGATTATGCATCCAATGAGGATATAACTTCTTTAAGGCTTAATGAATCTTCTTCCAATGTATAAACCAAGTTCATACTCTTTAGCAATTTTAGCTTTCTTACCTCCTTGAGGTTCTATAACATCTTGTATGATGTTTTCATAACTATTTCTAATTACATGAATGTGATTAGATATAGTGCCCCCACTAGTTCTTAATTTTTAAAGGGAAATTTATTTTGCCCCCACTAATGTCGTGCTCCCATTAGAGCCCCCACTAGTGCCCCCACTATTCTTTAGTTAAAGGGGTAAATATTTACATAGAATTCGGCATCTTTTAAATTCTATGATCACCTTAACATTTAGGTCATAAAACCTATATGTTTCGTTATTTATCGCATACCCGATGAATACATATTCATAGGCTCTACTAGTGAGTTCAACTCTCTTGGGGTCCAGGATCTTAATATAGTCCAGACAATCCCAAGTTCGAAAAATAAGACAAGTTGGATTGTCTTTTCTTCAAAAATTTCTTAATTAGAATTTTTGTTCTTAAACTTGGGTACTCTATAAATTTCAATTTTCGTTATAAAAAATTGAACATTCAAGCATATCAATTTTATTTTTCCAAAGTTTACAGTCATCAATAAATATGATAAAAATATCATTTTATCATTTCTAATTTATGTGTCATTAAATTAACACATATCATTATGTTTAGAGATTCATATCCTCTAAATTCTAATTTATATGAATTTTTGATTCATATATCTTGACTGCAATAAATAAAATTGTTTAATTATATAACGTTGGAATTAAGTCCAAGTTACTCAAAAATTAAACTTGTTCATGATCAATTTTGATATGTCAAATATTAAAATCACACAACTAATAACATAGAAGGAGAATTTAATTTTTAACATACCATCAAAGTGCAGTCTTTTCCCACAAGAATGCATGGTACACAAGTCTTTCTTTAAGTCTGAGTTAACTCAGTCTTATTCAATAGAAATCTGAAATTCAGATTCTTTCTTAGAGTAACTAACTTCCGAATTTTAGCACTCCCTTAGAACTAAAATCATGTTAGTTCCTTCAACCAATTAACCAAGGACACAAATTTAAGAATATTAAATCTGCGCATTTTTTCAAATGGTTATTCCAGGATGGTATAGAACAATTCATTAATGTTACGGTCGAATCCATCCCAACAAATTATTAGCACAGAAGATGTTCGCTGCATATATTGGTTTTTCAATAGCAAGAATGAATTCATATCCAATATAGGTTCATCATGCTTTTATGTAATTGCATAAAAGTTCTTTAACATCGTCAAAAGTTATATTCTTAATCAATATGAAAGGTAAACAAGCCAGGCAAAATTAAATGGAGCTACCGTGGCTTTTAATATCAAATAAGAACAACATTGATATCTCATGAATTTTAGTGTTATTGTTTGAAACAACAAGCACTTCGTCGTTTCAGTCAAAAGATGTAATTCTATAGCTTGATTTATCCTTAATGTATTTAGGGACAACTTAACCTCAATATGTAACTTCTTCGGTAGACATAGCATATAGAAACGTCTTAAAATTGTTGTTTTTGGATTTCCAAACTGTTAAATTTGAATCTCCAAATTCTATCATCTACCGAAGTTGTTACTAGGTTGAGTCACGACCAGGTCGCTCTCTTTAAGACGTTTCGTGGCACTACCCAAAGTTGTGCAAGGTAGACTATCAACCACGCCGCCTCCAGGATAAAACAAGCCCAGCTACAACTGTTCGATTAACTACTGCACTGTAGATAAATCGTTCGAGAATTACACCCTCAAAATATGGCTCAATCGTTTGATCGAAGCCACTCGATACGGTACGTAACCGCTCTATTCGAAACCGTTCAAATTAATATGGTATTATTACCATTCTATTATGGTGCTGAGACCACTCAAATATGGTGTTACCACCATTCTAACTTCTCCAAAACATGAATATGGCACTACGACCACTCAAATATGGTGATACCACCATTTCTCCTTAAAATTATTAAAATAATATATATACTGTTAAGATCATTCTTTAATATGATCTTAATAGCACTCTATATTCCGAAGAATCATATATTATCGAAGGGAATATGAACCTAAGACCAAGGGACTATGGTCTTAAGAACACTCTTAATACCGAAGGGACAGAAAGGAGTAGAAGAAGAAGAACGATTTGTTAAAATCGAAAGGGAGAAGAGAGAAAACCGCACAGGAAGCATCAACTGTGAGATTTTGGTGTGAAGAATGAGTGAGGCGAGCTCTCCTTTTATAGGCAGAGTTACTTGGGGATTAAGTTTGCTTAATCCTTAAGCAAACGCGTTTTACGCGTGACTTGGGGATTAAGTTTGCTTAATCCTCAAGCAAACGTGTTTTCTTAATTGGAAATATCCGGAAGCTTCTGGATACGGGTTTGGATCGGGTCGGAATGTAACACATCAATTTGTTACGCGTAACGCTTTCGTATAATGAAAAATTAATTAATTAATTAATTAATTAATTTAACATTTTAAAGTGACAAAAAAAAATATATCAATTTTTTTAAGCGTTCACCCGTTCACAAAATTGGGTACCCCAAGGGCACACCCTTAGAGGTCACTTTTCCCATATATAAACACTTACTAGTTGGGGTGACCCTTCAATGTGGGACATTTTTAAGTCACACCCACACACTAGTTTTTTTCATAGTGTTTTTCTTTCCAATTTTCTTCACTAGAATTAACTAGTGTTCCAACAAACCATAACCAAACGAATGAAAATTTTATGATATATTTACATTTCATGAATATAATTCTAATTCATTAAACCAATGTAAATTCCATGCACAACACATATTCGAGGAGATACATTTACACTCCACAATATAACATAATCAAAGGAGTGTAAATTTTATGACATTGTTCACATTCTACGAGATGATCATACAATTTTCATTCAATGAATCATTTCAGTATCATTCACTTTAATTCATGAAGTACCGTATACAATTTAAATAGCATTCTTACAATATTTTTTTCTCATGAACAAATAACATTTTTTAATATATATAATTTTTATTCATCAACAAAAAAAATGTCATATTACCATATAATTTCTTAATTCATAATAATTTTTCAGAATCTCACGTCTCTAAGTCTTTTTATTTGGTAGTGTCATGTTAGTTTACATGATATTAGTTTATAGCGTATTAGTTTAAAGTGTATATGGTCGTGTGAATAAAGTAGAATTATTTAGTAACTAATATTCTTTTTCGTTGGAGTAGCAGACCAATGAGTTTGGAAGCTTCATTCTTCCCAACGGTATACAGTTAATAGCGCTTGCAATAACTTGATTGCTGGTAGGATTTTTCAAGAATTTTTGCCTGACTTTTAACATAATTTGGATTTTGGTGTTTTTTATTATTTCGAAGGAGCGTAATGGGAGGATTTTTCATAACAAGACGGAACAACTTATTTTTATATCTAAAAATGTTAAACTCCTTTATTATGCTAACAAATTGTTTCGTAATTCTTTGTAATTTTGGGGCTTTGGCTACTTGTTGTAGCGTTGTTTGTTTTGTGTAATTACTGAATTTCAAAGTTTTCTCTGATACATGTTGTGTTATAGGAGCTTCTTTTGGTTTATTAATATATTCACTTAGCCTTTTAAAAAAATATGGTCATTGCTAACTTTGATTTCACACCATAAATTTTTCCAACCGAAAAATCATATCTTTAAAAATACATTAAAACAAACAAAACCCTAAAAATAATTAAATATGTTATTTTGTTAGGAAAAACTATCTCAACCCATTTATTTAAGCTTCAAACCCATTTTAGAACTTTTCTTCAATACTCATCTTTATGCATAAATTTTCATATTCTTCTATTGTGTATCATATCCATATCGCCACACCAACAATATGTTCCCTTCTTTTGTGATTTTTTGGGAAAAAATTGTGGGTCTTTGATAAACAATTCATCGCAAATTGAGAATGGACTGAGAATGAATGAAAATGATAGGTTTTGTTAATTCTGAGGAATTTTTTTATGATGTTGATTTTGAGAAATTCTTTGATGATTTTGAGTAATTTTTTTGAAGCAATGAATTTATGAGTTTTGTTATGTTAATTATGTGTTTGATTTTATTATGGTTGAAGAGGTGGTGAAATGTGGAAATATGGGTATGGGTTTGGTTTGGATTTTAGGTTTAAGAGAAGAAATAAGGAAAAAAGATTAATTAGATAATTCCAATGTATGCATCGTAAGGAACTTATCTTAATAAAAGAAAATAAGTGAATAAGTTACGTACTATATAAAACATGTTTTTTCTACTATGATCAATCTTTTAATTTTCAAATATATTTGTTTTTGTACTATTATTATAAATTACATATTGTTTCTAATTTAGAATCCAATCAAAGTCGTGTTTGTGACATAATGAAATTTGTAGAAGCAAAACATGCAAGATCGTAAGTTTCTAATTGCATTTTAATATAAATCCAAAGACTTTGATTCACTTTAAAATTAAATAAAGAAGATTCAACCAATACCCTTACCGTAAATTATTTAACCCGATAACATTTTCATTCAATCATTGTTACAAAAAAATCTTTTTCTATTTTTTTTTATAAGATAGTTTGTCTTTTTGTATTCTTCAAGTAGTGTATTTCTTTTTCTTTTTTTTGAAGAAGCTAAAATGATATATATAAACTCAACAAAGGCCTTCCTAGCACAAGGTGTGCCAAGGAATAATAACCTCAAAGGTGATACAATGTAAGAAATTTACAAACAAGACAAGAGTCTGCACCATAGAACCACCAGAAAGCAGACACAACAATTAGCCTATGCCTAGTAAAGTAAGCGGACTAAGCCACCAACCATGATAATTAAAGGGAAGAGTGACAAACTTCACCTTCAACCACTTGAAAGTTAATAACTTAATCCTGTCCACCATTTGCAAAATAGAGCTTTCCTTTGCATTAAAAATTCTATTATTCCTTTCCTTCCAAATTTCCCACATAGTTGCAAACCAAATCACCTGAAGAATAGATTGCCTCGATTTAGAGACTCCACATAACGCGCTAAACTGATTAAAATGCCCTTTAACATCATAAGGCAAAACCGAAACTACACCTAACCATTGAAAAATGACATTCCAAACCGAACCAAAAAGATTACAATGTAAAAAAAGATGATTGGATGTCTCTATAAGTCCACACCCACCAACACAAATTTGAGCATCAAAAGCTAAAACATGACGCCGATGGAGATTATCCTTTGTAGAAAGCCGATCACGAAACATCCGCCACACAAAAAGCACCACCTTCAACGGAACATCCTTATGCCAAATGGGGTACGTTGGCAGCATATTATCAACTTGAATCTGGACCATGAGAGAATTGTATGCACTTTGAACTGTGTAACAAGAAGAAGAATCTGCATTCCACTTCCACCTATCCCTTCGATTAACCTGTAAAGAAATATTGTGAAGTAAAAGCCTAAGCTCCCCTAGCGACTCCTCCTCCCACGCAAACAGCCTACGCCTCCACCTCCACGCCTCACCGTCATCTCCCCACCCTAAAGCTCTCATCGAAGCTACTGATTCCCCCTTTAATAAAGACAATTCATACAACCTACTAAATCTATCACGCAACGACAACTCTCCCACCCAAACATCTGACCAAAACAAAATATTACTACCATCACCCAAAGACCGGCTCACATTATTATAAAACCACCCCTCCGACCGCAAGGCCGCTATATTCCGCCACCACGCGGAACCTTCACTCCCTCCAACTCTCAAATGCCCATCCTCCAACCCATTCCGCGCCACCAACACCCTAAACCATAAACTATCCCTATCCACCAACACCCGCCAACACCACTTCCCTAATAACGCTAAATTAAATTCTTTCAATCTCCTTACCCCCAAACCTCCAACCTCCTGACTCCGACAAACAGATTTCCAATCAACCCAAATTATTTTCATGTGGTCTACACTCCCCCCCCCCCCCCCCCCAAAAAAAATTTATTAAAAATAGATTCAATAGAGGAAACAATACCTGACGGAGCCTTGAAAAAAGAAAGAGCATAAACAGGCAGGGACGATAGGACAGACTTCGATAAAACCAAGCGGCCACCCAAAGACAAGTGTTTCGACTTCCAAACCGACAATCTAGACTGAATTCTTTTAATT
This sequence comes from Medicago sativa, assembly GCF_051527215.1. Lineage (NCBI taxonomy): Eukaryota > Viridiplantae > Streptophyta > Magnoliopsida > Fabales > Fabaceae > Medicago > Medicago sativa. Next base: position 10,188,859 of record NC_140754.1, read on the forward strand.
AGAGGATCCCAAAACACCAACCGATTTGCATTCCCTCCAATTGGCAATCCGAGATATATAAAGGGTATGGAACCAACCTTGCAATTTAGAACCATTGCTGCTTCTGACAACCAAGATCCAAGAACATTTACCCCTACCAAAAGACTCTTAGAGAAATTCACTTTAAGACCAGAAAGATCTTCAAAAAGTAATAAAGTGGCATGCAAAGCTCTAATGTTAGCCCATGATTTGTCACATAAAATAATAGTGTCGTCTGCAAATTGAAGATGCGACACCGCCACCGGATCATATCTACCCACAGAGTAACCAGTAAAGAGATTGTTAGCAACCATAGCCTCCATAAGCACATGAAACCCTTCCGCCGCCAAAAGAAACAAGAAGGGAAATAAAGGATCCCCTTGCCTCAGGCCCCTACCCAAAGAAAACTCATTTGTTGGAGAGCCATTTACTAACACCGACGATGTGGCCGACCCCACACACTCCTTGATCCATTTACGCCAAAGACTAGGAAAACCCATTTTCACCATCACTTCCTCCAAGTACTTCCAATCAATGGAATCATACGCTTTCTCGAAATCAACCTTAAAAATTAATAAGTCCTTTTTGCGTTTTCTAGCATCATCAACCACCTCATTCGCCACCAAAATTCCATCTAGAATCTGACGGCCTTTAATAAACGCCGACTGAGTATCAGAAACCACAGAACCAATTACAGAACGGAGTCGATTAGCAAGGACCTTCGCCAAAATTTTATACATGCTACCAACCAGCGAAATGGGCCGAAAATCATTCAGGCTTTGAGGACTATCAATCTTAGGAATAAGAGCAATGAACGTGCTATTTATTCCTTTAGCCAATTTTCCATTCCTATGAAATTCCACCAAAAAACGCATAACATCACACTTTAACATATCCCAAAAATCTTTTAAAAACCCAAAAGTAATTCCATCAGGGCCCGGGCTTTTATAACTATCACATTCCCAAACAGCTTTCTTAACCTCCTCCTCGGTAAAAGGTTTAATCAAATCTGTCCCTTCACAAACATTTAGAGATCGAAAAATCAACCCATCCATACTTGGCCGGTTAACTCTGTGAGCTTGATAATGAGAAGAAAAATGATCATAAACCGCTGCCCGGACATCTTCTACCCCTTCCACTAACACACCGTTTACCATAAAAAATGGGATAGCATTCCGACGACTCCTATGAGACATTATTTTGTGGAAGAACTTTGAATTTGCATCCCCTTCACGTAACCATTGCAAACGCGACTGTTGCCAACAAATACTAGCCGATACCCGAGATAAGGAAAACAATTCCTCGGAACAACCATGCATCTCTTCTATCTCCTCATCCACCAAGGCTAAAGTCTCGGCCTTCACCTCTAAAGCCTCAACACGGTCCTTCAAGGAAGTAATTCTAGTTGGTAGATTACAAGAGTGTTTCCTATGCCACTCCTTTAAAGCTAATTTGATCCACTTTAATTTTTCCTTCAAAACAAAACCACCCCATCCATCCAAATGATACGACTGCCAAGTTTCACGGACAAACGAGTTATAACCTGTGAAGTTCTCCCAACATTTCAACATACGAACCGGTTTAGGTCCCCAATTTGCCTCATCAATACACAACCGGATAGGACAATGGTCTGACAACCCCCGCGACGAAGCTATCTGAAAGCAATTAGGCCACGTCAAGCACCACGATTCTGACAACAAAAACCAATCAATCCTACTCATCGATCTCCCATCCCCTCGGTACCAAGTGAACCTACGACCCCGAAGAGGTAAGTCGACAAAACAATTGACATCAATCATCTCGTTGAAACTTGCGCTACCTGCAGAATTAATAACGTTGCCCACACTTAATCTTTCCTCGGCACACCGAACAACATTAAAGTCTCCACAAACACAAACATTTTCATCCGACAAAGTCACCATACGAGCTGAAATATTTTGCCAAAGAATTTGTTGCCGATTATTATCACACGGAGCATAAACATTTAAAATAGTGAACTTCTCACCCGACTTCACAAATTGGCCTTGAATACCTAACACATGCTCCATATTGAAAGAAGACCACACCTCGACCTCATCACGATTCCAAAGAGTAATTATACCTCCCGAAGCTCCATTTGAAGGTTGATAAGAAAAATCGACACTATTATCATTCCACAAAGCTTTACACACCAAATCATTTACAACAGACAATTTAGACTCTTGTATGCACAAAATAAAAGGAATACACTCCCTCACCAATTGACTAACTTCCCTTCTTTTTTCACCACCACCCAATCCCCTTACATTCCAAGATATAATTTTCATCACTCCTACTCACACCACCACACCAAACTCCCTCCCTTCCTCCCACCAACCCTTGGACACACTACCCTTCCACATCACCCTCTTTATTTTTTCTGCGCACACCTGACAACACATCGAACCTATTGTTTTTATCCCCATTGAACTTCAGCCCCACGACCTTCCCCAAATCCCTAACATCATCTGACATAACCTTACTACACCCATGAAGAACCAACCAATTCGTCCAGTCATTATTAACAGATGATTGTGACCCATTAACAGAAGAGCTATCAGTCAAATTTACCTTATCTTTAGATGCCACCGAAACCACCTTATGTCTCCTATGCGTCTTACGCAATGCACGTAAAACTTCCTTCCGATCATCCGCAGATAGCCGTGCAATACGTTTCAAATTTGATGCACAGTGACGAAGGTAGCCACTTCCTTTCTTTCTAAGAACTTTGCTGCCACCTGAAGATTGCTTTTTACTCCTTGAAGGAGCTGGTTGCGCTGCATTACTCATCACAACATCTTTATGCCTACGAACCCATTCCAAACTCCACGGACCCGCCGACAGTGAATGCACTCTACCAGGAGGACAGGATGAAGTGCGCTGAACCTTTCTCTTTACACCACTAAAGGAATGGCTGTTTAAATGTTGACCTACGGCCTCCCCATCAATTGTATCTTTTATAATGGCTTGCTGAAGAGACACTGCCTGATGTTTGGTTGGATTTTTTTCAAGTACCTCAACTGAAGCCTTCTGACCAGCCTCTACACTCGCTGCTGCACTATCCATCCCCGACGGTACTGCAGAATCTGACTTATGTAAATCCGCAACTGGACTATCCGCACCCGAAGGAGCACCATGTGCTATAGTATTCCCATCCACCTGAATATCATTCTGCTCCTTCTGCCACTCCTCCGATAAATGTTGTATCAAGTTATCAACATCACCATTAACATTTAAATCTCCAATGTTTCTCTCATCCCCCACTTCATCTTCTTCTTGCAACACTCCATCATCCGACAAACATGCATCTTCCCCCAACGAAAAACCTCCCTCCTCCACAATCGTAAAGTCAAGAGTTTCACCATCTATCATCACCTTTGCCTCAACCATAATTAACTCCATTGAAGAAGTAGATAAAAGAACACGTGCATAATCAAAACGAATTTTTTCCAACGTTGATTCATCCACCTTCAACAGCCGACCACAGTCATAAACACATAATTTAAAGAACTCCAAATTCCATGCTTGTAACGGAACTCCGTAGATCCTCACCCAAGCCCCTCTTTCACGACCCACAACGTCCTTTTTCCATCTAACAATATTGGTAAAAAACTTTTCAAAAAATTCCGAAGCTTCCGACAAAATAGAATTAACATCACTATCACCTTCCGTTCTCAACAAAACCTTGTCAGCACCGAAGGGAATAATATCTAGCTTTTCAAATCCCGCGTCAAAAATCCGTCGTTGCAACACCGGAATAGCCTCACCGTTCAATACCGTAGCAACCATTCCCCTACTAGCCCATGATAAATCTTGTTCCGTCGAAGTATATTTTGGAATGTGCACCTTCGAATCCTCCACCACATCCCCCTTACCACCTACGTTTTCTTTCACACTCACCCTCTTCTCCTTCCCTACCTCCTCTCCACCTCCAACAAGATCCACCCCTCCTTTCCTACCCGTAACTCCCTCAGACCCCTTCCTTCCCCAAACTCCTCGTTCCACACCCTCGTCTTCTTTCCCTTTCCCCATCTTACTTTTTTCTCCCTCAAGCTTTTTACCTCCCTCTTGTCTTTTATCTCCCTCTCCCTGCTCCCTACCTTCTCCCCTATTGTTACTATCCCTATCAAAACTCGCCACCTTAGCCACCACTTTCCAATCACCAAACCACACATTATTCAGAGCCTTCAAAAGCTTCTCTACATCTTTCACCTTACCGTACCGCACGAAACCAAACGCTCCACCATTAACATTTCGTTTACGTGCCAAATAAACATCCTCCATAATTCCACACACCTCAAACCCTTGTCTCAACGCAACATACGATATATCATGCGGTATATTGGTAAAATAGAAAGAAACTACATTCTGGTTCACCTGAGTTTTTTCTGTCTGCATCTGAATATTTCCATCTGTACGTTGCTGCAAATTGCGAGGCTGATCACGTCTCTGGTTCACCTGAGTTCTATCTGACCGCACCTAAATATTACCATCTGTACGTTGCTGCAAATTATGAGGCTGATCAAGAACTGATACATTCACGTCAATCTCAGCATTGTCTCGCGTTCTGGATTTTGAATTACGATGTTCCAGCACGTGCACATCTTCATAGCGCAAATCATCATGTGCCCTAGCCCTAGATGGACGAAAATATTTGACAGTAACCCTACCGTCGTTTGACAAATCTTGGTAGCCAATATCACTGTCTTCCTCTGAATCATACCAGTCTGCTTCATCATACCGTAACCTAACCCTAGGCTACCGTTGTCGTCGAAACCTTGACCCTCGATGCCGCTGAGCAACCCTAAGTCTGTCCCGATGTCTGTCGACCTGTTCCTGCGCTTTCCACTTTCTCGATCTCGCATCGGCCCATTCTCCCCTATTCCCCCCCTTTTGTGGCACCCTGCTTGGCCCCCTTCCCCCCTGTAGTACCTTACTTCCGGTGAAGGTGAATACCGACGCGGGTGACCTCCACGAAGAGGAGGAAAACCACCACGCTCCCTCTCTAGACCACGCTCTCTCTCTCTCTCTAGACATTTTTTAATTGGTTAGTGTATTTCTTTTGAATGTCAAGCTTCCAAATGCATGACGCAAAATCAAAAATTTATTAGTGAATAAATTGATGAACGACCTGATGCATATTCTAGGTTTGAACACAATTTTTTTTTATTATCTGGCCTCATAACATTTTTATTCAATCACTGTAACAAAAAAAATAATGTTTTTTTTATATTAGATTGTTGGCTATCTGTATTCTGCGAAACTCTTAAAATCGGTATGGTGAATTTTTTTAGTATGTCAATCATTTAAATGTAAAAAACAAAGTTAAAGATTTGGTAGAGAACGGATTGATCAACGATCTTATTCATGCTTTTGGTTTGACATTACTTAATAAACAATTGTCTTTTCTTGTTTTAAAAAAAATAAACAATTGTCTTTAAATATATCTATTTATTAATAACAACAAATCAATATCTAACATCATGATAAAGGTTATTATTATTATTATTATTATTATTATTATTATTATTATTATTATTATTATTATTATTATTATTATTATTATTATTTGATAGAGATATTTCTTAAACGTTTGTTTGAAATAATTTTTATTTTTTGTTCTTAAAAGTTGTCTATAAGAGAAACTAGAAAAAACTACCTCTAAAAAATTGTTTTTTTTAGACTTTATAACAAACCTATTTTTAGAAAATGATGACATCAATACCTAAAAACACAAACAATTGTTTATTCGAAATAAATGCACAAACATAAACACAATGTTTTTTTTTTAGCAACATAAACACAATGTTAAATAAAGAAGATTTGTCCTTAATATATATCTATTAACATTCTCATTCAATCGTTGTTGCAAATAATCTTTTTTTATATTAGATGAAATTGACCATATTTATGTTGTCAAAACCACTTTAACACGGATACCGTGTATTTCCTTTGAACGGCAAGCTTACAAATGCAAGTAATATATATATATATATATATATATATATATATATATATATATATATATATATATATGATTATTAAAAGGTTGATGGAAATTTAAGAAAGATTGTTGCAGTTTAAATAAATTTAAACAAGTTTGTTATGTTTTTTTTTACGTTAAATAATAAGATAGTTGGTTAGTTGTGTACAAATAATTCGATCAATAATATGATAGCAGTGACATATTGTTGAATACACAATGACTTAAAGTAGGTAACTTTTTGAATGAATCAATGTTTTACAATACTGACCAAATCTTTGGTAATACGACACACACACATATATATAATATAATGATATAAAAAGATGCAATAGGCTAACCGCGTATGCATCACCATAGGATCCTTCCACTTTCTATTTTACTTTTCTTTTTGTCTATTAATTATTTTTTTAAGGAAAAAAAATGAATGGATAAAAGAAAAAAATAGGATAACATGTTCCCACTTACCCTTCTCTCAACTACACCCTTTCTCTTTCTTACATTGCATCTCACTGCCATTTTTTTAAGGAAAAAAAATGAATGGATAAAAGAAAAAAATAGGATAACATGTTCCCACTTACCCTTCTCTCAACTACACCCTTTCTCTTTCTTACATTGCATCTCACTGCCATTTTAAAGAGTAACTACAAAATTTTATGTGCAATATTTAACATTTTATTTATCATTTATTATATGGTTACTATGGATTTTGTTGCGTATCGCAGACAACGTTATCATAAGAGGAAGGTGAATTTAAAAACAACAAACTTTTTTGTAACTCATTTATTTTATTTGTTACTAGGGTTAAACTAATGTGTTTCATTGGTCTATTTATTTGCTGTTTATTACATTATTTGTAGGCATTTTATCGTAGTATGTTATTAACTTGTTGTGAGTTTGTTCGTAAATTTACTTTTTACGTATTTAGCAATGTTGAACATGTTATTGTATCTGATATACTCTATCAATTTAAATATTTGTTCGTAAATTTACTTTTTACTTATTTAGCAATGTTGAACGTGTTATTGTATCTGATATACTCTATCAATTTAAATGAATGAATATAATTTTAATTTTTGTAAAGAAATATATTATATCTCCACTAATTGAATAAGAATAGGTGGATATTTTTTTTTGTAACTTCAACGTATTATTATTGCATTAATATCAGAGGTTATTAGCGAAGAGAATTTTTTTAATGGTGTCACATCATCATAATTTGAGTTTAAGATCAGATAAAATAAGAGACAGTGAGAAATTTTCCTAAGAGTACCACATCACCATAATACTTGCTTGAAAACAACTCAAATTTACTTTACAACATAGTATAGAAGTAGAAATAATAGATTGATATATAATAACTGCTCAAAATTTTTCTATTATCGTATAATATAGTACATGTACATGGTTTAACACATGATTGTCATAAAAGAATGTTAAGTTTTACAAATGTTGCTTTACGGCATAGAAGATTGCCCCAAAATAAGTTGATAAACTTTATGAACACTAGCGTTCAGACGGGACCATGTTCCTATATGTCTGCTTTTTTTGCTACGTTAACGCGTGTAATTGTAAACAATTATTTGTATAGATTTCGTGACTTTTAAATAATAACAAACTATGTTTATCTTTTACCATCGATATAATTAATATAATAAAAAAATCTTATATTTTTTAATAACACCAATAGTATACCATTCTTAAAAGCTAATTTAATTAAGGGTATAACTGGAATAATAAAAAATTCAGCCAAAAAAATCATATATTCACTTTATAAATTATTATAGATTATGATTTTTAAGAAGTGTTAATCCCTCGAGCCTTATGGGACCCAAATGAGCGGCATGATTTATTTAAGAGTTTTAATGTTGCTGCATGCCCAAAGTTGGATTCGAACGTAGGACGTCATTATAATTTGTTGAATACAAAATAAATAACATGTACTGCAAACAATTTAAATTAGTAAGTGTTGTATGTCCTAAAATAATAACGGAAATCAAGAGCAACTTGAATTGGCATCTGCCATCATAGTTATTAACTATATATGGTAGTTGAAAGGCACATGGGAACAATATTGCAAAGTTCAATAGAATTTTATATTTAGAGAGAATTGGTGCAATTAAACCTTTTTTCTATGTTATTCCTTAAATGATATAAACCTTTTAAACTTATTATCCTTTGTTGCAATACCACATGCTTATAGTTTTTATATCAAATTAAGTTTTGCTACTTGTTCTCATGCTCTGACAAAAGTTTCATAACATATGAAAGCTAGAAAGACAAAAAAGATTTGCCTATGTATCATAACTACATTTATTTCAAAGAGTTGTACCATTAGACATTTAATTGATCTCGTGAAATAATTATATTGTTTCAATAGAGAGTGAGGAGTTGTACAATTATTTTTGAGTGGATCATAACTAAATTTATTTTGATAGATGAAACATTGTCACAATGTTTGTCTAAGAATAACTTAAGTTTAGAGAGTGAAGAGTTTTTCTAAGTATGACACATAATTACAATGTTTGCCTAAGAATAACCTAAGTTTACTTTATGGGAGCCCCTAATATGCACCTTTTAAAAAAGGGTCCACCCATGGACCTTTTAGTTAAACCGGCTACAACAGGTAATGTAACAGAGTGATAAAAATGTTGACCCGTTTGCTCGGTGCAAGATGCACTGCGATCTTTATCACCGTCCTCAACTTTCCCTTTGCTAGATTAGAGAATTTCAAGCTTTAATACTCATGGGTACATCCCTTGGGTGGTACATGAGATATGTAGACTACTTTTGTTAACCACTTATCTTGTAGCATTGTTTGCAATGCATTAGTTACTCTGCTCTTTTTATTTTTTTTCCAAGTTTAAACCTTGACGTACGTGCACTGAAATTAGTTTTACTTGATATGGTGAAAACAGTCACAATAGAATGTTTGATTTAAAAAATAAAAGGTCCTAAATCACTTATGAATTTTTATCAAATCTAATTTATATAGTTTATAGCAGAAATCAAATGAAGAAGCGTTAGAACTTATCAGTTAAATGACAAGATGATGTGAATATTATTAATTAGTTAATCAGTATGTGAAAGGTATTTGATTTTGGAGACTAAGAGGATGGGCTGCACGAAAAAGATGGAACAGGAAAGGAGCAAGCTAAAATATGGGAAGTCTCGTTAAGAAAAATGGAAGAAATAGAAACAGGCTGTAGCCGGTTAAATTAGAGAGGTTCATCTTTGAACCCTTTTAAAAGGGTCCATATTAGGGGGATCCTTACTTTATATAGATAGATAGATAGATAGATAGATAGATAGATAGATAGATAGATAGATAGACAGATAGATACTTTTAATAAGAATTAAATTGAGCCAATTTAACTTTACTAAACATCGAGTGATATTGTGATCGCTTTAACATGATTTGTAGCATTTGGACAACGTCATCTCATTTATAAAATTCGTGACTTCGGATCATTATTGTTTTATAGTCTATATGAAAAGTAAGAAGATCTTGGATGCTGGATGAATTCAGTTTGACTTGTGGTTCAAATGAAAAAAGATTGATTGATTATGAATATCTTTTTGACGTAATGATAAGGTCTTTCTAGCTGAAAATAAGGACGTTCTTGTTGCTAAACATAGTGAGCTGGTAGAGGAGATTGAAAGGATGAAAGATAAACCATTAAGAGATTTGTGGCTTGAAGACTCGACTAGTTTCAAACTAAAGTGGCAGAGGCTGGAGAGCGAAAATCAGTCAAAATATTTGAGAGAGAAAATTCATTAGAGAAAAGAGGAGAAAAAACCAAGAAGAAAGGAAGAAAAGGAAAGGAACAAGAGAATAAAAGGGTAAGGAACAAGAGGATCTTGGCGGTACAAGAAAGATCATATGGACTCATCTTAACATTTTATTGAATTACTATTATGAGCTTTAAAAGAGTTTCTTTTTAAAAATTTCCTTAGGCCTCAATATGTGTCTAAACTATCCTTGTGTAATAAATAAAATATTTATTTATTTTAAAAAATGACTAAAATAAGTATTTAAACACTAATTCTAATATGATCATAATCATTTGGGTTGTTCTGGTGGTGTTGGCTTGATACCTTGGATTGCGCTTCTTACAAGATTTCAAGTTTATTAGGTATCAATTTCGGTGGGCTAGTTTGACTTAATTATTTTTTAATACGATCTTTTGTAGAGATCAAAACTAAAATGAACACTAACAATAAAAAGTAATATATTTGCTAGGACTTTAAATTAAAATAATTTTAGTGAGTAGGTATTGCAACGGGGTAGGTTAAGGCGGGATTTGTAAACCCTACCTTCGATTGAGATCGGTTTTCTCCGCCTCGCTATATATTAAAAATGGTAAAATTAAATATTATATTTAATATAATAAAATAATAATAATTTTTTAAACCTATAAAGTAACAATTTTTTTAGAGGTAACTTTTAAAGTAATTTTTTCGAAAGACATAAAATAATAATTATCAAACAACAATAAAATAAAATAATATTGAAATTATATATTTTTATTGAGAGGATGTTTGAATTTATATGTACACAACTAAATGAATAAATTTATGTGCTCGTGAACTTAACTCAGTTGGTAGGAACAATGCATAATACATGCAAGGTCTGAGTTTTTTTTTTTTTTTAAATATGCAAGGTCTAGGGTTCAAACCCCAGCCACCACAAAAAAAAAGAATAAATTTATAGTATATATATTTTAAAAAATATAGGATATTTTGTAAGAAAAATATATAGGATATATATTTGCTAGGACTTAAAATAAAAATGATTTTAAACTTGGACCACTCATTGGTGATCAAATTTCGTTCTCTTGTTCTTTGGTAAATTCTATCTCTATTTTTGAAGTGCATTGCTTAATCAAACTTTTCTTATTTGATGGAGTTTTTATTTTTATTTTTTTTGGATTATTCATTTTTTAGGTGATTATTCAATGAAGTTTTGTTGACCACAAATATACAAATCTAAATAGAACATTTAAAAAAAAAAACTTCAACTCTTGTAAAAATGAATTATTTCTGTATCCACAAGTCAATTAAAATATTGTAAAATGATAATAAAGGAGTGATCTTAAGCTTGTTTTCCTTTTAAAAAATAAAGTTTAACTCGCTTGTAGGATCCTTAATGATATTTTTTTTAGCAGATTAATGATTTTTTTTCTCTCTTGATGACTCAAAATGTCCAAAATTAATTATCTCATTTTCCACGTTCTCAAATTCCCACTCTTGAATCTCATGTCCATTTTCTCTCACAGTTTTTTCTGTTAAATAGAGGATCGAAGGCCAGAAAAAAAAACTAAACCAAAATCAAACAAGAGATAGAAACCTGAGAAACATCAATTAGTAAATAATAAAGGACTAATAAGAATTAAGAACCAAACATGACTCTCTCTAAAAAAAAAAGAAGAAAAAAGAACCGAACATGACTCATTAAAAATCAAAGGAGAGCTCAAATTATAGTTTAATGGGTTAAATATGTTTTTGGTCCTTATAAAATGGCGTCCTTTTAAGTTTAGTCCTTACTTAATTTTAATAGCTTTTTTAATCCCTACAAAAAAAAAATTACTTATAATTTTAGTCCCTGCTAAAATAAATTTTGTTTAATTATCCTTAAACTCTTAAATTTTTTAACGATTCTTTTTATACAAGTTTAGAACACTATGAAAGGTTCATTTACTAAAATCTATAATTTTTTAACATGAAATAAATTAAATATGAATTTTTTAAAACGACAAAAGTTTAAGATATAAGTAACAAAAATATGGACGTAGAAATCAAATTTTTGCGAGATTTTTTTCGGATGACCTTTTAATAACATTCTTAACACGCCTGTAAAAAATTGTTGAAAAACTTAAGAGTTTAAGCATAAATTAAACAAATTTGGATTGAGTAAGGACTAATATTGAGTACAGAAATTTTTTGTAGGGATTAAAAATGCTATTAAAATTAAGTAAGGACCAAACTTACAAGGTCGCAATTTTGTAGGGACCAAAAACATAATTAACCCTAGTCTAATCTGGCTAGAGCACCAACACACATGCATGCCTTATGATAAGTACATTATGACTAGTAAGATTTGAAATCAAGATTTACAAACACAGCTGGACATAATGTCGATGTTATTGTTAGTGAAATTTAACTTTAATAATTAAAGGTGTTCACGTATACGACTCAACCCATGAACCCGATCACCCAAATCAATCCAACCAACATTTTAATTCAATCTAATCAAGTTCAAATTTAACGGAACGAAACCAGTCAAACAAAATGGTCTTTGGTTCAACTTATGGGTTTTATGTTTTGAACATGCCAGCCAAAGAACTAATCGGGTCACATGTCATATTAATTTTAAATTATTTTTTAATAAATTGTGAAAACCACCCCTACCATAAATCTAATATTTTTATTACAAATTTTTTTTTGGGTACACAATTACAATTTTTATTAGGGTTAATTAAGTTTTTGGTCCCTATAAATATCTGCAGTTTTGTTTTTAGTTCCTATAAAAACAAATCACACTTTTTAGTCCCTACAAAATTTTCCGTTAGCGTTTTTAGTCCCTGTTAAATTAAAATTTGTTTAATTATGCTTAAACTTCTAAATTTTTGAAAGATTTTTTACAGATATGTTCATAACATCGTTAGACACTCTTTTATAAAATCTTTTAGTTTTTTAACATGTAATGAATTAAATATGAATTTTTCTAAAAACCAAAATTTCAAGATTATATTAATGAAAATTTGGACCTAATAATAAAATTTTGAGTTACTTTTTTCGGAGGAACTTTGTATAATGTTCGAAATAAGTATGTAAAAAATATGTTAAAAATTTAAAAGTTTAAGCACAATTAATCAAATTTTAATTTTACACGGACTAAAAGTATGTGTTGGTCCCTGTTAAATTAAAATTTGTTTAATTATACTTAAACTTTTATATTTTTAAATGATTTTTAACAGACATGTTAAGAACATTATAATAATCTCTTTTATAAAAAATTAGAATTTTTTAACATGTAATGAATTAAATATAATTTTTTTAAAACCCCAAAAATTCAAGATAAAACTAACGAAAATTTGGACCAAAAAATAAAATTTTGAGCTAAATTATTGCGGCGGAATGTTTTATAATGTTTTAAACAAGTATGTAAAAAATCATTAAAAAATTTAAAATTTTAAGCATAATTAAACAAATTTTAATTTAACAGGGACTAAAAACACTAACGAAAATTTTTGTAAGGACTAAAAAGTGTGATTTATTTTTATAGGGACTAAAAACAAAACTGCAGATATTTATAGAGACCAAAAACTTAATTAACCCTTTTTATTAATTGTAAAAACCGAAACGTAAATCTAATTTGAGAGACTTCATTAAAATTAAGAGACCTATTAAGCCTTTCACTTTTGTTTTAGATAACATGCATTTACTTTTGTATTTTATTTAAATTGTGAGAGATTTTTTAAGCATTGAATGATGTAGTATTTGATTTCAATTGTACAATTTTTCAAATGTTTGGTTATCATAAATGTGTTAATTGAATTTCTTTTTATTTAAAATTTAAATGAGTGGATTGGTTTGGTTTGGTTCGATTTTAGTTTTAAAAGTACAAGTTGAACGCACAATCTAAACCATTGGTTTGTGGACCGTCATAATATTCCTAAAGGCTAAAGATCCCTTCGCAAAGACCTGGGCGCCCTCCGTAAGGGCCTGGGCGCACTCCAGAAGGAAAATCCCTTCATAAGGACCTGGGCGCCCCCCAGAAGGGCCACAGGCCCAGACGCGTCTTCCATGAGGGCGCCGCCTCACTTAGTCTCTAGAACCCTCCAAAATCATGGAAAGTACGCTAATACCCCGGTTGCTTGGAAACCAAGCAACCGAAGCCCAAACCCATAAACAGGCTATAAATAACACTCTTGAGAGCAGTCTCAAGGTATCTAATCATCAGTCCAAACCCTAGAATCCTAGTATTCCTTACCGTACTTTTCTGCAAGTACAGTTGGCGCCGTCTGTGGGAAAAGGTAAAACTAGCCTTGACCACGTTTCTAGATCGCAAATCGTGAGATTTGGAAAACTTAAAACCAGACCTCTGAATCGTAAGACCACCTTACGACTTGGAAACCCCTTTTCCTTTAAAAACCTAAATCGCACCTCACGTACGATTTAGAGAAAAGACTTTCATCATGGCGACAGCCGAAGAGTTAGAATCCATGCGAACTCAACTCGCTCAATTACAGGATCGTAACGACGCCTTACAGGCTTCGATGGAGAACATACAACAGAAACAACTGGAGGAAAAAGAGGAATCCCACCACGGCGAGATGGACGATCCAGAGCTGCAGCCTCTGTCCGCCGAGATCTGGGGAGCGCCGGTTCCAGAGAACTTCAAACCACCCCATCTCTCCGTCTTCGACGGGAAGAGCGACCCTATGGAGCACGTGACAGCTTTCAACACTCGTATGTCCGTAGTCGGAGCCCCCGACTCCCTCAAGTGCAAATTACTGGCGGGTACTTTTTCTGAGGCCGCATTACGATGGTACATGAACCTCCCTCGTTTCTCTGTCACCAGCTACCCGGACATGACGAGGAAACTCATCCAACAATTCTCTGCCAGTCGCCATCGCAAAGTACCCGCAACCAGCCTTTTCAATGTTCGCCAAGGACACAATGAGTCCCTGCAAGACTATCTAGCGAGATTCAACGATACGACCATAAAGGTCATCAATCCTAACCAAGAGGTTTTTGTGGGCGCCTTCCAGAACGGTTTGAAGGCAGGACAGTTCAATGAATCACTCGCTCAAAAGCCCGCTGATTCCATGGAGGAAATAATCGCAAGGGCAGATTGTTACATAAAGGGAGAAGAGAGCAACGCTGAGAAGAGGGCGAGAGACGCCAAGGAACGAACGTCCAACTCGGAGCGGCGACCTTACCAACCATCATCTAGTAGGGATCGCACTCCTTACCGAAGACCTAATTACAGGCCCTACCCGCGTCCGGAGGAATTCACCCCTCTCAACACAAAACCGGAGCGCATTTTGAAGGAAGTCTATGAAGCCAAATTGATCCCGGACCCGCCTCCGCCACGATACGAGGTCATGGGAAAAGACAAAAACAAATGGTGCAAGTACCACCGAATACGGGGACATGACACTGACTCATGCATACACCTACGACAAGAAATAGAGAAGCTGATACAGAATGGAAAATTAAGAGGATACACTCAGGACAGGAAGGGCGAGAGCGAACACAAGATGGAAAGAAAAAAAGATGAAGGGAGCGAAGGAAAGAGACACACGCTCAACACCATTTCGGGCGGTTTCTCCGATGGCGGAGAGTCCAATTCATCACGAAAGAAATACGTCAGGCAGGTGATGTTGTGCCAAGAATACGAAACCCCAAACTCTGGGCGTGAACCTGACATCTCTTTCACTGCCAGAGATTTCCAAGACGTCATACCGCACGACGACGACCCCATGGTCATTACTTTGCAAATATTCAAGTGGGATGTGAAGAGAGTATTAATTGACCCAGGAAGTTCGGCAGACATCCTATATTACGATACATTCGATCGAATGGGATTGGACCCGGAACTGCTACATCCTTTCAAGGGAACCCTGGCAGGTTTTACAGGCGAACAGGTACACGTAAGAGGTTACATCACACTCAAAACAACGTTCGGGAGCGGCTCTCATTCAAAAACCATCCGAGTAAGGTACCTCGTCGTGAACTCGCCGAGCTCTTACAACATTATCATTGGTCGTCCAGCCTTCAACTTTTTGGGGGGTTTCCTATCTACAAAGTTCTTGGTCATGAAGTATCCCCTGGATAACGGAAAGATCGGAACCATTCGAGGCGACCAGAAAACCGCCAGAGAATGCTACCACAATAGCCTGAGACTACAGAAGACAAGGAAGAAATCTAGTAATGAAGAAACTCACGAGGTCAACATGATAGACCTCGATCCTAGAGAAGACTTCCAACAAGAGCGCCTCGAGCCCATCGAAGACTTGAAGGAAGTATCTATTGGTCCAGAAGCACATCAGACAACTAAGATCGGCACGTCTCTAAACCAGAAGGAAGAGATCGCCCTCGTCGATTTACTACGGAGAAACCTGGATCTCTTTGCCTGGCACCCATCTGAAATGCCAGGAATGGACCCCGACATCGCCTGTCACCATTTGTCAGTTAAGCCTGGAGTGAAACCGGTAGTGCAACGGAAAAGGAAGATGGGCGAGGAAAGAAGGAAAGCCGTGGACGACGAAGTGCGGAAATTAGTAGACGCCCGCTTCATCAGCGAAATAAAGTACCCAACATGGCTGGCCAATACCGTCCTGGTAAAGAAGGCGAACGGGAAGTGGAGGATGTGCGTGGATTATACGGATCTGAACTCCGCATGCCCAAAAGATCCTTACCCGCTCCCAAACATTGACCATCTGATTGACAGTGCCTCAGGCTACAACACCTTGAGCTTCATGGACGCCTACTCTGGTTACAACCAAATACGAATGGACCCTTTAGACGCCCCCAAAACAGCCTTCATGACTAACACCAAGAACTACCACTATGAAGTCATGTCTTTCGGCCTAAAAAACGCTGGAGCCACTTTCCAGAGGTCTATGGACACCGCTTTCACACAACAGATTGGACGTAACCTGGAAGTGTACATCGACGATCTGGTAGCAAAAACAAAGGAAGGAGGAAGCCACACAGAAGATTTGGAAGAAATCTTAGGGCAAGTAAGGAAGTACCGGATACGATTAAACCCATCAAAATGTTCTTTCGGAGTGCAGGCTGGGAAATTCCTAGGTTTTCTCTTAACTAGGCGGGGTATCAAAGCAAATCCAGATAAGTGTCAGGCGATCATCAACATGAGAAGCCCGTCCAACATAAAGGAAGTCCAACAGTTGACAGGAAGGCTGGCTGCCCTGTCCCGCTTCTTGTCTTGCGCCGGCGACAAAGCTTTCTCCTTCTTCGCTTCAATTAGAAGGAAGGAAAAATTCGAGTGGACACCAGAGTGTGAGGATGCCTTTCAACAAGTAAAAAAGTTTTTATCTAGCCCGCCAATCCTTCAGCGACCAAACCCAGACTCCATCCTCTTTCTATACTTGGCGATCTCCACAAATGCTATGAGTACGGTATTGGTCGAAGATTCAGAAGAAGGAGAAAATCCGATCTACTTCGTCAGCAGAGTGTTCAAAGGCGCCGAGCTGCGCTACTAGAAGTTAGAGCGCCTGGCTCTGGCCGTAGTCGTCACAGCAAGGAAACTGCGTCCGTATTTCCAAAGTCACAGGATAGTGGTAAAAACAGACTATCCCATCAGACAAGTGCTTGGGAAACCGGACCTGGCAGGAAGGATGGTCGCCTGGTCCGTAGAACTATCAGAGTACGACATCCAGTTCGTACCAAGAGGAAGCATAAAGTCCCAAGTCCTAGCAGATTTCGTGGTAAAACTCACCTCCCCGCCCCCAGAGGAGGTCCCATTTGTATGGCTTTTATCTGTTGACGGTTCCTCCAACTTGAAAGGAAGTGGCGCGGGCGTTATCCTGGAAGGTCCCGACGATATTATCATAGAACAATCCCTCAGGTTTGAATTCAAAGCAAGCAACAATCAGGCAGAATACGAAGCTCTAATCGCCGGCATGACATTGGCGCAGGAAATGGGGGCTGAAAACTTACGAGCAAAAAGTGATTCTCAGCTCATAACAAGCCAAATTACGAGCGAATACCAGACGAAAGACCCTCAACTCACCAAATATCTGGGGAAGGTGCGAGCCCTAGCCAAAAGATTCGTTTTCTTTGAAGCTATCTACGTGCCCCGGGAACAGAACTCCAGAGCAGATATACTGGCAAAGCTCGCCAGCACCAAACGTCCGGGCAACAACAGAACCGTCATCCAAGAGGTAATCTCAGCGCCCAATACCAACGTTGAAACAGTTCACCACATCGTCGAAGAAGGTGTTAGCTGGATGGAGCCAATACTCAGGTATCTAACCGGCTCTTTTACACCCAAGAACAAAGACGAAGAGCAGATAGTCAGAAAGAGGGCTTCAAAGTTCACTATCATCTCAGGAAAACTCTACAAGCGTGGTCGAACAAGCCCCCTGTTGCGTTGTCTAGCGGAGAGCGAGACCCACCTGGTGCTTCTTGAGGTTCATGAAGGCGTGTGCGGCAGCCACATAGGAGGGCGAGCTCTAGCTGCAAAGCTCCTTCGCGCAGGATATTACTGGCCCACTATGCTCCAAGACAGCTCAGACTTCGTCAAAAAATGTGATAAATGCCAAAGATTCTCTGATAAAAAGCACGCCCCAGCAGTAGAACTTACTTCAGTATACTCCCCTTGGCCTTTCCATAAATGGGCGGTTGACATCGTAGGACCCTTTCCTCTCGCCCCAGGACAACTGAAGTTCCTCATAGTGGGAGTCGATTACTTTGCTAAATGGATTGAAGCAGAAGCCGTCGCCAAAATAACAGCTGAGAGAGTCAAAAAGTTTTACTGGAAGAAAATCATCTGCCGTTTCGGTCTACCCAAATTCATAGTATCTGACAATGGGACCCAATTCGCGAGCTCATCCGTGGTATAATTCTGTAAGCACCTAGGAATACAGACAAAGTTCGTATCAGTAATACACCCGCAAGCTAATTGGCAGGCCGAGTCAGCCAACAAGGTCATCCTCAACGGCATCAAAAAGAAGTTGGAGGCCGCCAAGAGTCTCTGGGCGGAACAACTCCACGAGGTAAGGACATGGTCAATTTAATTTTCATTTTCAATTCAATTTCTTCACACTTCCAATACAATGTTCCACACGTATAAACGTCGCCCCGGTCAAAATAAGCACAGGTACTATGGTCTTACCACACTACACCACACTCTTCGACAATGGAAACGCCATTTACGATGGTTTACGGCACAGACGCCATGCTCCCAGTAGAAATTGATACCCCCACTTGGCGGAGAGATACCTTTTCTGAAGAAGGTATCAAGTCTTATATTTATGCTTCTAACTTTTTGTTTCGCAGGCACACAGATTTCCTTTTTATAGTTTTACTTCTTGCAACCCCACCATATATATTCATGGGTTATTTCTTTGAAAAGCTAATGAGACAGGTCTCGCTGTAAGCATGGATGTGATCGACGAGGTGAGAGAGCAAGCTCACATAAGAGAATTTGCCGCCAAACAACGAGCAGCCCGCCGCTACAACTCAAAGGTGGCGCACAGAGAGATGAAAGAAGGCGACCTCGTGTTAAAGCAAGTGGTAGCCCCTACAAGGATGGGAAAATTGTTCCCCAATTGGGAAGGCCCATATCGAGTTCGAGAGAAATGTTCCCATGGAGCTTACAAGTTGGAAGAACTGAGCGGAGAAGCTATCCCCCGCACTTGGAATATAGCTAATCTACGCCACTATTACAGTTGATTTTTCACTTTTCCTTCCTTTTTTCGTAATTTGTCATCTTTTTGAATAAGGCTGGCCTAAAGACCACCATTATGACTTATGATTCCTTTGAATAAATTGAATAAACAGAGGGTTAGGGTAGCACTCTTTTCCCCTGCAAGGGCAGGGGTTTTTAACGAGGCACCCTCTCCTTTTTTCCAAATGTTACTAGCTCCTACTGTTGCATGAAATGTTATTGTCAAAAATTTATACGCAGGCTCGCCAGTTCCGTCAACCCTGGAAGGGCTCTGACGTAGATTATTAACTTCAACCCTGTAAGGGCTCTGATGCTCGCCCAAAAACGCCAACCCTGTAAGGGCTCTGGCGGGGTTCGACTGAAAGTTCCGTCAACCCTGGAAGGGCTCTGACGTAGATAATTAACTTCAACCCTGTAAGGGCTCTGATGCTCGCCCAAAAACGCCAACCCTGTAAGGGCTCTGGCGGGGTTCGACTGAAAGTTCCGTCAACCCTGGAAGGGCTCTGACGTAGATAATTAACTTCAACCCTGTAAGGGCTCTGATGCTCACCCAAAACGCCAACCCTGTAAGGGCTCTGGCGGGGTTCGACTGAAAGTTCCGTCAACCCTGGAAGGGCTCTGACGTAGATAAATAACTTCAACCCTGTAAGGGCTCTGATGCTCGCCCAAAACGCCAACCCTGTAAGGGCTCTGGCGGGGTTCGACTGAAAGTTCCGTCAACCCTGGAAGGGCTCTGACGTAGATAATTAACTTCAACCCTGTAAGGGCTCTGATGCTCGCCCAAAAACGCCAACCCTGTAAGGGCTCTGGTGGGGTTCGACTGAAAGTTCCGTCAACCCTGGAAGGGCTCTGGCGGGGTTCGACTGAAAGTTCCGTCAACCCTGGAAGGGCTCTGACGTAGATAATTAACTTCAACCCTGTAAGGGCTCTGATGCTCGCCCAAAAACGCCAACCCTGTAAGGGCTCTGGTGGGGTTCGACTGAAAGTTCCGTCAACCCTGGAAGGGCTCTGACGTAGATAATTACATCAATACTGGAAAGACTTCGATAGTCGCCCAAAATAAGGGCTCGCATAATTATGATCAATGTAACGATTAACCTTAGAAAAGTTCTAAGTAAATTTGACAATCACGAAACCTCAAAAAAGCTAGGACGCATTCGCGCAACGTAAAGACAATAAAGTAAAAACAAACGGCAGGCTCATACAAGTGCGATAATGTGATCAAAATGCATCATAAATATAAAACCAAAGAGATTCGTACAAAATCCAAAAGAAAAGCCAACATTAAATTGTTCGCAAGGGCGCTGTAGTAAGCCGCCATAATTTAAAGCAAAAAACACAAAAACGATCAGGACTGGCAGGAATCACTCATCATCAACAAACTCGCCATCAATGATCACCTTAAAAGGATCAAGCTCTTCCAGTTTGGCCTCAGGGTTGAAGAAAAGCGCCTGCTCCTTAGCACGCCTAAAGCCATCATTAAAATAAATCGCAAGAGCTCGCCTCCCTTCATCCACGGCCGCCTCCGACTTCTCTAAAGCGGATTTAGTCTCATCCCTCGCCGCCTCTGCGGCCTCTTTGGCTTTCTTCATCTCTTCCAGAGCGTCTTCGGCGGCCTTCTTGTCCCTCAACGCCTCCTTCAGGCGGCCATCTAGCCCAGTGGACTTGTGTTTCCACTTCTCAACATCCTCAGCAGCGTCTTTATATTTCTTCTCCACTAGATCCTGCTTCACCTCCAGACAATGGGTGAGCAACATAGTCCTCAAAGCAGCAGTACCAATATCAGCAACCAAGTCACTACACTTGGCCTTCACCCCAGCTTCAACATCAACCTTTGCAAAAGGCACTTGTTCTCTCATGTACCTGCAGGGCACCGGACATTAACAGCGTAATGAGTCAACTCTCAGAAAAATGAAGAAAATCGACTAGAAGACGACCAAAAGGAAAAAGCATACCGACGAATGTCGAACTCAGAATGCCAGAAGGACTCCATAACTTCATCGTTCAGCGACGTCCCACCAACTTCCTTCCCAGACGGAGGGCGACCTCCAACACCCTTAGCACCTCGGGACGTCCTCGCCTTCTTCGATGAAGGGGATTCAACAGCAACAACATTCTGAGCCATGCCAACGCTCTCCAGATCATCCACCTCTATGACCCCGACCTCGCCCTTTCCGGAAGGCTCTTTGCGTTTTAGCTTCCTCAAGGAGACACCCGCCGGGCTGCTGGACACATAGCCATCCGGGTTTTTGTTCTTCTCGACCTCGGCGAGATACTTCCTCATCTCGGCTCCAGTTAGGGGCAACATCTCCTCTGAAAAAAAAAAAAAATCAAATACAACCAGTGAGTAAAAACATATGATCAATCTTCGAACGGAGCCCAACATAAGGAATTAAGAGAACACTCACGTAAATAAGCATTCAGACGAACCATGTCGCCCTCCCTGTTTAACAGCTCATGAATATTAAGTAAAGGGGCCTCCTCCAAAAAATCCACGAGAGCACGCTCATAGGGCGACATGGCCTCACGAGCGTATCCTTTCACAACCAAAGGAGTGCTAGTCCACCTAAGCGGAAACTTAGGTACTCCATTCACCAACACAGAAGAGATAGAACATTCCGGTGCACCCTGTACCCTAACAAACGTATCTCGCCACTCTTTCTTAAAGTTACATGCATAAGTAGGAAAAAGCCTTTTTCCAGAATGGGCCGAAATAGAGATCCACGTACCCTTGTTAACATCTTTTGTCCCATAGAAGTGGAAGAACACGCCCACCGAAGGCTCGAAACCCAGGGACTTGCACAGAACCTCGAAGGCGCGCACAAAAGCCCAACTGTTAGGGCGTATTTGAGTGGGCGCCACGTTGAGGAGCCTCAAGACATCCATCTCAAAGGGCGTGAAAGGAATTTTTACGCCAAACTCCTCCAAAAACGCGGTATAGACGAAGTAGGACTCGTCACCCTCTCCCATCATCTCTTGGTCACACGCGCGCTCGTCAGGATCGCAGGACAACAAAACCACGTCCTCCTCCCTTTTAGTCGCAGAAATGTTAAACTTACTCCTGAAGCTGTCAAGAGCAGAAACATCCACGAACAAAGACTCTTCCAACCTTACCTCCTCGGCAAATGAGGCCATTTCTGTTGACCTAAAAGCGTTTTTGTCTCCAACCAACTCTAAAGAAGCCTGAAACGGACGAATCTCCTGGCACTCGTCCTCCTTATGATTCGGCCCTGAAGTGGCAGACAAAAACACACAATCACTATCGCTACCCGAATTGGCGCTAGACTCACTAGATAAATCACTAAACAACTCCTCCCCGAATAAACCATCATAGTAAGTATCCCAGTTTATTATCCCATCGGGACCTGTGGCATGTTTCAAGCATTCCTTCCTCAAACGGTTTTTCTCAACTGGATCAATGGGTCGAATCAACCTCCCTTTCTCATCGCACTCCCTAATCAACACCATACCTAAAATCCGAACTCTCACGAAGCGCAACAAATAAAGTAAAGTTTGAGAAGGGTTAAGGAATTGAAGAATACCTGTGAAGGAAGAATAGAAAGATCTGCTGAAGCCGCTTAAGTCCGAAGAGAGTTAGAAGCAGGAAGCTTTATCACCGTAAACGAAGCAAAGAAATGAAAACAAGTGAAAAGCCAAACACGTCCTTTAAAAGGTAAGGTCGCCTCGGGAAGCGTGTCTGGAACGATTGAGTGGAACAACGCCCTGGGATCCTGACACGTGGCGATCATCGGGGACGAGGGGAATACGAAACGTTCAGAAGGCGAGCTAACGTTGATCGCCCCACAGAGAGCCTCGCCGAAACTTCAAGCAAGCCCCTACGCGTAAATCAGTAAGCGCCCACAACGGACGTCCGCCAAAAGCTAACATCGGTCATGACATCATCACTTCGCCTTGTTCCAAGATTCGTGCTTGGGGGGCTGTGGACCGTCATAATATTCCTAAAGGCTAAAGATCCCTTCGCAAAGACCTGGGCGCCCTCCGTAAGGGCCTGGGCGCACTCCAGAAGGAAAATCCCTTCATAAGGACCTGGGCGCCCCCCAGAAGGGCCACAGGCCCAGGCGCGTCTTCCATGAGGGCGCCGCCTCACTTAGTCTCTAGAACCCTCCAAAATCATGGAAAGTACGCTAATACCCCGGTTGCTTGGAAACCAAGCAACCGAAGCCCAAACCCATAAACAGGCTATAAATAACACTCTTGAGAACAGTCTCAAGGTATCTAATCATCAGTCCAAACCCTAGAATCCTAGTATTCCTTACCGTACTTTTCTGCAAGTACAGTTTGAATATTAGATTTGAACAAATTCAATCAAGTTTCAAACACCACCTTGCAATAATCTCTTGATAAAGCTAGCATAGTGGTACAATACCTTTTGCTTTTTTGAATCCAATTCCATTAGTTGCTTGTAACTAAGGCAAAGTGACTAAGAAATGCAATGCAACTCATCGTGCCAAAAACAGCCAAATATGAACATATACCAAACCAAAGATGGTGCACGTGAGAGCCATTATGGAATATGGACCCTTGTCCATCCATGACATAGATGTAGACCCCAACGCCAGCTCAGCTGATTGAGCCTCTTTCACAACCCAATTGGATTTGTGTTGAGCAAGGGTGTTCATAGATTAGGGTAATGCATTTAATCCGGTCATCCGATCTAAAACAAACCGTATCTTAATCGGAATATGTTAACCCTCCGAAGTTCAGTCGTGATGTTAGTATAATTCGATAAAAAATCGTTTCATCTGAAAGTTAAATTCTGTTTTTTTTGAATGTTTGGTTATTTGATGGAATTCATTAACCACATAATTTAATTGCTTAATTATGATAACTTTAAATTTGAATAATTGAAAATCACATAGCCACTAATTTATAAACATAAAAAATAGTTCATATGTCCTAACTCAACTGGTCAAAATGTCGATATTGTTAGACCAACATCGTATCCGAAGTTTGAATTCCGAATCCTCCATCTTTACGTGTGAGTTTCAATGATATTTATTATTTTACGGATCTAAAATTTTTAAAATATATCAGCACAATTTGAAACTTTGATGTTAAAAAAAAACTGATTGAATATTTATATTTTCAAAAAATATTGGCTCCTTAATAAATAGTATATCTACTTTTAACGTAACTGTTACATAGTGGTGTAGTTCAATTCTCAAGTCACCGACTTCATTGCTCAAACAAGGTACAGAAACTTTAGATCTCATTTCCTTTATTCGTTTTCAATGTAGATCTATACCATGAGCTACTCAATTACACTTGTGTGTTTTCATTGTTAATAATGTTTCATTTGTTGTTTTCTACTGTACTATGTTACTGTCTTTAATTGACTCATGATGTTCTTTTTTGTGTCTGTTTGGATTAATTTTTGTCAATTATTTTAATGGTGGGGTTTAACTTTTTTCTGATTAAATTTGTTAATTTTATTAATTTATTTTGGAGGGATGGTTGTGAATTGGGATTTTTCAAATGAGATTTTAGGATCACTGTTGTTGCATGCTTTCTTGTATGTGTTTTTCATGCTTAAATTATCTAAATTTATCGATCTGGAGAACCCGAGTTCAATTCCTGGCTAGAATTATACTTGATCAGACTTTACTTACCCCACAATCGAAATCTGGATTACCGCTCCGTTCCTCCAAGAACTTGAGTGTTAAGCCAAACATATAATTTTTTTTTTACCTAAAGTTGGATTCTTTAGCTTGAATTTGTTGATGGGGTGTTAAACTTGTTATGAGATTTAGCATCTCATTTAATTTAGCTTGTTATGTCCTTTTTGCATGATGTTGACTTGAGTCTCTGCAATTTGAGCATTGCAGATCTGATGAAAAGTATGGACTGATTTTGTTTCACTAGATCTGTACACAAAGTAGTGTCCGTCGATGGAACTAAAAGAGATTCAATGAGATGAAATTTTGATTACTTTGTAAGATAGAAGAAACAGGAACAGTGCCTATTTTCACAATTATGATTACTTTGGACAAATCATTATTGTTCCATAATAAATTATTTAGTACAAAATATTGTCAAATAACAGCTATAGCAGCACTGTAGTACTGTTGTGTTGCAGAATTTGATTAAACCGATATTTTCCATGATCCACAATTGACAGCATTGACTTGAATACCATTTCAATCATAGTGATCGCCTCTGTATGCCCAAAACTATGTTTTTCCCATTCGCAGACTTTTCATTTACTTGTCAAATTTTCTCTGGTTGAAGAGTCTTATAGTTTTATGAAAAAAGATGGATGATGTATAAAACTTGAAATTTTATCTCTGTCCCACGATAATAATCAACTTAATACATTGAGCATAAACATTTTGGTTAGTTATTACTTTCTGTCAAGTTTTGACGGCTCTTGGTTGGTTCTGTTTGCTACTTTTAAGGTTATCTATTCGCCATTTCACGAATGCTGGATGTTAATTTTCTCATGAAAAAATGTGATGATGCTGTGTAGGTTTTGTCACGCAAACTTTGAACTCGACAGGAAATGGGTCGTGGAGTCAGTTGCGGTGGCGGTCAGAGTTCCTTGGGATATCTCTTTGGCACTGGAGAGACTACCAACAATGTTCAACGTACAAATACTCAAGGTGAACCTTTAAACGGCGGGAGAGCACAAAATGCTAGCGTTGCTTCGCCAGCTAGCGTTGCTTCACCAGCTAGCGTTGCTTCACCAGCTGCTGTTGCTTCACCAGCTAAGGTTGCTTCACCTGCTAGGGTTGCTTCACCGCCAATTGATAAGGAAACTCCAGCTGGAATTCCTGGGTGTCTCAAGAACAACTACCATCGCGCTGATGGGCAAAACTGTGGCAACTTCCTCACTGTATGGCCCTTGAAACTTTTTCCATTTTTTTTAAGGGTAAAATATGCTTTTCGTCCCTGCAATTATAGGTCATTTGAATTTTCGTCCCTGAGCTTACTAATCCTCCCATTTCGTCCCTGTAAAAGTTAATCACTTGACATTTCGTCCCTCTCCCCTTTTAATCACTGCCACGTCAGCAAATTACCAAAATGGCATGGGAATTGACGAAAATACCCCTGGCTTGTTTTTTTTCCTTCAAAATTTTTTTTCCCTGTTTTTTCCCGAATTTTTTTTTACGATTTTTTCTCCGAAAAATTTCAGTTTTTTCAGTTTTAATTTTAACATTTTTTTTCCGAAATTTTTTATGATTTTTAATTATTTTTTCAGATTTTTTTAATTTAAAAAAAGAATTTTCAAAATTTTGAAATTTTTTTTAAGGAAAAAAAAATAAGCCAGGGGTATTTTCGTCAATTCCCCATGCCATTTTGGTAAATTGCTGACGTGGCAGTGATTAAAATGGGAGAGAGACGAAATTTCAAGTGATTAACTTTTACAGGGACAAAATGGGAGGATTAGTAAGCTTAGGGACGAAAATTCAAATGACCTATAATTGCAGGGACGAAAAGCATATTTTACCCTTTTTTTAATTGTAGTGCATAATTGGCATCCTTGATCTCTGTTCCAAATATTGCTGCCACTTAACTTAGCCTAGGAAATACTTGAAAACTTCATCAGTGTTGTCAATCGCGAAATATAGCGATCAGTTCAAATTCCGTTTTGCTACAGTACTAGAAAGCTGCTCTAGCTACGACTTGACAACACTTTCTACTAAATAGTGTATCGTGGGACAATTGCGATTTGACAACACTGAGATTTTTACATCAGTAGACGTAAAACAAGCTCATAAAGTAAGTAAAAATGATTATGAGTTATAATAGTATTACATCACAAAGTTCTAGTGAAAACTACAATGCCGTGGCCCAACTACATAAGCATGGTTCCTTTCCCTTTCGCTAGGAAGAATTCCTTTCCCTTTCGCTAGGAAGAAAACCATATAATTCTCAACAATGCTGGAGTAACATGATTATGAGTTATAATAGTATTATTACATGAGTTATCTGGAGTACCAGATATTCCTTTCTTCCATATCCACAACACTTTCTACTAAATAGTGTATCGTGGGACAATTGCGATTTGACAACACTGAGATTTTTACATCAGTAGACGTAAAACAAGCTCATAAAGTAAGTAAAAATGATTATGAGTTATAATAGTATTACATCACAAAGTTCTAGTGAAAACTACAATGCCGTGACCCAACTACATAAGCATGGTTCCTTTCCCTTTCGCTAGGAAGAATTCCTTTCCCTTTCGCTAGGAAGAAAACCATATAATTCTCAACAATGCTGGAGTAACATGATTATGAGTTATAATAGTATTATTACATGAGTTATCTGGAGTACCAGATATTCCTTTCTTCCATATCCATATGACAATTGTTGAAATTTGGGGCCTAACTCATCCTTACAAAACCGGCTTGTAAGGTGAGGATTGCCTCCTCTTTATAAACTCTTCTCAAGAGTGATATCTATCCGATGTGGGACTAAATCCACCCCCTCAAAGCCAACACAATGAAGGTGTTGGAGGCTGCAATGAAGGCTAACCAAAGGTCGCAATTTAGGCGACTAGGGGCGGACTGCAATTAAGGCGGAATTTCCAACAACAATGATATAACTTGAACTTCATACATGATTTCTTAGTTTTTCTTGGTTATCATGTGTGGATTATGTTTAAATTTGTAGTTACCTTGATCTGAATTATTGGATTCTGATTGACAGATAACATAATGCAAATATCAATCTTAATAATTAACCTTCCTTCCGCTGCACCCCTCTTCTAATTTAACCTTCTTTCATCTGTCCTCATTTTTTTTGTATTGAGTGCATGAGCTTGAAATCTGATTTGTCATTTGGGTTATGAATACTATGATGCATACCGAAGAAAAATCGTGCTACTTCTGTCTCTTTGTAGTTTGCAATGTAGCAACTACATATTTTAATTTTTACAGTGGCTTTCAATAGAATCTTTCTTCATTAATCATTTTCATAATGCTTTTCAGACGATGAAAGTCTATGTGTTTGATCCTGACTTTTTTATTAACAGAAACACATATTGTAGTTGAGTGATTAAGTGTATTAAGTATAGAACCAAGCAGTTGGGCGCGCAAGTATTTATTGTGTTTCATCTAAGGTCGAATCATTTGGGTACTACCTGAGTTTGATACTTAGTTGGAATAATTTTTGGTCAGACTTACTTACCTCTCTGACCAAACCCTGGATTAATTAGGTCTCTTTCTCTCTGGAAACCGAAGGGTTGAATGAAAAGAAAGAAATGAATTTAGCATAGGCATTTGATCGTGCAATGTACTTATAGTATTCAGCATGAATGAAATAATATAACCGCATGTTGTTCAGCATGAATGAAATAATAGTCCCTCCGTCCCTTAATGTAACCCCCCTTTGCTTTTTTCACATTTCTTAAGAAAAGTTGTCAGTGTAATTATTATGTCTGTTTTGTGTGTTAATATTACCATATTGTCCTTTGTTTGTATATGTATTAAATTTGACTTTTTAAATTTCAAGATAAGTTAGTAGTATTAATTAGGGGTATGTTTAGGAAAAAATAATAAATGCATCTAGTAATTTGAAAAGGGGTTTAGATTTAGGGACAAAAATAAAGTCAAATGGGTGGTTAGATATAGGGACGGAGGGAGTAGAATTTAGCATAGGCATTTGATAATGCAGGGGTATGACTTACTGTACTTCTTTTTTCCATATTACGCACTAGATTTGGTTATAGGCTTTTGTATGATATGAGGAATTATTCTTAATCATGGTTTCATTTTGAGTGCAGGATCGACCATCTACCAAGGTTCACGCGGCCCCCGGTGGCGGATCTTCCTTAGGCTATCTCTTTGGCGGTCCTCCTGGTAGTAACTAATTCATCAGCGTGACTGTAAAAAATGCTTCTCATTCAAATCTACCATGTGTAAAGTAGATGGTATTGTCGCATTGTGTTTAGAACATTGGAGTTGTTTCTTGTGCAAGTGAACCTTTGACAGTGTTGTAATGGCTTAATGGAACTAAGCTGGTTCATTGGCCTATTGTTCTGTGCAATTGTTCTTTTATCTTTCTTGTGCAAGTGAACCTTTGACAGTGTTGGAATGGCTTAAGGAACTAAGCTGATTCATGGTTTCTGTCAATGAATTTGCATTGTATGTATGAGCTTTAGTGACTCAGAATTATTCTTTTATAATTATTTGTGTGTTTAATATCATAATGTTGTTGGTAAAAAAAATCATAATGTTGACTCGGACACTCGGTTTCAGTAACTTATCATTTATCATATTGTATGTTTTGCAATCTTATATATCTTTCTAATTTGAAGGAAAATATTCTCCCTAATGACTATATTGTATGAGTTTTTGTGATCTTGCATGAAATCTTTACTATTAGTTGCTAGTAAAATTGAATGAGGGAAAAAATAATTTTCATTGCAATTCGGCATATCCAACCGTTCCTTTGGTTAATGAGATGTAGTTAATAATTCAGCATGAATGAAATAATGGAACCTTAGAAAAAGAAAATCACTTTAATATTAACCATGTAAAAAGAAAAAAAAAAAAAGAAATCACTTTTCCACTTGGTGTATCAAAATATTAACCACTTCAGTTTCAATAAAAAGAAAATCAAAATTTTACGAAGATCAATTATAAAAGATATAAATTTATTCCTTAAAAAAAAAGATATAAATTTATTAAAAGAAATGTATTTTATTTTATTATATTTTCTAAATGCGTGAGTGTTTTTATCACATGAGATTTTTTTTTTGGTAATAGATGAAATGACAAATAACCATTGAAACTTACATAAACAATTGAAAGGGACGAGGTTCGAGTTTCGATCACCACATCCGATCTAACAATTTCGACATTTTTTTTCAATTGATCTGAAACTTGTAGATGTTATTACACGAGTTCAAAGTACCAACTATATAACAACAAACAATTAAGTTCGTGCGATTAATAAATTCAACATAAAATGAATTGTTTGGCACAATCCGAATATAATTTTTTTTCCAGGTTCTCAATTTAAAGACCAAATACATGTACACCGTTTAGTCACTGTTATAAGCAAAAATTTACATTTTAGGTTCATTTATTAAAGAATCTAAAATGTAAATTTTTGCTTATGATAGTGACCGGATGATATAATATAGTTTTTTCTTTGAATTTCCGCCCTCTTTTATTTCAAATATAAAAAAAAAAAAAGTTCATGAGGGGATTAATTGTCAATTTCTAAAAGTAGAGAGACTTAATTAAAATAATTTTAATTCAAGATTCTAACATGCCACAAAATATTTATATTTAAGTCCAAACATTTTCACTATTATCACTTGTAGCATAGTTTAAATAACGAAAGAATAAGAAGCTAGGGTTTTCAGCTACTATACACTGTCTGTGAAATTTCTGTGCTGTGCGAGATTGTTAGCGTTTCGAATCTCGCCGCACAAACAACCATGACGACGGTGGTTCCTACTTCCGAAGAAGACGCCGCTCTTTCCGTTGTCCGATTCGCCTCTGAGCTTGCCTGGGCTGATGCTGGTCCCGAGGTAACGTAACATCGTAACATCCCATTCCCAAATCTATCATTTTTAGGGTTTCTTGATTTTGGGGATTTGGATGGTTTTGGGGTTAGATTGAATGTGTTTCTGTTCAATTTGTGTTGTATATAAGTGAAATTGGAAAATGTGTTTGTGTTATGATGAGATTTTAGATTGAATGTGTTTGTAATCAATTTGCGTTGTGTATGAGTGAAAATGAAAATTGTGTTTGTGATATGGTGAAATTTGCATTTTTTTAATTGAATCAAGTGTGTTTTTTAGAATTTGTTCTAGAAATTTCTGATACCAATTTGAGATGTTCAGAAAATATTATATAGATTCAATTGGAAGGTTGGATGGAAGAGTGGAATGATGCAATGCAACAGTGGCTGGGTTGGAAATGATTGAAATGTTTTTTTTTTTGTTGGGTGGTGGCTCTGATTACGAAAATCTATACAAGTGAATGTAAATGGTTTGGTAATTTTCTTAATTTGATTGTTTTTGGTGTTGGATTGAGTGTAATTGTGTTCGGTGTGTGTTGTGTATGATGGAAATCAGAAATGTGTTTGTTGTGCTATGGCGAAAGTTTAGTTTTTTTTTTTTTTTTTTTTTTTTTTTTTTTTTTTTAAAATAAAATTAAGGCGTCTGTTAAAAAATATTATCTAATTGTCAGATTCAATTGGAAAGTTAGAATGATAAACAGTAATTGGGTTTGAAATGGTCTAATTTTTTTGTTGGGGGTGGCGGCGGCGGTTGTTGTGAGGAGGGATGATGCTGTGTTGTTTGTGGCTTAGGGAATGTGAAAGTTGAAGGAAACAGATCAAATTTTTGATTAATTTTTTTTCTTCCTTTTTCTTTCTTTTGTATTATTGCCAAATGCGTGGTAAGACTTGAAGTGATAGGATTAGAAATGGCAACATTAGAGAGAGAGTTTGAGTAGCACCTATAATAAGACTAGATGGTGGAAACTGGGCTTAGGTTGTTTGGGCATATAAAGAGAAGACACGTGGATTATGTAGGAAGTAGAGTACTTAACGCGGAGGGTAGTCAAATCACTAGAGGCAAAGGAAGACCTAGAAAATTATAAGAGAAACTATTGCTAAAGATTCAGAGATTAATGAGTTGGATAGGAATATGGTACATGATAAAGCATTGCCGCGTCGTTTGATCAATGTAGCCGACCCCACTTAGTAGGTTAAGACTTGGATGTTGTTGATAGATTCAATTGAAGGTTGGATGACAGAAGAGAGGAATGATGCAACAGTGGTTGGGTTGGAATTTTTTTGGAATGGGCTTTTATTTTTTTGGGGTGGGGGTGTCGTTGATGCTAGAGAGGGCATGGGAAAAGTTGAAGGAAACAAAGCAAATGTTAGAGTAGTTTTTGTATGTATGCTATGTAAAATCATTAATCATGAATTGATGTTATTTGTGAGCGGATGATTATGTTTTTGTTTTGATTTATTGCTTTGTCATTTGTGAATTTATTAGTATTATCTTGGTTTGTTAGGTTGCTGAGCCTCAAGTTAGCAGACTTTGCTTGGAGACTGAAGAATTCATTGCTATGGGAAAGTGGTTGGAGCTGGCATCATTGATGATTACTTCCGCTGAATTGATTTTCTCAAAAATTTCTGAAAAAGGTAGGATGTTCTTCTTGCTTGATACATGTACTACTTTGCCATATTAGAGATATAGACCAAGCTGTCTTAATATTGTTAAGTAGTAGAACTTAAGCTTATATCAATTAGTCTTAAGCTAGCTTTATTGAACTGCGTACAGCTGGCAAATCTGTGTAAGCCAGCTGTCCTATATACACTAGTGAACCCTTTGTATTCAGTAACAATTGAGGAATACAAAATAGTTACAGATTCAGTTACAATCTTTACTCTCTCATCTTTCACTATGTTCAAGCTTTATCCACATTCATCAATGGTGGATTTCTAACATGCCATAGTAAATTGGTGTAAAGTAAACATGTCTTATGATCATCTGATTTTAGCCAGAATTTATTATCCAGTTCTGATAGTTTGGTTGAATTTAGCATTTATGATAACATGCTATGTGATATTTCCTCAGTTGTTTTGCTGCTTGATGATGTTGTATCTGTGGCATTTATTCTGTAGCACATTTTTCACTTTCTAGTTAGAAATCCAATTTGATGTTTCACAGATAATTGATTGGCATGATATTATGAGTGATGAATTTTTTGGGCAGAATGTCACCGTGCTTACAATATCTGTTATTTGTTATACCAGATGTAGAGTCCATCTTCACTATTATCTGCAATCTTGTTACGAAGACTGAGAATCCAGATGAAGTCATGGAGATTGTGAAAGTTATAACTGCAAAATTAGTTCAGCAGCCAAATGAAAAGCCTGCGGTGCGATTGAAGATGTAATATTACATCCTACTTGGTTTTGAAATTTTGAAAATGCTTACCACTGTGACTACTTATTTTATTAATAAATCTTCTTTCTTTGCAGTTTGATCAATTTGTATAATCTTTTGGAGACTCCATACTGCCAGTTTTATGTCTACATGAAGGCATTGAATTTGGCTGTTGATGGAAAAGTCACAGAATACATTATACCTTCATTCAAAAAGATTGATAGCTTCTTGAAAGAGTGGAAAATTGGGACACCAGAACAGAGAGAGCTGTTTCTCACCATCTCTAATGTTTTGAAGGAAAACAAAAGGTATAGCACATAGTTTAATCCTTGTACAGTTAATTTAGTATATTTTGTTTTTACTTCTCTTTGGAGTAGGAATAAGAATATAACATAAGTTTATTGTCATCGGGCTCACCATCCATTCGGCCAGTAGTCATATATCCACAACACAATCTCTGTTCTTCAGTGTTAAAAAATATTAATTACTGTTGCATTTTTTTTTTTATCTCAGCATGTCAAAGGATTCTTTCAAGTTCCTCACCAATTATCTTGCTACTTTTTCTGGAGAAGAGGCGCATGTTTTGAGTGAAGCTAAGGAGGAAGCTGTGCGTGCAATTGTTGATTTTGTGAAGGCACCTGACGTATTTCAGGTAACTTGTGTAAAAATGAGGATTAAACTATTGCATGAAATTATTGTTTCCGTCCCTTACATTCAATCATAGTTATTAGTCGCAGCTGGAAAACATAATATCTTCTCAAAAGATGATAAGGCGACTTTCATGTTGTTATCTGCAACTTAGTTTAGAACTTCTGTTTGCCTTTTGGACCGTCTATCATCTTGGGATATCTATTTTTCTCTTATAGACATGGCAGTCAAACTTGTATTTTATATACTTTGGAATTGCCATCTTTATGATTGTTTTGGTGAGAGATTCCGAACCAGTGGAATCGCTGTGAAAATTTAAAATCCGAGTTGCAAAATCATCTTCAATGATTACAATTCTCAGACAGCCACTTTTACCTGCCGCGTCTCTTCCTTTGCGACACATCTTTTCCAGTTCTTTCCGTTGCAGTCTCTGCGACTCCAACCTCTTTCTTTTTGTGACTCAACTTCACGAGAACATTGAAAGCAGTGTGCTTTATTTGGCAGTTTTATTTGATGCCTAGAGTGAGGCCATAAGAGAGACTAGGAATGGTCCATTGTGTGACATGAAGCCATGACCTCGCTAGTAATCATAATAATGCGTTGCATACCTTGCTGCCTTATTTATGACTCAGGATAAAGCAAATATTGAGAAATGTTCATAATTGCGACATTTGTGAATTTGCATTTGTGTTTATCTCATAGTCACATAATTCGCAATTCGCTCTGGTACGCGGTACGCTACATGAGAAGAATTCGATACGTATGAGAGTATAGAGCTTCGGTACGTTCTAATATATTAACCGATACGTTATGAAAAATAATAATTAAATAAACAAAAATATGATTAAAAAAATTGATATCATAAATAAAATTCAACTTTGACAAACATAATTTCATAACATAAACAAAAAATAACAATTAGTATTTTAAAATGTAGATAAAAAAAATGATAAATTTATATTTTAAATTGTCAAAGAACTTTTTATTCCAACTTTAGCACCACCATTCAATAGAAACTACAACGTTG
Source organism: Medicago sativa (assembly GCF_051527215.1). Classification (NCBI taxonomy): domain Eukaryota; kingdom Viridiplantae; phylum Streptophyta; class Magnoliopsida; order Fabales; family Fabaceae; genus Medicago; species Medicago sativa. The sequence continues at coordinate 10,223,858 of NC_140754.1, forward strand.
ATTAAGTAAAAAATAGAGTGCCAATATTAATATAGTCCAGCTTCATTAACCCAAGCAAAAGCCCAATATTAATATAGTCCAGCAAGCCAACCCAAGCCCAAGAAACCCTAACTTCATTTCAGCATCGTCTTCTTCCTTCCGCCTCTTTGATCCAGTTTCATCATCTTCTTCCTAAAAACTGTGAAACTCTGTCCGCCGCCTTCTAGTTTCTTCACTCACAGACAAAATTCCTACACTCACAGTGCTCCACCTCACTCTTGCGATGGTCGTTTTTGCAGGTTCTATGGGTTCGCTGATTTCCGCGAATTCCTTCACGAATCTGCGGGAACCAATACGCAAAAGAACCGCGAATCGGTTCGCGCGTACCAATTCGCGGTTCGCCACTCAACCAGCGAATTATGTGACTATGGTTTATCTTAATCTTTAAAATCGGCAAGTGGGAAATGTTATAAATCAAATATCTAAATAATGTATTTTTTTTAATGATGAATATTTAATATTAGTATTATTCAAATTCTGAGGAACATCTCGAGTTTGACTACCTTGCTTAGATGACGAAGTCTGCTATTGTATATAATTTTTGTCTTGCAGTGTTGAATATTCTCTAGAGCATTCATAAATTTGTATTTTGTTTTCATGTTGTAGTGTGATTTACTGGACATGCCTGCTGTTGGGCAACTGGAGAATGATGCCAAATATGCTCTGTTATATCAGCTTCTCAAGATTTTTCTTACTCAGAGGCTTGATGCATACTTAGAGTATCACACTGCAAATTCCACCTTATTGAATGACTATGGTAAATACTGTTCATGCACAATTGGTTATCATTGGTTATATTTACAGAGCTCTTTCGCTGTGTTTCTATCTAAATGTTTTGATGAAATAATGTTGTTTAGGCCTTGTGCATGAAGAATGCATTGCAAAAATGAGATTGATGTCATTGGTTGATCTCAGCTCTGATGGATCTGGCCAAATTCCTTATGAACTTATCAGGGACACACTTCAGGTAAATTTCAATTTACTCTGTATGTTTTGTATTTGCATATTTCCTAGCATAATTCTAACGTTGCAACTCCGTTTCAGATCAATGATGATGAAGTTGAACTATGGGTGTTTAAAGCTATAACTGCAAAGTTAATTGAC